>NW_027325375.1:814026-1326526 GCF_036924035.1 Leuresthes tenuis | reverse complement strand
CCAGTGTCTTGACTCAGTTCTGACAGATATCTTCCTGTTCGTGTCCACCGCATTCTTGCATTTTTGGGCATTCTTTCCATTTCCTATGATGAATATGTATGAGTGGATGGAATCCACCACAAACAGGTCACAGAGGACTCCCAACGCACACACCTGCATACCTGAGTGTCAAGAAATGCATTACAACACTCAGCTGTAGCTGGAAATTACAACCAAAGATATGCCAAGACAAGAGGAAAAAAGATAGTTAACAATGACATGCGAAAAGTGCAGAAAGTGGCGTGCTTTTTAAACTCATTGCTATGCCATTATGTTGAAAATGAGGGTCTTGTATTGTTTTGATTGTGTGTCTTGGTATGGATAGAGCTGATTTTACTTTTTTATTTCTTTCATTCGAAAGTACTGTGTGGATTGAATTTTTTTTATTCTTAATTCTTAAAAACTATGCTTTTAAAGAGGCTATATTACAAATAAAACTCCACTTGGGCGCATGTATTGTGTTGCTTCCCAACTCTAGCATTGGTACAGCTTGGAAGAGGCTACAAGTGGAAAACAAGCTGTTGTTCTGTTGTTTTCTGAACAGTACAGTATCCATCATGACACTGACCTCCAGCCTGAGAGAATAAAAGAGTCAAGTAATTAAAAATACTCTTAGTAACTGCTCGCAAAAAGTATTTCAAGGACAATAACTCAGCTTTATGATTTTTTTGGCTGTTAGCTAAATAAACGCGTTAGCATGATAGTTCAGTTTGGTTGGTGGTAGCATAGACATTATAAAGAGTAGACATTTTTTGGCTGTTAGCTAAATATTGGTGGGTGGTAGCATATACATTATAAACAGTAGACATTTTTTGGCTGTTAGCTAAATAAACGCGTTAGCATGATAGTTCAGTTTCGTAGGTGGTAGCATAGACATTATAAAGAGTAGACGCCGCATCGACCGTTGGGGCGCGACAAATACGGCCGCCATCTTGGACCGGTCATCCTACCCATAGCAGAGTATTCATGATGCCAGAGCACTGTATTCCTGTGCAAATCGGCGGACGATTGCTTACAGGGGTCGGGGATTACTTTTCATAAGTAAAATTCAACATTATTATTGGTTGTATTTTTTAATAGAATATTATTGTACTGTATTTATTTCCGCCACCGAAATCGTAGTCAGCAAACGTTAAGCTAGGCTATGTTTATAGCTGGTGCTATTAGGCCAACTGAGACTTTATAAGTCATATATCCAATAACACAGGCTTATATTACAACTGACACAAGAGTGCTATTGTCGAAATAATGCAAATTTTGCTGATATAACATTGAGCAGCGCATTTTACTCAGGTGACACAGGCTGTATTATTCACAAGTAATTCTTTCATCCTAACAAAAGTCAGATACCTCTCATGTCTCATACCCACTTACTTAAAAATACAGACAACAGAGCATCTGACTGTGGAATAGTTTGCAAACAAGCTTACTTACAATCTTAGCAGCTTTGGTTTATTACCAACAGATATGTGTCAAAATGGGAGTTTTGTTGACCTGAAACCTCTTAATAAATTTGAAGGAAGAAAATAAACTCGACCTCCTTTTTAAAATGTTTTTGTGGTGACTTTGTCGAATCTCCCGTTTTTAATTTGAAGGTTTCCCAAAGATAAATACACGAGGAAGAAGTTGCTCTGTGGAGGGAAGGATTTGAGTCATGAGGCTTCACCACATTGCCAAACTCACCTCTGCTGACCTGCAGAAAGGCAGAAAGAAGCTCTGCAAACATTTCTTTCAGGGCTTTTAGCTCAGTTAAACTTTCATGAGCATCTTTGTGCAAATAGGGTTTGAGGTGGGGTGGCGTCATGTTCTTGTGTTTAACTTGAAAATTTACATTTATTTAGGATTTACATTTATTTCTCTATCGTATATCTGTCTGTCTTCATTTTTTCTGATATATATATATATAAAGATTTTCATTTATTTCAGATAGAGAGATAGAGAATAATCAAATAATGATTAATGTAAATTATTCAGTGTAATTATATTATGATTTAATTGTATTTCGGTATGTTTTGCTTTCAGCAACAATGGTCGATACCATTCATGCCAATAAAGCCAATTTGAATCAATCTTGATATAGATTTTCATTTTTCTTCTGATATATAACTTCTCTCTATTGTGTTTTATCTTATATATGGATGTATAATGTATTATTTTTAAATTTTTCAACTTATTAAAATAGCTGAATTGTACACAATCTACTTCTCTATCATGTATTAGTTTTTATATATGTGTGTATTATATTATATTATAAGTCGTGTGTATTTTGTAAAATAGCCAACCTATCGTCACATACCAGAATATTCTATTACTGATTACAAATTTACTATATTTACGAAAATTAAAATACGCCAAATCATGTGTCTGATATCATAGAAAACCCAGTGAAAATCAGTTTTGTATTCAGTGAGTTATGACATATATATATTAAATTAAAAATATATTAAATGCACTTTGATTAAATTACACTGAGTGGAGCGGGTGACCGGTCCAAGATGGCGGCCCCACGGCTCGTCAGCGCCAATAGGCAGCAGCGGTCGATGCAGTTTCTATTCTTTATACGTCTATGGGTGGTAGTGTGGTCCAAGTTTGTTGTGTGTGCCTATGTGAGCTCTTAGGCTATATACTTTAGGCTCTCTCATACTTTAATTTGACTTTGGCTGCAGTGTAATGGTGTAATTTGTGTCCAAAGTCTGCTGAGCTCACTCCACACCCTAAAACTAGCTGCTCTAAACAGGGCTGCTTAACAGGGTAAAGATGGATGCTGCTTTTTCTTTAAGTTGATGTGTCCCCAGTATGGACTCGGCTGGAGTTTTGTTTCAAAACTTCCAATGATTGTTACCCAAAGCAGAATCATGCAGTAATTTAGCATCTTTTGCCCCTCGGTTTGACAGGAAACAGAGAGAAAGCACCTATTGTGAAACAGTTGAGCTCAGGAAACAAGCTGAGTGAGAAGAAGTTGGAAACACCTTTGATATGACACACTGATGAGGTGAGTATCCACAGCTTTTTTCCTGATTTTTGCAACAGCAATTTCCTTTTTTCACCTCATTTTGCACAGCTGGATGCACACGCACACATTATACAAACATATTGACAAAAGTTCCACTGAAATAAGACGTGTTACATGCACTCACCAGAGCTGCAACACTGTGATGTGTGACAATGATGAGGAGCATCATTAGAGAGGCAAGGCAAACTATTTTTGTTCTGCAAAAACAAAACAAGATTCAACACTTAGTCGCATTCTGTTCGGAGATAAAGTATAAACAAGCAGTGTAATTATGGGCTCATTTTGAAGCAAACAAACCAGTGTCTGTGTCGCTGTTGTGCTGCAAACAAACACAACTACCTTCTTTATCATTGACGAGATGAGACAAAAAGGATGAAAGATACCCCGTCTCACTTGGCAGATGATAAATAAATGACACACACACTGATGCACGCATACACCCACATGCAAACGTGCAAAAATCCCATGCTGATGCACGTTCCAAACAAACGTGTTTGTAGACTGACAGAAGTCTCACATTCAGTCGTTACACAGCTCACGGCTGTCATTTTATTGTTTCTCATCAATACATCACACAGACAAAAGTGTGTTCACACACACTCCTGCCACAGCAAGCTGACAAAATCCTACTAACACAAACAGTGTGACTGCACAACCAGGGAGTTACAAAACAAACTGCCTTTTTAGTTCTGATGAGGCTCCAACAGCAAGCGCTAATGAATACAAACACAGTTAAGATGGATAAAAGGATGTGTGCTCATATGGGGTAAGATTAGCATCAAAAACTGTCAGCTGTGGGCTCTCATGGGAAAGAGACACCACATGCACACATATGATGGCTTTTCTGAGTAAATATCACAAACCATTCAATAATCCCAATTATCAGTGGTTTTTCAGTGGTTAGTTAAAGGTCCATCAACATTTTAGGACTAATTAGTGCTTTTAGCAGCTAGCAAACACTCACTGGAACGCCTGTCGTTTCATAACAGGCTGTGAAATAGTTGGTTTCTTCACCACTTTTGTCCCCCAAGTTGCAACATAGAAAAAGTGGCATTTTTACCCTGAAACATGAAAGAATGACCAAAAAAAAAGGTCTCATCTTGAGTCCTTTGCCCTTTTAGGAGTAAAAAAAAAAAGGCTAAATGAGAGGTGTGTCCCAGCTTTAACAAACACGCCTGAATACTCTGGATCGTGCACGATGTGTTGCACTGTAACGTTTGACATGACTGCATGTTGGCAGACTGGAAAGGATGATGGACAGAGCCATACTGCCCCCTGTTGTGTTAGACAAAGCAGGACACTATAGATCCTCCAACATGAAACGGATCACATGCAGCCCAGGTTTTAGGTGAAGTCATGTCAGCTAACAGCTGAGAGAGAGGGATTTGTCTCAGCTTGACTAAATCTATTCTATTCAGTACTAATATACGCAGATACAAGCAAGTCTTGAATTCAAAATCTCTATTAATCTCAGAAGATTTCCTCATTGATACGGACTGGATTCTGCAGGACAGATGAGTTTGTCTGGAAGCAAATGGAAGCAAACATTAAACTGACTTTGCAGAATCACTTGGATGAATTCCAAGAGGGTCAGATTCTCCTCTTTTTCTTGAAGATTACTTCAAAGTTTATACTGAGAACTGAGAACTGGCGAGGAGACGAGAACAGGTGAGCTGTTGGAAAGGAATAAGCAATCAGAGAGAAGGCCGGCAAACCAGAGGCAGCTGGCGTAAAACAGTCAGGAAACAGAGAGGAAAAGGGGAATTTATAAGAGTTTTTCACAGGCAGTGAAGTGCAAGAGTACAGAAAACAGCTCCAATCGTTAATATTCTTAACAGCAAAATGTAATAAATGCATCAAAAGTATTTAGTTTGATGAAAAATGTATCAGTGGTTGATGCTTTATCATCAGGTTAGTGGGAAAAACTGATTGGGAGGCAACCGCTTCGATCCACTGGGTGTGATTACTAATCACACCAAACGTATCTGTACAATTCATTATTTATGGACAGATAAACAGTTGATAAACAGTTTTGTACTTTATATGCAGTCAGGTGGTTTCGGTCCCCATTCTGGAGCCAGAATCAGGCCTTCGGGGGGGTTCAAATGATTAAAAAGAAACTGCTTGTAAAATGAGGTTTTTTCTTTTTCTTTTTATTTTCGTCTTTGTATTTTTGTTTGTGGCTTAATTTAGAGGAAAAATTCATTCAGATCTGCTAATATCTGAGACGAATCTTTATCAGGTTCATCTCACTTCGAAAGTTCATTTTAATCTGGTTTAACAGCACAGATTAAAAATAAATAAAGTACCTTGAATGTTTGCATAATCTACTTTATATGCAGGTGGTTTCGGTCCCCATTTTTTATTCTGGAGCTAGAATCAGGCCTTCGGGGGGGTTCAAATGATTAAAAATGAGGTTTTTTCTTTTTCTTAATTTATGAAAATGTGTTTACATTTATTTGTGTCCCAAAGAGGAAATAATTCATTCAGATCTGCGAATATCTGAGACGAATCTTTATCAGGTTCATCTCACTTTACTCTGGTTTAACAGCACTGATTAAAAATAAATAAAGTACCTTGAATGTTTGCATAATCTAAGCAAAGCAGAGCGGGACAACAAGTGTTTTATCATTGATATAAAATACAGATGCAGCCGGTATTATTTTCCTTCAACTCTCAAAGTAAATCTCCCAGAAGAATGTTCCGAATAAACCCACATTGCTCAGTTTCCCTCTCTTCTTCTCTTTCTCTGGTAAATGTATTCAAACTTGGCCTGCTTGCTTGCTCCTGCAGCAGCAGAGAGCTTCACTGACAGAGAAAAGGGAAGGTGTGGGAGGGAGGAAGAAACTAAATGAGACAAAGTAGAGATGAAAAATAGTCACTTCTGACAGATCAGCGACAGAAAACAGAGACTCGAACGGAGAGATTGATAGCGGGCCGAGGGAAAGATAAAGAAAAGACAGACAGAGGCTGGAAGGAGGGAGATGTGTGATGAGAGATGAAGCTGGCAGCAAAAGTGAGTGAGAGGTTGTGGAGAGGAGATGAAAAAGTGGAGGAAAGGTTCATCTCTCTCCCCCACTTCCTTCGAAACCCATCCCTCCGTCTCTGTTTTGGCCGGTTGACAACTTAGTAGGAGTCAGACGACCATCTGTCTGTTGGAGAAAAGTCTTAACAGCTACTCCTTCTCTTCCCACACACTCTCCTCCTCCTTCTCGGGAAGCTCTTCCTCCCAGTTCTGACGGCACTCGGGAGAAAGAAAAGCAGACAGAGCCAACTGACAGACAGGATGCTAATACTCTAATATGTTAATCCTGCTTTGCACTTGTATGCCATCCATGCTGTTTGAAAATGTGTGTGTGTGAGACCTGGCCCCTGGGTAATAAACCAAAACAAAGCGAGCTTTAGGCCTGCTGGGCCTGCAACAGTACTTGAATACCAAATCAGCCAGCAGAGATCACTGGGGGAAAGGTGTGCTGAGAGAGAGAGAAACTGTGTGTAAATGTGTGTGTGTTTTTCTGCAGATTGCGGAAAGCAGCCTTGTTTTTCCAGCAGTGACCGTTGTTCAGTAACTCCTGCTTCTAAAAGTAGGAGAGCAACTTCGCAACAGCTTTGGGCACAGATGGATGCGTTTCTAAAAAAGAGAGGGAGATTGATGATGGGGGTGCATGAAAAGCAAACAAGAGCGGGTATTTATAAAAAGATATAGACTGCCATGGAAAGGATGGTACAGTTAAAATGCTATTTCCACCAGTTTCACTTCTCTGTTGCCTGACACACACACATGAAAACACACCCATCGCTGCTTTTTTCTCCTCTCTCTCGCACCCTTGTCTGTCAGCCAGCCCTTGCCTTAATGTACCACACACACAATTACTACTGATTAATCCACCACTTAACTTTCTGACCCCACTCAGGCAGCACACATGGATACACGCACCACTTAACATGCTGGCCCTGCCCCGGATCGCTGGCCTCTCAGGTACCCAGCATGGAGCAGCGATGCTCCGGGGCAGCTCCGCTGAGACCACTGCTGCTTGAAGAGGAGAGTAAAAGTGTGAGAGAGAGAGAGGGAGATGAGAAGATGCCGGTGCCAGCCCCAGAGGGACTCGCATGCAGTCCCTATCCTCAGGGAGCCTCGGCACTTTAGGAGTGGCACTACAGGGAGTTGGATTGGGAGAGGGCCCGGATCATCCTCAAGGGGCCCAAAGGGAGGATGGATTGAGCTGTGGCAAGAGGAAAAAAAGATTCAGTGTAATGAAGGAAGGATGCGTGTAACGCCATCAAAGACCTGCTACATCAAAGGTAAACTAAGCAGACGGTATCCTCACCGAAGTGGGAAATATTAACACAGATGGAGAAGGAAATTAAAATGGGTAATTACTCCATTTGTGTTCCCGAGTTATCTTTCATATTGTGCTAAATTCAGTGAGTAACAGGTTCAGTGTGGAGTTATCGGGGAAAATCAATTATAAACTTGAACAATAACCCGCTTAAAGACTCAGGGAGCACTGGAGTTAATGCAAAATGCTACGGGAACAACCCCCGTCACAGTCTCCATAAAGAAGTGTCCAACAAACTCACCGGGCGGTTTCCTGACGTCGGGCCTCAGTATTTCAGAACTAAGTAACCAGAGATCTAAGAGCCAAAAACAGCAACTGAGATCTTCCAGGTTTGCCTCAGAAAGCAGCCATCTTCTGCCCTTCATCGCTCCTCTGATAGATTGCAAGCTTCTCAAAGGAGATTCTGGTTTCCTCTACTTTGAGGGTCACAAAAGCAAGAGGAAAGCAGCGATTTTTACAGAGAGAGATACTTGCTCTGTACTGGATCATTTTACTCCATCTCTTTCCATACTGTTTTACTCCAGAAGACGTCCTGCAGGGGGACAGTTTGTGCAGTGGAAACTCCTCACCTAAAGTATTTTCCAACCATGGACAGTGATACATCTGTAATTATAAAAATGACCCCTCATCTTCTTGCAAGTTAACTTGGCAAACAGGGATATATCTACCTCTTTAGCAGCTTCTTGCCCCATTATGTTCACCAGCCTGCTGTTCAACCAAGCTCTGGCTCCACTGTCCATATCATTCACACACTGTTTACTATGCCTGTTACCCTGTGATTCTACGACTGGTCAAACTGAGTAAACAGTTGGGCTGAGGTTCACAGTTTGAGCCTGTTACCCTATGATTCTACGACTGGTCAAACCGAGTAAACAGGGGCTGAGGTTCACAGTTTGAGCCTGTTACCCTATGATTCTACGACTGGTCAAACCGAGTAAACAGTTGGGCTGAGGTTCACAGTTTGAGCCTGTTACCCTATGATTCTACGACTGGTCAAACTGGGTAAACAGGGGCTGAGGTTCACAGTTTGAGCCTGTTACCCTATGATTCTACGACTGGTCAAACTGAGTAAACAGGGGCTGAGGTTCACAGTTTGAGCCTGTTACCCTGTGATTCTACGACAACAAAAGAGATGTAAGAAGTAATTAAAGTAAGAGTCCTTTTTCCTGCGTGGTGTTCACAGCCCCAGGAAACATTAACGCCATGAGAACAATCTAAAGCTGAGCCGTGGTTTTACATGTGAAATACATCCCGACCTTGTTGGGAAGGTGTCCCCTTTTCTTTCAGGGGTCATGGAGAGGTCATCTGCCGCAATGCCCTAATATATGCGAGGAAATCATTCTAATAGTCTAATAATCAGTGCTGCTGTCTCTTTATGTTGCTTTCTCACCTGTTCTGAGGTCATGAAGTAGATTTCCTGACACACAAATCATATGTGATCTGGATTTGTAGATGTGAGCCGAGAGGTTAAAGCAGCTCAAGGAGCAGAGGGAATTCAGTGATGTGAACGTAGTAAAGAGAGAGAAGCGATTCCTGGATAAAAGGCTTCAGTGTGACAGAAAGGTGGCAGAGAGGGAGCAATAGATCAAGGCCTGCTGGGACCACAGGGGCAAAGCATGGCTGGGGCGACAGTAAAAGATGGCAGGAGCTTGTGAAGCAGAGAGGATACTAATTATTTCCAAGGCACTGATGTGAACACATCTGGGCCTGATGTTCTTATGATGGATCTGTGAACATGTATATCACGGAAACCCAAGAGGCCTTTCTCGGGCAAAAGAACTACGATGGTGTGACAGTTCAGGGGTTTGGTGGGCTTCAGCATTTCCCTCGACTCCCATTTCATGTAAGGGGCACAGACCCCGAATACTGAGTAGAAATTGAAATAGATAAATAATATTCGTGATTCCAGGATCATCACAAAGGGTGACAAAGATGAAGGAGCAACATGGAAGCTGAGACTTTTCCTTTAGGCCTTTTTGAACTCATATAAAGGCTTATGATGGCCACTTTCTCTTCTTGTTGTTCCTCATTCAAAATCCCAGTTGTTAGTCATGCATTACATAAAGGAAACTTGTTTTTATCTATTCTCATATGCTAAACATGGAAAGAGGCTCCGATTATCTCAGCATCTTCAATAGAATCTAACCCCTGAAACATCTTTTGGTTTTCTTTGGTCATTTGTGGAAGATAAACGAGTTCAAACTTACTTAAGATGTAAAATTCAACAACTAAAAGTGAACTTTGCTTTGAGAAGCTTGTTGTTTTTCCGCTAACCTTGACTAAGCACCTTTAATACCTAACAAAGTGGCTGCATTTACAGAAAGAAGGAGGTCAAAATGAAGGTCAAGATAAGAAAAGGAGGTGAAAATGCTCGGAGTTGAGAGTCCATTCCCTTCTAACTCCTTGGTCTTGGTTATTTGGTTAATTGTTGATAAGCCAGCATTGTAGAATGATGTTTTTCCCTTTTCCATTTACATAATATCCGTTATTGATTGCCTCAGAACCATAAATGACAATATGCAGCTGTAAGTAATTTCCTGTGCATTGGAAATGGACTCCAAGAGATAATATGTGTATCAAAAAGTGACAGGAAGGCCTTAGGAATGAAAGCGAGTTGGAAAAACTTTGTTTGAAGCTTCTTATCGTGTTTCAAATATCTACTTCAACATCTTTAATTATCTTAAAGGGGAACTGCGGTGTTTTTAAACCTTATTTCTGGCATGAAATACGTTGAAATCTAGTCACTGAGAACAGTTTGGTGAAAGTCGGCGTCCTTCGGAAGATATTTAGATAACTGGAGATCCATATAACGGAGTGAACGGGGCTTAGAGGATGCAGCCTCTAAATAAGGCATTATTTGTCTTTATTTCACCAATACTTTAAGAAGAATGAATGAATGAACGTGTGCTATAGCTCTGTTAGCTCATAGCTGCTGTTATGTGGCTACTTGCAGCTATAGGAGAGCTAACGGAGGGATTTCTACACAGGCACTCTACTGGGACCACTTCATCCACACGCCCCCCTGCAGCACAGTTTATTCACTCCGTGCTCTGTGACAGTCGGCTAACTTCACACAGAGTTTGCTGCTGATAGTTTTGTGCAACATGGCAGGATATTTATCAGATTTTAACAACGTGAACGACGACTTTGAGTAAGATGGACGTTCTTACCGGAGTGAATAAACTGTGCTGCAGGGGGGCGTGTGGATGAAGTGGTCCCAGTAGAGTGCCTGTGTGGAAATCCCTCCGTTAGCTCTCCTATAGCTGCAAGTAGCCACATAACAGAGCTATGAGCTAACAGCAGCTATGAGCTAACAGAGCTATGAGCTAACAGCAGCTATGAGCTAACAGAGCTTTGAGCTAACAGCAGCTATGAGCTAACAGAGCTATGAGCTAACAGAGCTATGAGCTAACAGCAGCTATGAGCTAACAGTAGCTATGAGCTAACAGAGCTATGAGCTAACAGCAGCTATGAGCTAACAGAGCTATGAGCTAACAGCAGCTATGAGCTAACAGAGCTATGAGCTAACAGAGCTATAGCACACGTTCATTCATTCATTCTTCTTAAAGTATTGGTGAAATAAAGACAGATAATGCCTTATTTAGAGGCTGCATCCTCTAAGCCCCGTTCACTCCGTTATATGGATCTCCAGTTATCTAAATATCTTCCGAAGGACGCCGACTTTCACCAAACTGTTCTCGGTGAGCAGATGAACGTATTTCATGCCAGAAATAAGGTTTAAAAACACCGGAGTTCCCCTTTAATTTTTGTCACTGCACAAAGTAAACTACCATGTTGCTAATTTTCTTCTCATGTGGATTCAGAAGCTAAAACAGCGCCTCTCACAGAGAAATACTGTCTTGAATCAAGACTAGCCTCGATGATATGGACAGTTCAAGCCTTACACAGTAAGTATTTAATGTTCACAGGGTTCGATACAGCAGCAGATCTCTTGTGTTTTATCGTTTTCATGCTCACAGGAGGCCCTCTTTATTTCCAGGGATCTTATTAGATTACAGAAACACTTGCGTCGCATTTCAGTGAGACGTGAGCCGCTGCTTCTGAACATTTGCATCTTCTAACTCAGCTGCACTTCCACAGAAAGCTCAGGCAGGAACTCTGCTACGGTTTCAATAAAAATCTCACGGAAAAACACCAGAATGTGGGCAAAAACCAGAGGTTGAACAGGAATCCTGCACCGAACAAAGCCGACAAACTCTGAAATGATATCTGTGTGCAGTCCATTAATGAGATATTGACTCCGTTGCGACTGTGCTCCATTGTTTATCCCACTTATTTATTTATGAACTTTTAATGTGCGAGTTCAGCCGAGTTCCTGCAAACACATGGCGAACAAGTGAGGCAGAGCGATCAGTGTGTGCCATTAACTCAGGATTGTTTTTTTATGTTATTTTCATTTGGAAAACGCAGATCCACTGTTCATTTCCATTTCCACATCCCTCATTCTCCTGCGATTGATGCCAGCAGTGCTTCGTACCTCTCAGTGTGGCTGTCTTCCACCCCCCCCCACCCACGCTACACCCCACCCGGCCCGCTCTCTCCTGGCTGCGTCAGCACCAGCACTCGTTGGGTCTTTGTGTCTACTTCATATCATCTTGTTAAAAATTAAAGTGATTCTACTTCCCTCCGTCTTTCTCCCTCTCTCTCTAATGCTAATCTGCTCCCCGTTGGACCGGTATGCAGATGAGACGCAAATACAGCGAAGGCTGATGAATAGTGATGAGGCCACAGCGCACGTACGTGCACACACCTGAGCAGCCCTGGAATGCCCTGTGGTTTACCTGCCTGTCTGTCACTCAGAGCGGCGGCCTGCTGAAAGAAGCTTTGTGTGAGAAAAACCCTTTGAAATAACTCTTCAAACCAAAAAAAGTACAATTATGACCAAAAAACGACTCCTTTGTATGAGTTTCATTCATAAATTATTATTATTGTTATAAATTATCAGATGATTTTATGTCCATGTGACATTATTGTGGTTATTAACTTGTGTTTCCCTGTTCCAGCAGGTATCCTTTGAATGGTGTTATGGTGTTTTCCCCCCTCTTTTCCCTCTTTTCTGTCTTCTCAAACCCCAGCTGGTCGAGGCGGATGGACACCCTTCCTGGTTCTGGTTCTGCCAGAGGTTTCTTCCTGGTTCTGGTTCTGCCAGAGGTTTCTTCCTGATTCTGGTTCTGTCAGAGGTTTCTTCCTGAGTCTGGTTCTGCCAGAGGTTTCTTCCTGGTTCTGGTTCTGCCAGAGGTTTCTTCCTGGTTCTGGTTCTGCCAGAGGTTTCTTCCTGAGTCTGGTTCTTCCAGAGGTTTCTTCCTGAGTCTGGTTCTGCCAGAGGTTTCTTCCTGGTTCTTCCAGAGGTTTCTTCCTGGTTCTGGTTCTTCCAGAGGTTTCTTCCTGGTTCTGGTTCTGCCAGAGGTTTCTTCCTGGTTCTTCCAGAGGTTTCTTCCTGGTTCTGGTTCTGCCAGAGGTTTCTTCCTGGTTCTGGTTCTTCCAGAGGTTTCTTCCTGGTTCTGGTTCTGCCAGAGGTTTCTTCCTGGTTCTTCCAGAGGTTTCTTCCTGGTTCTGGTTCTGCCAGAGGTTTCTTCCTGGTTCTGCCAGAGGTTTCTTCCTGGTTCTGGTTCTGCCAGAGGTTTCTTCCTGGTTCTGGTTCTGCCAGAGGTTTCTTCCTGGTTCTGCCAGAGGTTTCTTCCTGGTTCTGTCAGAGGTTTCTTCCTGGTTCTGCCAGAGGTTTCTTCCTGGTTCTGCCAGAGGTTTCTTCCGGTTCTGTCAGAGGTTTCTTCCTGAGTCTGGTTCTGCCAGAGGTTTCTTCCTGGTTCTGGTTCTGCCAGAGGTTTCTTCCTGGTTCTGGTTCTTCCAGAGGTTTCTTCCTGAGTCTGCCAGAGGTTTCTTCCTGGTTCTGGTTCTGCCAGAGGTTTCTTCCTGGTTCTGGTTCTGCCAGAGGTTTCTTCCTGGTTCTGGTTCTGCCAGAGGTTTCTTCCTGTTAAAGGGAGTCGTTCCTTTCCACAGTCCCTCAGGCTCAGGACGGGAGATTGGACTGAAGACAAGTTTCGGTCCAATCTGTTGGTTTCCTTAGCTCGGATATTATTTTTGAATTGGCTCCATATGAATTAATTGGATTATGATTACAATGAATTGAATTCCAATTGGCTTGAATTTGACTTTATTACTTAAGTGCCTTGAGATGACAATTGTTGTAATCTGGCGCTTTATAAATAAAGCTGAATTGAATTGAATTGAGTTTCATTCATAAATGATGGTGAAACCCAAAGGTACTATCGAGCTTATTCACTAAATCTCACCTTTGTCCATCTTATTAAAAACAGAAACCTACAAACCAGAAGTAAAACAAAGCCTGTTAGTTTGTTTATGCATTTAGCAGATGCTTTTTTTTAGGGTAAGGGGGTCTTGCATAAGGACCCCTACTGGAAATAGTACCTTTCATGCAGGGGATTTGACCCCAGATCATACCACTAAACTATCCAGTCCCATTACATTAGTTACATTTACTGTGAACCCCACTAAAGTACGTTCCTCATTGCTTCTTCTCTCCCTGAATACCTCTGAAGGTTGAAAATCCCCTTTGCCCCATGGGAAATGTCTGGTTTCTTGCTTGGGTGACCCGTGTCGTGCTCTGCTACATACATAGAAAACAAAAGTAAGAAAAGCCCATCTGTTCCCACTAACATTGTGCTACTTATTGGAAAACAGAACGTTTTCTCACAGTCAACATTACTTGTATTAGTGATTAGTGACACTAATTAAGAGGAACGACGAGAGAGTTGGAAAATATTTCCACCACTTAAAGATCACTGCAGAGACTGTGGAGAATCCAGCATCGATACGTAACACCAGAAGGTTTCTCTAACTGCAGGAAGCCAGGCTTAAAACATGTAGGAATGGGCCCTCCGTGGGAAATAAGCAGGTTTCTGCAAAGGAAAGGAAAGGAAATCACAAACAGAGTCTGTCATGCAGAGAAAAAGAGACAAAAACAAGATGTAGAATTTCATTTAGGATGGACCATCCTGAAACATCCCATAGTTCTGCTGCTATAGGCCCAGCCTGCTGGGGGACCTCATCTGTCACACCTTTCCTCTCTTTGCTCTCTTTTTAATTTCTCAAATGATTTTATGTCCCTGTGACATTATTGTGGTTATTAACTTGTGTTTCCCTGTTCCAGCAGGTATCCTTTGAATGGTGTTATGGTGTTTTTCCCCCTCTTTTCCCTCTTTTCTGTCTTCTCAAACCCCAGCTGGTCGAGGCGGATGGCCACCCTTCCTGGTTCTGGTTCTGCCAGAGGTTTCTTACAAAAAAAAGCGCCAGATTACAACAATTGTCATCTCAAGGCACTTAAGTAATAAAGTCCAATTCAAGCCAATTGGAATTCAATTCATTGTAATTATAATCCAATTAATTCATATGGAGCCAATTCAAAAATAATATCCGAGCTAAGGAAACCAACAGATTGCACCGAAACTTGTCTTCAGTCCAATCTCCCGTCCTGAGCCTGAGGGACTGTGGAAAGGAACGACTCCCTTTAACAGGAAGAAACCTCTGGCAGAACCAGAACCAGGAAGAAACCTCTGGCAGAACCAGAACCAGGAAGAAACCTCTGGCAGAACCAGACTCAGGAAGAAACCTCTGGCAGAACCAGAACCAGGAAGAAACCTCTGACAGAACCAGAACCAGGAAGAAACCTCTGACAGAACCAGAACCAGGAAGAAACCTCTGACAGAACCAGGAAGAAACCTCTGGCAGAACCAGAACCAGGAAGAAACCTCTGGCAGAACCAGGAAGAAACCTCTGGCAGAACCAGAACCAGGAAGGGTGGCCATCCGCCTCGACCAGCTGGGGTTTGAGAAGACAGAAAAGAGGGAAAAGAGGGGGGAAAAACACCATAACACCATTCAAAGGATACCTGCTGGAACAGGGAAACACAAGTTAATAACCATAATAATGTCACATGGACATAAAATCATTTGAGAAATTAAACGGGGGAAAAAGAGAGCAAAGGGAGGAAAGGTGTGACAGATGAGGTCCCCCAGCAGGCTGGGCCTATAGCAGCAGAACTATGGGATGTTTCAGGATCACCTGAGCCATCCCTAACTATAAGCTTCATCAGAAAGGAAAGTTTCAGCCTGATCTTAACAGTGGAAAGGGTCATAGCAGCCGGTTCTTTCACAGTCTTGTGTCCTGCATTCATACAGAATGGTGCGGCTGCTGCGGTGCACAGTGCCACCTAGGCTCATTTGGCTGTTACTGCATGCATCTGCAGCCTCTTTTTCACAGTAACAGCAGAGTTCTGCTGTTAATGACAAGCATACATATAAATACTCACACACAGCTGCAGAGTAGGCTGTTTCCTGTATGCCGTTCTCAGTGTGTCCACATTGCTGTTCCATCTGCACAGGCATTTCCTGTCCGACCTTGAAATCAGCCCAAACGTCACACACATACGCGCTCAATCCCCATTTCCCAACATGCTCATCCCCCGACAAACAGGCCCATACGTTCACGTAAGCTCTGGCAAGACTCAGATTCAAAAGCAACTTGGCAAAAACAGATGAATAAACACAACAAGCTTATAATCCGCCATTATAAAACAATAAACTCAAAGTCAGGGCAATATTTTCATGCCTAGAAGCTAAAATACAGCACAAGCTGCTACTTTACAAGCGCTCCGAGTAACTCTAATCTGCCACTTTCACACTGGGAAGCTGTGATGTCATCAATGAGCAACCCAGTGCCGCCACATGTGTTTCTGTTCAGCAGGAAAGTTATAGCAGAAAAGGTCAGGTCACAGATAGTTTACCACAATATTATTCATGTAAGGGAAAGTGGAAATGATCCCTGTGTGTGACTTCACTCTGTTTACACGAGCGTGCCCCACATGCACTGATATCGCCAGCAACTGAAACCACCTACACACACAGGGAGAAACTGGATTTCATAAGGTGATGGAAAGGAACCGAGCCAGAGTCCGACAATTAGCAAAGATTTAGAATAACAACTGAGGGCCCGAGGCGCAGTGTTAAAGCAAAGGAGACATAATAAGGGTCAGAGTTATGATTCCAATTTACAGCAGAAACAGAGACACTGTTGTAATGTTTGAATATTCAATGCCAAATGCTTGCTAGCTTTCGCTTGGACATGCATTCTGGTTGTATTTAACACTGACTTGATGAGGAATATTAATTAAAATGCTCCCCGTTAAGTTTTAGTTATAGGTATTCTATAAATGAATGCCACTGGCTGAGTTTTAAGACCAAGGGGGGCAAGAGAAACCAATAGATATACTCAGAGGAATACCTGAAACTAAGATTTCTATTGTTTTATAAAAGATTTATACTGATTTATACCGCTGGGATAGGCCCCCCGCAACCTGACCGGCGGATTAAACCGGACTTTCTCCTTCTAGGAGACAAAGATCTAGTCCAAGATCATCTACCAAAGCTTCAGTGTGTAACAATTGAGGGTTTCATGCATCACCTGACAGTACTTTTCTGTCAAAGTATCACATAATACTGATTATTTTAGACAAAGATCTAATATACCAGATCCAAAGTATACAGTCTCTATTAATTCCAGCCATATTTTTGGCTCTCTTAACAGTAAAATCACATGATAATCACAATCTCTGTGGTTTAGAATCAGCTTTTTATATCTACCGGCCAAATGCTGGCTCCAAAGATGGACAAATAGTTTTAAAAGGATTTTTCTGACCTGCTTGGAGGCGTGGATGAGGTGGTGGGGTCTGGTTGCTAACCATCTGCAACTCATTTAGGTGTCATTATATCCTGCCCACCAAGCCATTAAGAGTTAAGTCTCTGTTAAGTTGCTGTTAAAGGGGAACTCCGGTATTTTTCAGCCTCTAAATAAGGCATTATCTGTCTTTATTTCACCAATACTTTAAGAAGAATGAGTGAATGAACGTGTGCTATAGCTCTGTTAGCTCATAGCTCTGTTAGCTCATAGCTCTGTTAGCTCATAGCTGCTGTTAGCTCATAGCTGCTGTTAGCTCATAGCTCTGTTAGCTCATAGCTGCTGTTAGCTCATAGCTGCTGTTAGCTCATAGCTCTGTTAGCTCATAGCTGCTGTTATGTGGCTACTTGCAGCTATAGGAGAGCTAACGGAGGGATTTCTACACAGGCACTCTACTGGGACCACTTCATCCACACGCCCCCCTGCAGCTCAGTTTATTCACTCCGTGCTCTGTGACAGTCGGCTAACTTCACACAGAGTTTGCTGCTGATAGCTCTGTTAGCTCATAGCTCTGTTAGCTCATAGCTCTGTTAGCTCATAGCTCTGTTAGCTCATAGCTGCTGTTATGTGGCTACTTGCAGCTATAGGAGAGCTAACGGAGGGATTTCTACACAGGCACTCTACTGGGACCACTTTAGATCTAATTGTATTTTCAACTTTGTTAAATCTGTTTTCTACGGTGTAGTTTAAGTCCTTTAGATGTTAAGATGTATTCCTTTAGATTTACAAGTAATTTGTTTATTTAGTTATTTAGTTAATTCTTTGTTTGAGTGATTATTAGATTAACTGTTAGGTTCTGTTTCTTTATTTGTTAGTATGTGTTCAAACTTGGTCTGATCAGCCAGTATTTAAGTTCTCCTTTGTTTCCTGTTTGTTAGGTCAGTTTGGTTCTTTGTTAAGTTATTTATCATTTGAACAGTTGGTTTGAAGTTATTATAACTTTAATTTGTTTTGTTCATTTGACCTCTTTTAAGCTATGAGCTAACAGAGCTATGAGCTAACAGAGCTATGAGCTAACAGCAGCTATGAGCTAACAGAGCTATGAGCTAA
Source organism: Leuresthes tenuis (assembly GCF_036924035.1). Classification (NCBI taxonomy): domain Eukaryota; kingdom Metazoa; phylum Chordata; class Actinopteri; order Atheriniformes; family Atherinopsidae; genus Leuresthes; species Leuresthes tenuis. Next base: position 1,308,313 of record NW_027325375.1, on the reverse strand, counting down.
CAGAGCTATAGCACACGTTCATTTATTCATTCTTCTTAAAGTATTGGTGAAATAAAGACAGATAATGCCTTATTTAGAGGCTGCATCCTCTAAGCCCCGTTCTCTCCGTTATATGGATCTCCAGTTATCTAAATATCTTCAGAAGGACGCCGACTTTCACCAAACTGTTCTCGGTGAGTAGATGAACTTTCAGGCCAGAAATAAGGTTTAAAAACACCGGAGTTCCCCTTTAATGGCTTCATCCAAATGTCCACCCAAAGGAAGGATTACCAAACCTCTTACAGACTCACCTGAGGTCACAGCTGTGGAGCTTCAGGTGAGTTCATGAGGGCTGGAGATGGTGTGAAAAACACTTTCAGACAGCACAAGCCGTCTGAAACAAAGTCTCATCTATTATGCATTTCACAATCAGAACTTTAGGCTATTAATAATTTCCTGTTTGTACCATTTTAGCTGAATATTTTAGATGTTGGCAAAATGTCAAAAGTCCCCCCAAAAAACCCCAGACTTAATAAATCCTTTATGGATGTTGGACCGAACACACAAACAGCTACAAATATGTGATGAATAACCATCCCAGCCAGCAGCAACATGCATAAACCTTTATCTGGTAGATTCCCAACTCCAGTCTTTATACGTAGCAATGTGCAGAAAACTATTATATTATATGTATATTCTGGTTAAACAAACTTCCTAATTGGTTGCAAAGGATCTGTTATGACTTTGATGAATGCTACAACATTGTCAGTGGTGACAATAGCCAGCTTGAAACTTTAGGACCTTTTAATCTCTCACAAACAATGTTTGCATCTATAACCTCACACAATAAGGTGTAGCGGACCTCGAAGGCACCCAAAAACAACCTTAAAAAGGCTTGTAACAATAGAATAAAACCCTTTTATACATGCGTACCTCTTACTGTTAAAGGCTTTTTAATTAGTTTTATTTATCATGGATTCCCTTTCATTTATGTCCATCTGCTACAGGTGCAGATTCTTACTGGAGTCCAGTGATTTTGATGTTGCTGAAAGTCAATTTGCCTGATTTATGGACCAATATTCCACAGACTTCAGGTAGGTACATTTAAAGAAGATCCCCACAGGGTTTAATAAAGACTGAACCTGATGAATTAAAGGTTTCTACCAGTGCTAAGGTCACTTATGTCACTTATGGCCTCTTCAGCGGGTCAAACTTTGTCTAAAAAATGGGAGAAAAGTTTTTTCACAAACCCACACACCAACAATAAACACACCCTTTTCCATAAAAGATCAACTTTGTGTAATTTTCCCAGTGGAGTGGAGCATCTGCAGTGGATCAGCCCTGCATTTCCTTCACTCCCTCTTTTCTCTCTCTATCTCCTGCCCACTGGTTTCCTCTCTTTTTCTCCCTGTTTTTATTCTATTATTATCCTCTGGCCTTTTTCTCTGATAAGCAACAAGTGTAACTGGTCAGAAATGTCTAAACTCACTGGCTCCAACAGCTGGGTAGAGACACAGGAAACCATCTCCACCCGTATTCTTACAGATGTGTGTTTTCACTTAGTGTTTGCATTGTGTGTCCTTGTGCTTTTCTTCAGCCATTTCCACGGCTTTCTTAGACGGTTGATGCAGTTTCAGTTCATTATAATCAACTGCTTCTCTGGTGGATAGATTGTGGGAAACAGATGCACAGAAGGACATTGGTTGGTGCTCTTTGGCTTTGGCTTGCTAACAGCCTGCACTGCCAGCTTTTAAGCTCGGTGCATGACTTTTTGAACACCCCACATGCTAAAACTCCTGGCTCACGCCGTGGAAGTCCCCTCTTTGCATGCTGCTAATGGAGCGGACCTGTCTACACACAGAATTTCCCATGGCTGATCATCATCTACAGTCATGGGCGCCTTCCACCCCCTCCGTGTCGCCCAGCCTCCATCCCAATGCAACAAGGAAGGAAAACAAATCAAACAATTCAGTGTTTCCCATTATTCTCTCTGTCAGCATATGGTTCCAATCAGCAGAGTGTGTGTGTGAGACAGCATGTGAATGTTTTATTTTCCATACATTACTCCTCAGATACAAAGCTCTTTGTTCACACTCTCTCTGGCTCCTCCTTCCTCTCACGCCCTCGCCATCTTCCATCTCTCCATCTCTCTCCAAGTCTTTGATTCTCAGATATAAAGTCTCTCTTTCGCTCTCTCTCCCTCTATTTTAGTCTTGCTTTTCTTGGCTGCAACTCAGACCTCAGGCAGACCTAGAGGTCTTTTTCCCAAGCGATCTCCAGGGTGGACTCCAGGGAACAGAACACACACTCACAAACACACAGCTCCTCACATGCTCTGTCCATTTCCTCCTCTGTCTCCGCTGCTATCCCATATCATTCCCTGTCTGCACCTCCTTGTTGATTCATACGTTGCTGCTGTGAAAGTGTGTTGGAGTCGTGGTTTACTGGAACACAGTGTTCACAGTCCAGCGCTGAGCTCCAGGCTTTGAATAACTTCTGCACCATTCTGCACATTGTGTTAGAGTTTGATGTGTCCAGGTGACATTTTCTGGAAGTTAAGTTCTCTTTTACAACAGAGACCTTTTTTACAACTGCAAATACAGACAAATGTGGGCTGAGCAGACCTGTAGCTGGACTGAGGAATGCTTCACAATGAGTTTAACAATCAATACTCAAGGATATTCTGAGAACCGACTTGTTTAAACTGCAAAAGCTTTGCGTTGAACTTAGCTCGACTAAATGTGCTCTGCCAGCGGTAAAGTTATTCAGATCAGTTAATGTTGATCGTGACTGAGCTGGGAGAGAATCCAGTTCAGGAAGGGTTCGGTTTTAGCACAAAGTGACGCTTTCCCAACCCTAACCAGGCACTTTTATGCCTAAACCTAACTTATCCACTTCCAAACTGCGGCTGAAAGAGGGAAGTAAAGTCTGACTGAAAACAAAAATTAGCTTTCAAAGTAAAGTTCTTGTAGAAAGTGTCACAAACTCCTCCAAATGCGTACGTTTTTGACCTGTTTAGTGTTATAATCGTTGCTTTTATGACACCTTCCAGAGGTGCTAAAACCAGAAAATGTGTCCCAGGACACCTGACAGAAGCATAGCTTAGAAAAGGCAGTTCTTTACTTTAATGTTTGCCAACCTGCCTCTAACTTGGCTGCTTGGTTCAAAACACGTGGGAGACTAATCATAAACAACGCATTTATCCATCTAATATCATAAAACAATGCAAACTCATGCAAAATGTGTTGTATCAGAGCAAAATACAGCTTTTTAATACAGTTTGTTGTGTGGTTAGATTAAAAAGCGTCTCTATCTCTTCAACATTATTAAATTATTCACACTTTTTTCTGTTGTTTGAGACTCCAACAGAACTTAGATTATGTCATAAACCCTGTTTCCTGCATGTCTTGCTGTGGAAACTGGAAGCATGGTAACCAGCACTGAAACTGAAGCTTTCCACATGGACTATAAGACAAGAAGCTGCCCAGTTCAGTTCAGTCCGAACCTGCTGGACAGTCAATGCAGACTCCCAGAGACCCACACTGTGCCAGACCAGCCATCCTGGGCCTGAAGGATGAAGCTCAAGAAGTGGAACTTGCTGCCATGAAGGAGCAAAGTCCAGCAAAGGGAAAAGCCCAAATCTGAACCCAGTTCTGCTGTCAGGAAATGAGCTGATCTGGATGAGAGTTGAAAGCTGAGAACTTCAGAAACACCTTCAGGAGGCCCCCGACAAACCTCTAATGGCCTTAAATGTTGAACTGGACAGGAGGAAGGGCCGAGTGAGCATTAACACGAGGACAAGGTGAGCTGTGAAGTGAAGGAAAAGGCAAAAAGGATCACAGGAACGATGGAGCAGGAGTGAAGAAAAACGAGGGGCGCAGACCTCCTTAAACCATCACAATCTGAGCCTGAAACCTGATGGTTTTCTGGAAAACTGTCCACTAAACTGTATTAACTAATGTAATAACTAACAAACTACTTAAAAGGTAAACCTTCTGCTCTGTTTATCAGTGATTTCAGTTAGAAATAAAACTGTGATTAAAGAGTTATTCAAGCCACCTCACAATGGGGATTAGATCATTTTACTGGTGACACATCGAGTCATAACAAAGCTTCAGAAAGCTCGTGCAAAAAGCTAAAAAGGACAAAGCAAAGAGGGATAAAAGAGGATGAAAGAGAGACAGGAAAGAGAGAAACAAAGGCGATGAAAGACAATGAGAAGACAGAGATAACAAGAGGAAAAAAGGAGAGGGGGGGGAGGCAGGATGGGACGGGAAGAAAGCATCAAATCCAACATTTTGGGTTTTTTCCTGGTTCAAATGTTCATTTCATGGTGAAAGCTGATGATGGAGAAAATACCAAACTAGAGTCATGATTTATCAGCTTACTGACACTTTTACAAGAGGTGGGTCAGGCTTGCAAATTCAGCCGAAATGATCAAGAAAATGGATTCATTGGCATTTTTTATTGAGACAAGAAGGCTCAGAAATGGTCAGAGCACACGGCTAAAAGTTGGGAGAATTGGGTTTTTTGGGGGGGAAACTTTAAAAAAAAAACCTGAAAATATCCAGATTTTTGTTCTCTTGCTCTATTGCAAATGTTTGAGGGTATCTGGGGTTGTTTAATATGAAGGAAACCTGTCTGAGAAGATGTCTTCTGAAGGAAAATACCTCATTTTGCATATTGTCAAAGAATTGGTCAGAAATAGGAATTAAAACCGCGGTTTTAGTGGACAGTCCAGCCGTGAACCTGAGGAGAAAAGCTGAAATATACCGAGGATGAGAGGCGGCTTTGTCCGAGGAAACAGCGGGGTTACAGCGCCCCCTAGTGGCGAGGCGGGGTCTTTACATTTCTTCACAGAAATCAGTGTTTTTTCATTACCACGAAGTTGTTGGATTCTAGTATGTTTTATAAGAAAATATCTAAGCTTTCGCTGCCATAAATATACATATTTGGGTCTGCTGTGATTGGAGGAATAATAATGATTCTTATCATCAATAATTACCCTTTGAAAAAGCTTTGGTGTGACCGCGCTCTCTAAGCCTGAATGCTGTAGAAATAACATAAACCCGATGTTACACAGCCACACAGGATCGTTTTTATACCGGTTTCTATTCCAATGCTCCAAAACCAAAGATTTAAAGCACGTCTGAGCTGAGTCTGTCTTCCATCTGCACAGAACAAGTGTTGGAGGCAACAAAAGGCCTTTATTTACATGTGAAACATGACCCAGCAACATGAGTTTACACCCAACAGTCCCTCTGAGATGCAGTTTCAGGGAGAAAAAGCTGCTCAGTGTGAGCTTTTGAGTCATTTATTCAGTTCTGGGATCTGCACTGGTTCCGTTGCTGAGCTGCAGATCACATGAAAGACAGAAAGAAACGGCAGCCAATCAGAGTTTAGTCTCACCGGTTCACTCATATGGAGCTCAGGCTGTCTAACCAACAGGAAGCAAGGAGAGAAGACAAAAATCATTTATTTTCTACATTACAACACAGCTTCTCCCCAATTCTCAACAAATCCCTTTAAAGCTGGAGGCTGGTTCCCTCTAAGGCTTCAGAGTCTCGGCTTTCTCCTCGTCGTCACTTCCTGCCAGGCTGCTATCGGTGGAGTCCACCTCCTGCTCTGAGGGCGGCGGCTCCGTCTGTGGCTGCTGCTCGGGTCGGGCGGCGCTGGACGCCTCTCTGGGCTCGCTGGGCTCTGTGGCCGGGCCGCTCTCTGCTGCTTTCCCAGGAGTGCCGTCGTTTTTCTGCTGCCCTGCATCCAAGAAGGTCGACCAGCCCTTTAGCCGCTCCTCCCGCTCACGCGACGTCTCTTCGACCTGCGAATTCTCCGCAGTTTAGCATGTTTTCATCCACCCGACCGGTTTCACGTTAAAGAAGATTAGAACGTTTGTTTCTACCGCTGTGGAAGTCCAACTCCTCCAGCCGAGAAAGCTGAAAATGAGCAGAGAATCTCACCTGATAGTCTGTTACTCCATCCCACAGCTGTGCAGACAGCTGCCTTCCCCCAAACCAGCGGCCGTTGAAGGACAGAATGCACGCATCGGCTTGCTCCGCCTCCTTAAAAGCGATCGATGCCACGCCGTCCGGGTGTCTCTGCAGCACAAACACAACCATCCTGAAACATCCCATAGTTCTGCTGCTATAGGCCCAGCCTGCTGGGGGACCTCATCTGTCACACCTTTCCTCACTTTGCTCTCTTTTTCCCTGTTTAATTTCTCCAATGATTTTCTGTCCATGTGACATTATTGTGGTTATTAACTTGTGTTTCCCTGTTCCAGCAGGTATCCTTTGAATGGTGTTATGGTGTTTTCCCCCCTCTTTTCCCTCTTTTCTGTCTTCTCAAACCCCAGCTGGTCCAGGCCGATGGCCACCCTTCCTGGTTCTGGTTCTGCCAGAGGTTTCTTCCTGAGTCTGGTTCTGCCAGAGGTTTCTTCCTGGTTCTGGTTCTGCCAGAGGTTTCTTCCTGAGTCTGGTTCTGCCAGAGGTTTCTTCCTGGTTCTGGTTCTGCCAGAGGTTTCTTCCTGGTTCTTCCAGAGGTTTCTTCCTGGTTCTGGTTCTTCCAGAGGTTTCTTCCTGGTTCTGGTTCTTCCAGAGGTTTCTTCCTGGTTCTGGTTCTGCCAGAGGTTTCTTCCTGAGTCTGGTTCTGCCAGAGGTTTCTTCCTGGTTCTGGTTCTGCCAGAGATTTCTTCCTGGTTCTGGTTCTACCAGAGGTTTCTTCCTGGTTCTGGTTCTGCCAGAGGTTTCTTCCTGGTTCTGCCAGAGGTTTCTTCCTGGTTCTGTTTCTGGTTCTGCCAGAGGTTTCTTCCTGGTTCTGGTTCTACCAGAGGTTTCTTCCTGGTTCTGGTTCTGCCAGAGGTTTCTTCCTGGTTCTGGTTCTGCCAGAGGTTTCTTCCTGGTTCTGGTTCTGCCAGAGGTTTCTTCCTGGTTCTGGTTCTGCCAGAGGTTTCTTCTTGGTTCTGGTTCTGCCAGAGGTTTCTTCCTGGTTCTGCCAGAGGTTTCTTCCTGGTTCTGGTTCTGCCAGAGGTTTCTTCCTGGTTCTGGTTCTGCCAGAGATTTCTTCCTGGTTCTGGTTCTACCAGAGGTTTCTTCCTGGTTCTGGTTCTGCCAGAGGTTTCTTCCTGGTTCTGGTTCTGCCAGAGGTTTCTTCCTGGTTCTGGTTCTGCCAGAGGTTTCTTCCTGGTTCTGCCAGAGGTTTCTTCCTGGTTCTGGTTCTGCCAGAGGTTTCTTCCTGGTTCTTCCAGAGGTTTCTTCCTGGTTCTGGTTCTGCCAGAGGTTTCTTCCTGGTTCTGGTTCTTCCAGAGGTTTCTTCCTGGTTCTGCCAGAGGTTTCTTCCTGGTTCTGGTTCTGCCAGAGGTTTCTTCCTGGTTCTTCCAGAGGTTTCTTCCTGGTTCTGGTTCTGCCAGAGGTTTCTTCCTGGTTCTGGTTCTGCCAGAGGTTTCTTCCTGGTTCTTCCAGAGGTTTCTTCCTGGTTCTGGTTCTGCCAGAGGTTTCTTCCTGGTTCTGGTTCTGCCAGAGGTTTCTTCCTGGTTCTGCCAGAGGTTTCTTCCTGGTTCTGGTTCTGCCAGAGGTTTCTTCCTGGTTCTGGTTCTGCCAGAGGTTTCTTCCTGGTTCTGGTTCTGCCAGAGGTTTCTTCCTGGTTTAGGTCTAGTTTCGGTCCAATCTGTTGGTTTCTTTAGCTCGGATATTATTTTTTAATTGGTTCCATATGAATTAATTGGATTATTTTGAAATTAATTCATTGGATTTCATTGGATTATAATTACAATGAACTGAATTCCAATTGGCTTGAATTGAACTTTATTATTTAAATGCCTTAAGATGACATTTTTTGTAATCTGGCGCTTTATAAATAAATGAATTGAGTTGAATCGGTATGAGCTGGAACTTACCAAAGCTTTTAAGGCAGTAACATTGTTTTTAGTTGCTTTTAGCTTCCATAACTATAAATAAAATCATAGTTTGATATAATTATAATATAAATAAACTGGATTGAACTGGACCCAGACTTACATCAAAAAGGATGACCTTCTTCACTTCTCCAAACTTCTCACACTCTGACCGCAGATCGTCTCGATACTCGTTCAGAACCAAAGGGTCTTCCTGTAAGGGTCACCAAAGGTCAAAGGTCAGGGCTCAGGCGCAGTGTGGGGGGGGTGAAAGTGTGTTTGTGCCCCTCTGCACCTCAAAGTCACTGGGATGGAACATGTTCCTGATGATGATGACCTTTTCGTGCCTCTTCCTCAGCTCTCCCTGCTTCTCGGGCCTCCAGTCCAACTGTCTGCATGAACACAAGCAAAGACCCTCAAAAAGGATCAAAAAGGATCAAAAAGGATAAAAAAGGATCAAACCATCTCCCTCTCAGGATCTATGTCGACTCAACCAGACAAGACGCCATTTTCATCTCTAAGAGGTAAGGTTGAAAGGCTTTATTAGGCTCTGCTGGACACATTTAGTGATTACTGACAGCGTCTTTAGCTGGTTTTATCTCATGGATGCAGAGATAAAACAGAACGGATCCGGATCAAATCAAGAGTTAAAAGATTCCCCCAAAGGTTGGATTTTCTGTTACGCTGAATATGAAAGTGTCGCTGTTTTCTTGCTTAATGCTGTGAGATGGCGAGACTTTGGGCCATTATCCCTCCATCTCTTCTCTTTCCAGTGGAAGGAAAACGTTTTACTGCACATGCAGCCTCTAAATAAGGCATTATCTGTCTTTATTTCACCAATACTTTAAGAAGAATGAATGAATGAACGTGTGCTATAGCTCTGTTAGCTCATAGCTGCTGTTAGCTCATAGCTGCTGTTAGCTCATAGCTCTGTTAGCTCATAGCTGCTGTTAGCTCATAGCTCTGTTAGCTCATAGCTGCTGTTAGCTCATAGCTCTGTTAGCTCATAGCTCTGTTAGCTCATAGCTGCTGTTAGCTCATAGCTGCTGTTAGCTCATAGCTCTGTTAGCTCATAGCTGCTGTTATGTGGCTACTTGCAGCTATAGGAGAGCTAACGGAGGGATTTCTACACAGGCACTCTACTGGGACCACTTCATCCACACGCCCCCCTGCAGCACAGTTTATTCACTCCGGTAAGAACGTCCATCTTACTCAAAGTCGTCGTCAAAATCTGATAAATATCCTGCCATGTTGCACAAAACTATCAGCAGCAAACTCTGTGTGAAGTTAGCCGACTGTCACAGAGCATGGAGTGAATAAGCTGTGATGCAGGGGGGCGTGTGGATGAAGGGGTCCCAGTAGAGTGCCTGTGTAGAAATCCCTCCGTTAGCTCTCCTATAGCTGCAAGTAGCCACATAACAGCAGCTATGAGCTAACAGCAGCTATGAGCTAAAAGAGCTATGAGCTAACAGCAGCTATGAGCTAACAGAGCTATGAGCTAACAGTAGCTATGACCTAACAGAGCTATAGCACACGTTCATTCATTCATTCTTCTTAAAGTATTGGTGAAATAAAGACAGATGATGCCTCATTTAGAGGCTGCATCCTCTAAGCCCCGTTCACTCCGTTATATGGATCTCCAGTTATCTAAATATCTTCCAAAGGACGCCGACTTTCACCAAACTGTTCTCGGTGAGCAGATGAACGTATTTCATGCCAGAAATAAGGTTTAAAAACACCGGAGTTCCCCTTTAAGCCACCTGTGGCTTTAAAACCGCCCGCAGACCAACAAATAAAGAGAATAAACATCATCTGACAGAAATGCTTAACAAATAAAGACCCGTCACTCTGGTTTTTAAAGTGAGAATAAGAAGAAGCGGCTTTACTTCTGCTGCTGCTGGAGCCTCTTCCTGTAATCTTTACTTTTCTTCTTCTTCTTGCTGGCATCGTACTGGCCTTTGAGCTCAAACCGGGCCGATTCCACATGGACTCTATAGCCCCGGAGCTCCGACTCATCGATCAGACGCAGGGCCAGCGCCACCGACTCCTTCTGCAGGGAACCACAAGCACACGTGAACATCGTCACCTCACGGCAGCGGCGTCCCATCAGCACCGCCAGGCTAACCTTGAGATAGCAACAGAGGCCGTCTCCCTTCAGGTTTCCCTCTCGGTCCTTGTAGAGCTTCACTTTGTACTCCTCGGTGATGGGGTCCCGCATCACGATGCCGCACTTGGACATCAGCTCGATGAACTCATCGGGGGTTATGTCCGGCGGCAGGCCTGAGGAAAAGCAGGAGGACGGCGAGACGTTAAGAGAGGAGGCGGCGGCACAAAGGTGCCGGCGTCGGAGGAACAAACCTGACACATAGACGTTTGTGTTCTTGTCCTGGTCAACATCGAACCATCCTGCAGAACCAGAGAGAGGAGGGAAAGCATCAGAAGCAGCGTTCGCCTGAAGCTGAGCGGCACAGAAAGCTGAGGATGTGTTTACCTGGCTCTGCTTTCCTCTTCTCCCCCTTCGCCTTGGCTTCTTTCTCTGCTATCGGACCGCTGTCTGCTGGCTTCTCCTTTTCCGGGGGCTTGCTCTTCGGTTCAGGCGCCGGGGGGTCCGAGCTGCTCAGAGCTGCATTGTTAGCATCTGGATCTCCTTCTTTAGTGAAGCCGTAGTTGGCCTGGTAGGCTGCGATAAAGTCCTCCGTTATCTAGAGACACAAAGCAGACCTGCTTAACATTAACAAAGAACGCTTTTGCATCAAAAACAAACTTATTGGTCAAATTAAAGTCAGGCAGTGGAGCTGGGAATAGAAACAGGTGGTGTGTTTTTATGGGTCTAGAGTTTGGACCAGCCACAGTCAGCCAAAAGGACAAAAACAACACATCTGGCTTAAAAAACAGGAACAAACAAGAAAGACGTGAAGCACAGGGATCCCATAGCTGGAGGAAGGTCATACTTTGGGGAACCAGGCCTTCTTTTCGTGGTCCCAGTCATACACAGTCCCATCCTCTGGATCCGTGTAGGTGTAGGGATCAGATCCGTCCTCCTTTCTCTGCCCGTAGAGCTCCTGCATCCGCAGCTGCTCCATAAACTCTCTGTTTGCATTGGGTTCACTGCTCATCTGCAACAACAGAGACACATGTCAGAGTCCTGGGTGTCCTGTGCCTTTCAGCAGAGCATCTCAGCTGCTGGACCTGTCTACCTTCAATAAATAAATCATTTATTGACCACTTTCCACACATCACAAGAGCAGAAACTCTGATGTTGTACTGCCAGAGTTAATAAATGCAAATGTATTTGTTTGAGAGAGAAAACGTGATGTATTCTTCGTAGTAAATGTACATGACCGAGCTGCTGTTCTGCTAATATCATGTTGTTACCAACCCTGCAGCTCATCCCATTACTGACTGGGCTCAATGTTAGCTCCCTCAGGCATATTAAACCATACGCCTTCACCTGGGTGCTGGGGTTCAGTTCAAATGGCGATCATTTGCTCATACAGGGTAGTAAGATTGTGCATGTGAGCCAACACGACGAGCGTTACCTTCGGGCGGCGCGAAAAACAACGAAATACACTCCTGCGGTCGGGTGCCGTCGCAAATTCAACGCGACTTTTGTGTTTTTACGAGGGTTTCGAATAATTATTTTGTGTATTTCCAACTGAACGGCATTTACAGCCTGCTACCCCTTGGGTTCATCCTCAGTCCGCGACGATAATTGAACGTATTTGTATACTTTATAAGTGTTTCCGAGGTCAGGATTTACTGCGCATGCGCGGCAAATAGAAACGAGGCGTTCGATTTGCTTTTCAGCATCTACCGATTTGAGCGTTCTGGGCGCAGAGCGAGCAGCCGCGGTGCCCGGGGTTTGTCGACAAAACCAAATCGAACGCACCCATCTTGTAGCAGTTAAGCTAGGCTTCCTTCAATGCAGCTAACAGATAAGTAAGAATATATCCAGTTGGGTTTGGAATGGCGGAGGGCAGCAGTAATGTGAACGTTAACCCGGGCACCCTTCCTCCGGGAGACCCGCAGCTCATCGGTATGATTGTGGAGCATCTGAAGAACAGAGGGCTTTTTGACGAGTTCCGTCGGGACTGTTTGGCTGATGTTGACACAAAGGTACGACATTATCTCTGCTTCTGGCTTTAACTTCAGAGTAAGTGGAGCTCCAGGGGGGCTTTTGCTTTTGGCTGAGCTGACCCAGCTGTCTTTTCCAGCCGGCTTATCAGAACCTGCGGCAGAAAGTTGACAACTTTGTGGCCTCGCACCTGAGCACGCAGGACTGGAACCCGTCCATCAACAAAAACCAGATGAGGAACGGACTGAGGCAAAGCGTCGTCCAGTGAGTGGGAACTTTCACTTTTATACAATATACTTTCCTTTCTGGGTTGTGGTGCTGCATCAGCCTCTCGTGCATGTGATCTGGTGTATTTTTGTCCTTCAGATGCTCGTGTTTCGTGGCCCAGATGTGTCGAACCTGGCCTGTTAAACAGGGAAATGCATTATTAAACTTCCTCTTGTGGGGAAAACCAAAGTTTTACACCATAAAAATGTTTGCAGATGTTCACTCAGGTGCTTTAAGACTTAAAACTGCACACATGTCGCTACATATTGAATATGTATAGTCCCGGATATAAAGAAATCACCTTAAAGTATTCTTAAAGCGCTCATTTGAGCCCTGATTACAGTTTCCTTCCTTTACTTTGCGGCTCCAGCGGAGAGGTTTATACGCTTTGATGTCCCAGAAGCTTTATTTTTCACTTCTTTGTTTTATCTGTTACTTCATGGTGCAAAATTAGGCATTTCTGGGAGAAAATGCCTCGTTTTGCACACTAAAAGCTGTTTAACAGCCTCATAAATGGGGGAATAACCGAACTATCGCTTTCATTATCATGCACCTGATTAAACTTCATGGATACAGACTCCAGCTGCTCTTAGTTCTTGTTATAGTTTGAGAAAAAGCTTTGCTTTTGTCACCCCTTTGTGCTTTTCTCTCAGGTCAGGCATGCTGGAATCGGGTGTGGACAGAATCATAACTCAGGTCGTGGATCCCAAGATGAACCACACCTTCCGGCCTCACATAGAAACCGCCATCCACGACTTCATCTCAGGGGACCGGCGGGAGGACGGCGCCCCGAGTTCCAACTCTGCAGCACCTGAACAGACAGAAACCCAGGAGGCAGCCTGTGGCTCCGGGCCCAAAACCCCCTGAAGGGGAGTCAGAAAAACTGGGGAAAAGTGCAGGTTCAGGATGAATTTAGAGACGGAGTTAAGGACTCCTTCCTTTCCCTGTTGCTCCAGGCGCACACGGCGTTCACGGCTCACGCATAAATCTGTGTGACCTTTGACCTTGTGAAAGGTGCAGCGTCAGAGAAGATGCCGGAGGCGCCGATTTTCTTCTGCCTCTGTTGAATGGATTGGAATCGGGAGCCTTTCATTGGCCGTCTGTGCTGCGAAAAACTGCCGCTGGGGAGGTTTGAGCAACGCCAAATGGCGTGCTGTCACGGCGCTGCACGGCTCTGCCTTTTGGATGCGTCAGGATTAGGATTTGTCTGGTTCTGGCCTTTTTACGTGTTCTTGGACAGATTTTTTTTTTTTAATTCAGTTGTATATCATACACATTTTCCAGTAATATGCTTTTAGGCTTGCGAATAGTTTGGACTGATCCAAATGATGCGGGAATCAATCAGAAATGGGTCATTTGTTGCAGATTTCTCTCTCTTGCATCACATCTCATGTTTCCTTTTCTCGTGCATGTATTTAGCATCGATGGTGCACACTATTTGCTCTAATAAAGACACCTGAGCTCATGTCTCTGTCTTCTTTTACTGGTTCAGTGGCTGTCAGAAAGTGTTGTTTCAGGCCCATAAGACTCCATCACCATCAGATACACTCGGTGGGGTGATTATTCAAAGAGCAAATCCACCAAAAACCTTTCCTTTTTGATAAAGCTTATAGTTAGGGATGGCTCAGGTGAGCCTGAAACATCCCATAGTTCTGCTGCTATAGGCCCAGCCTGCTGGGGGACCTCATCTGTCACACCTTTCCTCTCTTTGCTCTCTTTTTCCTCCTGTTTAATTTCTCAGATGATTTTCTGTCCATGTGACATTATTGTGGTTATTAACTTGTGTTTCCCTGTTCCAGCAGGTATCCTTTGAATGGTTTTATGGTGTTTTTCCCCCCTCTTTTCCCTCTTTTCTGTCTTCTCAAACCCCAGCTGGTCCAGGCGGATGGACACCCTTCCTGGTTCTGGTTCTGCCAGAGGTTTCTTCCTGGTTCTGGTTCTGCCAGAGGTTTCTTCCTGGTTCTGGTTCTGACAGAGGTTTCTTCCTGGTTCTGGTTCTGCCAGAGGTTTCTTCCTGGTTCTGGTTCTGCCAGAGGTTTCTTCCTGGTTCTGGTTCTGCCAGAGGTTTCTTCCTGGTTCTGGTTCTGCCAGAGGTTTCTTCCTGGTTCTGGTTCTGCCAGAGGTTTCTTCCTGGTTCTGGTTCTGCCAGAGGTTTCTTCCTGGTTCTGCCAGAGGTTTCTTCCTGGTTCTGGTTCTGCCAGAGGTTTCTTTCTGGTTCTGGTTCTGCCAGAGGTTTCTTCCTGGTTCTGGTTCTGCCAGAGGTTTCTTTCTGGTTCTGGTTCTGCCAGAGGTTTCTTTCTGGTTCTGGTCCTGCCAGAGGTTTCTTTCTGGTTCTGGTCCTGCCAGAGGTTTCTTCCTGGTTCTGGTCCTGCCAGAGGTTTCTTCCTGGTTCTGGTTCTGCCAGAGGTTTCTTCCTGGTTCTGCCAGAGGTTTCTTCCTGGTTCTGGTTCTGCCAGAGGTTTCTTCCTGGTTCTGCCAGAGGTTTCTTCCTGGTTCTGGTTCTGCCAGAGGTTTCTTCCTGGTTCTGGTCCTGCCAGAGGTTTCTTCCTGGTTCTGGTCCTGCCAGAGGTTTCTTCCTGTTAAAGGGAGTCGTTCCTTTCCACAGTCCCTCAGGCTCAGGACGGGAGATTGGACTGAAGACAAGTTTCGGTCCAATCTGTTGGTTTCCTTAGCTCGGATATTATTTTTGAATTGGCTCCATATGAATTAATTGGATTATAATTACAATGAATTGAATTCCAATTGACTTGAATTGGACTTTATTACTTAAGTGCCTTGAGATGACAATTGTTGTAATCTGGGGCTTTATAAATAAAATTGAATTGAATTGAAACCTTTTTTAATTAAAAACCCTTCATTCTTTTTCTTTTTATGTCAGGAGTAACATTGAAAATACAGATATTTACTTAATCGCTGCCTCTTTGAACCACGAGGCAGAAGATTATGTCATGAAAGGGCAAATATATCAAATTACAGTGGTACTTACTGTGCTTGAAGATATTTTTTTCAAAGAAGATTTCACATCATTTGTTCTGTGACTTTCCCAACAATGTAGGATGTAACACTTTAGCTGCATTAAGACCTGGGAACCGTTTCATTTTGCATTCACATGAGTCGGGGACCTCAACAGGGAGAGAAGAAAAACAACAGCACCAAGAAGCTAACATGGAGAGCGAGGAGGCCACCGTGTTCATGGTCTGCATGGCGGTGATATTAATCATGGACGATCACATCAGGCGTCTAAGATGGAGGCTGGAAGAGCGGACAGCAAGAGTCAGGAGACGAAGAATCCAGCAGCGGGCGATACTTCTTCCTTTCATGGAGGAAAGAAGGAGAGCAGAGCGCCGCAGACAAAGGAGACGAAGTTTAACTTATTAAACAGGCGCCGGTGGGGTCCGTGTCGTATGAGTAAACATTTCAGACAAGGGGCGGAGCTACCAGCCACCAAACACCTACGTCATGTTCCTGTGGAGCCCAGAAAAGACCCTGAAGGAGCTGAAATGGTTCCAGGAACTGAGGGCCGCGGTCCCTAGTTCCTGAGGGCCGCGGTCCCTAGTTCCTGAGGGCCGCGGTCCCTAGTTCCTGAGGGCCGCGGTCCCTAGTTCCTGTATGTCCGAATGCACGAAAGAACGTCCCTATTTCTGAAAAGGTTCTAGGAACTGCAAAAGGTTCCTACAGTGGGAATGCACCTATGGAGTTTTTCGGATAGTGTTTGTCTGGACCTGTTCTCCTTGGGAGACACTACCAGGGGCATTTAGCTCCAGACAAAATACCTCTGGAGATCACTAGACCATGCAAGCCCTTCCAGACCCGGCAAGGCCACGATCCAGGAAGGGCCAAGTAAAACCATGATTCATTATTCAATCTGTGTATACCTTTGATTACACCCCATATGTAACCTCATAATGTTAAAACCACTACAGTTCAGCTCATAGTTACGAAAGTGAAAGTAGCTGACATCCTTTCCCTGGTTGGGTCAGGATTGCTCGCTCTGTGGTTGTCTGTCCCTTTCTCACAATCTAGCTTGTCTTGAAAATTCAATTTTAAAAATGGCATTAAAAATATATCTGCGCCCAAATCAATGTATTCTCTGTTCACCTGTTGAAGAAGCAGCTATGAAATCATGAAAATGCTTTGGCATGTACAAGTCTCCTTTGTACAAGCATGTACAAAGGAGACAAAGTTTAACTTATTAAACAGGCGCCGGTTGTGTCCGTGTCGTATGAGTAAACATTTCAGACAAGGGGCGGAGCCACCAACCACCAAACACCTTCGTCATGTTCCTGTGGAGCCCAGAAAAGACCCTGAAGGAGCTAAAATGGCTCCAGGAACTGAGGACCGTGGTCCCTGGTTCCCAAGGGCCGCGGTCCCTAGTTCCCGAGGGCCGCGGTCCCTAGTTCCCGAGGGCCGCGGTCCCTA
The DNA here is from genome assembly GCF_036924035.1 of Leuresthes tenuis. Taxonomy (NCBI): domain Eukaryota; kingdom Metazoa; phylum Chordata; class Actinopteri; order Atheriniformes; family Atherinopsidae; genus Leuresthes; species Leuresthes tenuis. The sequence continues at coordinate 1,291,682 of NW_027325375.1, read as the reverse complement.
GTTCCCGAGGGCCGCGGTCCCTAGTTCCCGAGGGCCGCGGTCCCTAGTTCCCGAGGGCCGCGGTCTCTAGTTCCCGAGGGCCGCGGTCCCTAGTTCCCGAGGGCCGCGGTCCCTAGTTCCCGAGGGCCGCGGTCTCTAGTTCCCGAGGGCCGCGGTCTCTAGTTCCCCAGGGCCGCGGTCCCTAGTTCCCGAGGGCCGCGGTCCCTAGTTCCCGAGGGCCGCGGTCCCTAGTTCCCGAGGGCCGCCGTCCCTAGTTCCCGAGGGCCGCGGTCTCTAGTTCCCGAGGGCCGTGGTCTCTAGTTCCCGAGGGCCGCGGTCCCTAGTTCCCGAGGGCCGCGGTCCCTAGTTCCCGAGGGCCGCGGTCTCTAGTTCCCGAGGGCCGCGGTCCCTAGTTCCTGTGTGTCCGAATGCGTGAAAAAAACGTCCCTATTCCTGAAAAGGTTCTAGGAACTGCAAAAGGTTCCTACAGTGGGAATCCGCCTCATGTGGGAGAAGCACATAGTTCTACGGGTCCCAAACTTCAGTGATTTAACTTCAGCTAAAACATCAGATTTTTACTGAGATCCTGAACCCAAATAAACAGTTGGGACAAAAATACTACAAGTGGTCATTTACCCGTGAATACAATGATGCAGTCTTACATATTTGTGTGGCAAAAGTTAATAAACCTCCTTATTTAACGGCCGTTGAGATGGCAATCAGGTGCGAGTGCATACCTGTTGCACATTTGTAAAAGTACTGGCATCCCACCCAGGGTGTTCCCCGTCTTTCCCCTGATGGCAGCTGGGATAGACCCCTGAACCCAGGTATACAAAATGGAAGGATGGACGTTAGTAAAGGTGTGTCATGGCAAAGTCAAAGAAGGTCTATGAGGTTCTCAAAAGTCCACAATCAGACAAATAAAGACTATCTTTACTCATCCAAGGCGGTCGACCAGCAGCGAGTCAACACAGGATAACTAACAACCGAAAGCACTCGAGTCCACGATCAAAAGAATAACAATGGCGTGCATGCAGGGCTGCAAGGAGAAAGCCTTCAGTCCTCAGAATGAACCTGCAGCTCGCCACAGATCCTGTGGCCAAGCCAGATTTATTTTCCTTTCTTTTTTTAACAGAGAAACTGGCAAGAACTTCAATCAACACATAATGAAAAGATGGAGCTGCTGCTTCTCCTGTATTACGCAACACACTGGAGGGGAAGGTAAGGTTCAGCATCTTGGCCAAGAACGCTTCCACTTGGAAAGCTGCAAATCTGAGCAGCCATCTTCCAACCTAAGCCAGCCACTCTCCTCCTGAGCTTCAGCCTGCTGCACATGGATTTCAAACCAGATTCTGAGAATAAATGGCTCGTGGAAAAGAACGATAAGTCATGATACCACAGCAATTAATGGGATACTTTTGTCTTATTCTAAAGTTCTCTTCATCGACTTTTAGGAGATGTTGGAAAAGAAAATGCACTTTTTCTTCACTTTACTTTTGTCCTGTTAGTAGAAAAAACCATCAGCCCACAAAGAACACATGTGAGAAGTGCAGTTTGATGCAGTTGCCACAGATTTAGCTGTTAATCCTGCTCTGGGATCAGTTTCAGAGAAGCGGAGTCGTTCAAACACAGGACTTAAGTGCAAACATGAAGGGTTTAAGAGCGGCCGTTTTTGTAGGGCTTCCCAAACTTTGCGTAACTATTGATTTAAGGGCTTGTTTTCAGCAGGAGAGAGATCTACGGGAACGTCAATATGTGTCTCTGTAAAGCACCGAGCTTTGAATTTAGCCGTTGCCATCTTTGTTTTTCACATCAGAACTAACACTCAAAAGATAGATCCGCACATCTGGAGGCACTTGAATGCAACTCAGAGCTGCAATCCCATTAATTAACGGGTACTTTTAGGCTTTAAACAGATGATTTAAATAAAAAGTCATCACTAAATGGGTTTTTATGAATGGGGACATTAGCATAAGAGGCTAAAACTTTTTTTGTATCCGGCTAAAAACATTCTAATATTTCCATTTGCATATAAAGGAAGGAATACCCAAAAGTTTATCCAACTTCTTAGTGGAAAACTCAGTTAAAACTTTGCTTTAAAGCAGTTTATGCTTTGAATTAAATCAAATGAAATCAAGTGTAAATTAAAACAAGCTTTTAAAAAACTGAGGAAATTAAAGGAGGCGCATTTTTACCGTAGCTACACCTGAGAAAGTTAAAGGAGGCGCGTTTTTACTGTAGCTACACCTGGGAAAGTTAAAGGAGGCGCGTTTTTACTGTAGCTACACCTGAGAAAGTTAAAGGAGGCGCGTTTTTACTGTAGCTACACCTGAGACAGTTAAAGGAGGCGCGTTTTTACTGTAGCTACACCTGGGAAAGTTAAAGGAGGCGCGTTTTTACTGTAGCTACACCTGAGAAAGTTAAAGGAGGCGTGTTTTTACTGTAGTTACACCTGAGAAAGTTAAAGGAGGCGCGTTTTTACCGTAGCTACACCTGAGAAAGTTAAAGGAGGCGCGTTTTTACTGTAGCTACACCTGAGAAAGTTAAAGGAGGCGCGTTTTTACTGTAGCTACACCTGGGAAAGTTAAAGGAGGCACGTTGTTACCGTAGCTTCACCTGAGAAAGTTAAAGGAGGCGCGTTCTTACTGTAGCTACACCTGAGAAAGTTAAAGGAGAAGCATTTTTACTGTAGCTACACCTGAGAAAGTTAAAGGAGGCGCGTTTTTACTGTAGCTACACCTGAGAAAGTTAAAGGAGACGTGTTTTTACTGTAGCTACACCTGAGACAGTTAAAGGAGGTGCGTTTTAACTGTAGCTACACCTGAGAAAGTTAAAGGAGGCGCGTTTTTACTGTAGCTACACCTGAGGAAGTTAAAGGAGGCGCGTTTTTACTGTAGCTACACCTGGGAAAGTTAAAGGAGGCACGTTGTTACCGTAGCTTCACCTGAGAAAGTTAAAGGAGGCGCGTTCTTACTGTAGCTACACCTGAGAAAGTTAAAGGAGAAGCATTTTTACTGTAGCTACACCTGAGAAAGTTAAAGGAGACGTGTTTTTACTGTAGCTACACCTGAGACAGTTAAAGGAGGCGCGTTTTAACTGTAGCTACACCTGAGACAGTTAAAGGAGGCGCGTTTTTACTGTAGCTACACCTGAGAAAGTTAAAGGAGGCGCGTTTTTACCGTAGCTACACCTGAGAAAGTTAAAGGAGGCGCGTTTTAACCGTAGCTACACCTGAGACAATTAAAGGAGGCGCGTTTTTACCGTAGCTACACCTGAGAAAGTTAAAGGAGGCGCGTTTTTACGGTAGCTACACCTGAGAAAGTTAAAGGAGGCGCGTTTTTACCGTAGCTACACCTGAGAAAGTTAAAGGAGGCGCGTTTTTACCGTAGCTACACCTGAGAAAGTTAAAGGAGGCGCGTTTTTACCGTAGCTACACCTGAGAAAGTTAAAGGAGGCGCGTTTTTACTGTAGCTACACCTGAGAAAGTTAAAGGAGGCGCGTTCTTACTGTAGCTACACCTGAGACAGTTAAAGGAGGCGCGTTTTTACCGTAGCTACACCTGAGAAAGTTAAAGGAGGCGCGTTTTTACCGTAGCTACACCTGAGAAAGTTAAAGGAGGCGCGTTTTTACCGTAGCTACACCTGAGAAAGTTAAAGGAGGCGCGTTTTTACTGTAGCTACACCTGAGAAAGTTAAAGGAGGCGCGTTTTTACCGTAACAATAACCTGAGAAAGTTAAAGGAGGCGCGTTTTAACTGTAGCTACACCTGAGAAAGTTAAAGGAGGCGCGTTTTTACCGTAACAATAACCTGAGAAAGTTAAAGGAGGCGCGTTTTAACTGTAGCTACACCTGAGAAAGTTAAAGGAGGTGCGTTTTTACCGTAGCTACACCTGAGAAAGTTAAAGGAGGCGCGTTTTTACCGTAGCTACACCTGAGAAAGTTAAAAGAGGCACATTTTTACCGTAGCTACACCTGAGAAAGTTAAAGGAGGCGCGATATTACCGTAGCTACACCTAAGAAAGTTAAAGGAGGCGCGTTTTTACCGTAGCTACACCTGAGAAAGTTAAAGGAGGCGCATTTGTACCGTAGCTACACCTGAGAAAGTTAAAGGAGGCGCGTTTTTACCGTAGCTACACCTGGGAAAGTTAAAGGAGGCGCGTTTTTACTGTAGCTACACCTGAGAAAGTTAAAGGAGGCACGTTTTTACCGTAGCTACACCTAAGAAAGTTAACGGAGGCGTGTTTTTACTGTAGCTACACCTGAGAAAGTTAAAGGAGGCGCGTTTTTACTGTAGCTACACCTGAGAAAGGTAAAGGAGACGTGTTTTTACTGTAGCTACACCTGAGAAAGTTAAAGGAGGCGCGTTTTTACTGTAGCTACACCTGAGAAAGGTAAAGGAGACGCGTTTTTACTGTAGCTACACCTGAGAAAGTTAAAGGAGGCGCGTTTTTACTGTAGCTACACCTGAGACAGTTAAAGGAGGCGTGTTTTTACCGTAGCTACACCTGAGAAAGTTAAAAGAGGCGCGTTTTTAACGTAGCTACACCTGAGACAGTTAAAGGAGGCGCGTTTTTACCGTAGCTACACCTGAGAAAGTTAAAGGAGGCGCGTTTTTACCGTAGCTACACCTGAGAAAGTTAAAGGAGGCGCGTTCTTACTGTAGCTACACCTGAGAAAGTTAAAGGAGGCGCGTTTTTACCATAGCTATACCTGAGAAAGTTAAAGGAGGCGCGTTTTTACCGTAGCTACACCTGAGAAAGTTAAAGGAGGCGCGTTTTTACCGTAGCTACACCTGAGAAAGTTAAAGGAGGCGTGTTTTTACCGTAGCTACACCTGAGAAAGTTAAAGGAGGCGTGTTTTTACCGTAGCTACACCTGGGAAAGTTAAAGGAGGCTTAGGTATAGCATGTTTTTACAGAGAAGGCATCCTGGTGACTCTTAACAAAACTGATGAGCTCTCTTTGAACTGTTGCACTGAAGAAATAGTGCCAAAATGAGTTTTATTAAGCAATTTTCTTCTGTGAAACGTTTAAATGAATCTATTTTCTATCCCCTCTTAATCCAATTCAGGTCACGGGGGAACCTGGAGCCAACCTATTATTAAAGATAATGATACTACTCATAATAAAGCAGAATAGTTTGAGTGTTATCTCTTGCTGTTAGCTAACCGCTGCTGTAGCGTCTCTTAAAAAGTACATAGTTTTCTGTCAGTTCTGCGAATGCACAGATGCAGACATGCAGAATGCTGTTTACAGGACATGAGCATGTGGGCGTGAGTACTGTTTGCACAGTCTGTGCATTAGTGTCCCATTTGGGATATATCTGTGTGTGTGTATATGTGTTAGGTGAGGGGTCATTGTATGGGTGGTCACCAGAGGTTGTGCGACTGAAGCTGTGTTATTTTGAAGCAGATGGAGCTTGAACAAGCAAAAAAAAAAAGGTTTTCCAGTGAAGATATGAGCCCCAACAGGGCCCCCAAACGGCCACACATCTAAACACTTTCTGTTCTTCTACCTTGACCCCCCACTGCCACTCAAGCCCAGTTGTGGTGCTACAGAAAACCACTTCTGTAACACGGTTAAAGCTGTATAAGTCATTTAATTTAGTCCAGATATATTAGGAGGACAGTGCTGGTTGGTTGTGCCTCCATGTTGGTCCATCGGTTCTGACAGGCCTTTTCTCTAGTTGCATTTATGATATTCCAGAATGGCGCCGCCCTGGAGGCAGGCGGCCTGCTGCAGTGGCTCTTCTTCTTCTTCAGATTTTCTTCTTCTTGAGCTTTTTTTTTTAAAACACAGTTTCTCTGTGCTGGTTTGGATGCTGTGCTGCTGAAAGGAAGCACTTCTGCTCGTAACTCTGGCATTATTTTGCATCCGTTATGATGGATAACCATGGCAACGGGAGAGTTGTTAACCCTTCGGAGCAGCTGACTGAGCTTTCCAAAGTCAGAGTCAGATTTATCTGTAGCACATTTCATGTACAAAACAATTCAAAGTGCTTTACATCAAATAAAAGCCAAAAAAATAAAGCATTAAAAATATGTAAAAGAAAGAAATAAAATAATTAAAATGAATAAAAACAATCAACAGTCTCCAAAGCCACATAAAAGCCTGGAAAAAAATACCTCAAATCAAGATGAGTTGAAGAGGAGACGTCCGGGATACAAAGTGGGAAGAAAATGGAGAAAATGGTGAAAGAGGGTTAAACCCTGTTTTTGCCTTGATCATCACCTCGCTGTTGCCAAGCAACAAAAACAACACCCCAACCACCTTCGGACTTTAACACTGGTTCATACTGCAGCAACATAACTGTCCTCTGGGGATTAATAGGGTTTTATTGTGCTGAATTTGAGTGAATTTGCACCAATTCAATTCAATTCAATTCAGCTTTATTTATAAAGCGCCAGATTACAACAATTGTCATCTCAAGGCACTTAAATAATAAAGTCCAATTCAAGCCAATTGGAATTCAATTCACTGTAATCATAATCCAATTAATTCATATGGAGCCAATTAAAAAATAATATCCGAGCTAAGGAAACCAACAGATTGGACCGAAACTGGTCTTCAGTCCAATCTCCCGTCCTGAGCCTGAGGGACTGTGGAAAGGAACGACTCCCTTTAACAGGAAGAAACCTCTGGCAGAACCAGAACCAGGAAGAAACCTCTGGCAGAACCAGACTCAGGAAGAAACCTCTGGCAGAACCAGAACCAGGAAGAAACCTCTGGCAGAACCAGGAAGAAACCTCTGGCAGAACCAGAAACAGGAAGAAACCTCTGGCAGAACCAGAACCAGGAAGAATCCTCTGGGAGAACCAGAACCAGGAAGAAACCTCTGGCAGAACCAGAACCAGGAAGAAACCTCTGGCAGAACCAGGAAGAAACCTCTGGCAGAACCAGAACCAGGAAGAAACCTCTGGCAGAACCAGAACCAGGAAGAATCCTCTGGGAGAACCAGAACCAGGAAGAAACCTCTGGCAGAACCAGGAAGAAACCTCTGGCAGAACCAGAACCAGGAAGAAACCTCTGGCAGAACCAGAACCAGGAAGAAACCTCTGGCAGAACCAGAATCAGGAAGAAACCTCTGGCAGAACCAGACTCAGGAAGAAACCTCTGGCAGGACCAGAACCAGGAAGAAACCTCTGGCAGAACCAGGAAGAAACCTCTGGCAGAACCAGAACCAGGAAGAAACCTCTGGCAGAACCAGGAAGAAACCTCTGGCAGAACCAGAACCAGGAAGAAACCTCTGGCAGAACCAGAACCAGGAAGAAACCTCTGGCAGAACCAGGAAGAAACCTCTGGCAGAACCAGAACCAGGAAGAAACCTCTGGCAGAACCAGGAAGAAACCTCTGGCAGAACCAGGAAGAAACCTCTGGCAGAACCAGAACCAGGAAGGGTGTCCATCCGCCTGGACCAGCTGGGGTTTGAGAAGACAGAAAAGAGGGAAAAGAGGGGGGAAAAACACCATAACACCATTCAAAGGATACCTGCTGGAACAGGGAAACACAAGTTAATAACCACAATAATGTCACATGGACATAATATCATTTAGAAATTAAACAGGGGGAAAAAGAGAGGAAAGTGAGGAAAGATAAGAATGATGAAATGATGTAAAAGTAACTTGTGCTGTAATTTCTCCGTTATGTGAGGCTGAGTCCAGACAGAGTTAGTCTTGTTCTGGTGGGTTCTGATGTGTTAAATCCATCCCTCTGAGGCCAGGAAAGCTCCTGCTCTGAAGTGGGAGCTGAAAAAGACCCTTTAAAAACATAATGAACAGTCAGCAACAGTTTAATATCCAACCTTATACATGCTGTGGATTTCTGCTGTGGTTTAAAACTAAAGGACCCTGCCCTCCATAGAATATTATTTACTGATCAAATAAATCAGGTGAGATACGGAGTATTCCCTCATAACGTGTCTGTTTGACTTCTATGACAGAATATAACTGAATCAAACAGCTGTGGAGGCTTTCTGAGTCTTATGGGGACTCGGGGGTCCCCGAGGGTCATGAAGGGGAAGTTCTTACTCACAGGAAGGAGCTGAAAATTAATCTAAATAGTTTCTAACATTTCACCAAACATCTCATCTGTGTGCACGTCATCTAAATAAGGCCCAAAAACAAGGAGTCCACTAGATTTGCGGGGCCCAAAGGTGAGGCCCTCGTGTTTAAAGGGATTTTTGAGGCTGAACGCTTGGTTTCATGGTGTTAGAATAAGGTTAAAGTCATGAAATGCAAGTGTGTTTTGCACCTTTGGGCCACCGTAGTTTATTTAACGTAATTTAACAGAGTTTTAAATAATTCCTCAACATGTGGCATAAATAAAGCGTTATTTACAGCAGATCATCCCTTCATCAACAGGGTCTTGCTGTAAAGTGCTTCAGTTTCATATGAGAAAGCTTTGGTTTGATAGAAGTGGAACAAACGTGATTTGAGGAATTCAGGAACAGTTTAGAGAACCTGACCCTCCTCTCGTACATTTCGCTCATTTGCGTCATACGTTCCTCTCCTCACGTCGCCTCCCGGCCCGGAGAGCAGCTGTGAGCCTTCCGACAGGCGCGCGCGCCAGCTCGAGGTTAATTGAGAGCGCTTTTCTTGAGTGTCTGACCCCCACAGAGAGATCCCCCCCCCCCCCCCCCCTGCAGTCCTCGCCCTGCCTGCTCGCGCTCAGTTGGTTCTCGGCACATTTCATGCCTCAGCTGAATTTTTACCTCTGTAAATCCCCCACTTATCTACGACAAACTTTCAGCTCCACGTGTGCTGCGCGTTCACGGGGCTGCGCTGTGATTGGTGCGGGCTCCAGCTGCTTTCACCTCGGTGAACGCGCAGTTCTGCGGCTTTATATCCCTGCCTTCATGCCGCTGCCGCATTGTGCGGCCACACTCCTGCTGAACATCCTGAGCAGAGAAAGCGCGTGAGAAAGGCTGAACTGTCACAGACATGCGGCTGAATCCGTGCGCTGCGCTGCTGCTGCTGCTGCTGCTGGCGGCGTGCCCGCGGCTGCTGGCTGTGGATCTGCGTGATGTTGAGGAGAAACACGGGAGCCACGTCAAAAAGCGCCTTTCTCTGCAGAGCACAGGTGAGTTCCAGCCGCGAGGTGACACTTTTCTCCACACTGCAAGCCCGCGGCGCGTTAGAAATGAGGATACGGGCAACGTGCACGTTTATCTTTGTTCCTCAGGTCATGATGTGCGCGCCTCAAAGCGCTACTTGCTCGTGCAAAGTTTGGGAAACGGTTCCTAGAACTTCCCTGCTTCTGTCAAGCTTTAAAACGCGTTAGGGATCTAGTTCCCGCTGCATACGGCCGAAAGCATATCGTACACAGCCGTGCGTGTGGGCAGTGGCGCGCGCTGCTCTCTGTGGACACTTGTGCTCTGTTGACAGCTGTAATCCAGCGACTTCATCCTGTCCGGGCAGCTCCTGCAGGCTGCACATCATCAGCAGCAGGATGGTGGAGACCTGGAACAGGAAGAAGCCCCAGAGCTGCCTAAAGATCAACCAACCCCCCCCCCCTCCCAGGGAGGGATTCAAGACAATAGTAGTTGTTTAAAGTTAGAAAAAAGACTCCTGTGGGATAAGTAACTCTGATTAATCGTCATTTAGTCTTTAAACAAGCACCAAACTGAAGTGAAGCGTCCATGAAGTCGGAACCGCCGTTTGGTCACATGCTTTGAGCTTTAAGGCAGCAGAAACCTGCAGATTATAGCTGATGTAGTGCAGTGTTGGAACATGTCATTAGTGCACCGTGTCATTGTGATAGCCTCTAAATTTAAGGCGTGCGATGCCAGCTCTCCTCTGCTGGCAAGTTGCAACGTATCCCTGTGTCTTTCCCCCCCAGCGGAGATCCAGAGCTGCCTGGTGGGTTCAGGGGACGTCGGCTGTGGGATGTTTCAGTGCTTCAACAACAACTCCTGTGAGATTCAAGGGCTGCACCACATCTGTCTCACTCTGCTGCACAACGCCGGGCGCTACGACTCCCAGGTGGGGATCAGCACCTCCAAAGGTTGGTCATCGGTGGCTCTGCACTCACCGGCTGCAGGAAACCGAGTTCAGCTGGAAGTTTGTGCAGGGTCAGATGAGACCTACCCGGGTACATGTTTTAATTTCCTTTAATCCCATCAGTCGTTCAGCTCATTTGTGAGGAATGTTTGTTGAATGAGGATCACTGTATAGCTATGCATGGGAGCATGAGGTGCAGAACAATCTGAGAGGGCATCTGAAATGAGAGAGGGAACAGCTTGTCCACTTTACTAGAATAGAAATGTACGAGAAAGTAATGCAAGTCTTATATGTCCCCAGAGTGACCGGGAGCAGAAGATGTCCTTCAGAAACCGTATGTCAAGGCATTTCGCTCAGATTTTTATCCAGAATATCTGGCTAAAGTAAAGGCACAGAAGCTGCCAAAAGTAAGAAAAAGCTCAGTTTTAACCACGTCTGCAGGAGCTGAGTGGAGTCCAGGAGCGTCCCATCCATTAAAAAAACTAAATGTTTACTCAGAGTCTGGTCCTCTCAAGAGAGATTGATTGGTGTGAATCATGCCTCAATTACAAAGGATTCCACTGGACCTTAAAGGGGAACTCCGGTGTTTTTAAACCTTATTTCTGGCATGAAATCCGTTCATCTGCTCACTGAGAACAGTTTGGTGAAAGTCGGCGTCCTTCAGAAGATATTTAGATAACTGGAGATCCATATAACGGAGAGAACGGGGCTTAGAGGATGCAGCCTCTAAATAAGGCATTATCTGTCTTTATTTCACCAATACTTTAAGAAGAATGAATGAATGAACGTGTGCTATAGCTCTGTTAGCTCATAGCTGCTGTTAGCTCATAGCTGCTGTTAGCTCATAGCTGCTGTTAGCTCATAGCTCTGTTAGCTCATAGCTCTGTTAGCTCATAGCTTTGTTAGCTCATAGCTCTGTTAGCTCATAGCTGCTGTTATGTGGCTACTTGCAGCTATAGGAGAGCTAACGGAGGGATTTCTACACAGGCACTCTACTGGGACCACTTCATCCACACGCCCCCCTGCAGCACAGTTTATTCACTCCGTGCTCTGTGACAGTCGGCTAACTTCACACAGAGTTTGCTGCTGATAGTTTTGTGCAACATGGCAGGATATTTATTAGATTTTGACAACGTGAACGACGACTTTGAGTAAGATGGACGTTCTTACCGGAGTGAATAAACTGTGCTGCAGGGGGGCGTGTGGATGAAGTGGTCCCAGTAGAGTGCCTGTGTAGAAATCCCTCCGTTAGCTCTCCTATAGCTGCAAGTAGCCACATAACAGCAGCTATGAGCTAACAGAGCTATGAGCTAACAGAGCTATGAGCTAACAGCAGCTATGAGCTAACAGCAGCTATGAGCTAACAGCAGCTATGAGCTAACAGAGCTATAGCACACGTTCATTCATTCATTCTTCTTAAAGTATTGGTGAAATAAAGACAGATAATGCCTTATTCATTCCCAGTAGGAGGAGCCGAGCTTCTACCAGAATGGAAGACATTTGAGTACCTTTGACCAAACCAAGTTAAATTTTGCTGTTGTTTTAGCATCCATATAGTGCTGCGGGGAAAAGGCTGCATTTCATCATTGAAACATGAAAATTTCATAAAAATGCTATAATCCAAGATGGCCGCCACCCCGTGACGTCACCTATCAGTTTTAAGATATAGCCTTTTGAAATTTATTTGTCAAAATCAAGGATTTTCGAAAAACCTCCATTTTATCTCATTCTCTACAAAAGGGGATCTTTAAAGTATCTTAGCTGATGCTGCTGTAACTGTATAAAACTTAAATGGACATCAAGGATCTACAGAAGCTAACAGAAAGGTTCCAGCAGAGCTAAATCGCCATGAGAATACTACAGATGAGTAAAAGGATGTTGGTACTGCTCAGAGCTGCCCACTGACCCCTCCTCTTCATCCCAGGGTAAGTCCTTTGTGAAGGACGCGCTGCGGTGCATGGCGACGGGACTGCGGCAGCGCTTCAGCTGCGTCAGCCGCCGGTGCTCGGCAGTTAAAGAGCTGGTGTTCTCGCTCCAGAGAGAGTGCTACACCAAGCACCATCTTTGCCTCGCCCTGCAGGACCACGTGGACACCATGGGGAACTTGGTCCAGTTCCACCTCATGTTCCCCTCAGGGTGAGACACACACACATGTGAACGGATACATGCAGCAGGCTCTTATTAGCGTGAGATTTTAGCTAATTATGGTCAGGAGATCAGGCCAGAGGAGTCGGACTCACCTCGGCAGCCTCTTCTGGGGAATTTATTCTGAAATTCCCAAAGACAGCAGACTGTATCCTCTTCCATGTTCGGACAACATGGCCGGGGTTCAAACCCCCGTGCTGTGACCGCCACACGTGCCGCCCTCAGTCCGCAGGCAGATTAGTTTGAACATGGAGCGCAGAGCTGTTGTAATTTGTACAAAATGGAAGAACGAGGATTTTCAGTGTCTTGATGAGGTCAGTAAAACCTTCCCTGTCAGATTGATCATCTGGACAGTGTGACGCAGTGTTAGCGGTGCCGCTAACGGCAGGAGTTAGTTAGCGGTGCCCCGCTCACCGCAGGAGTTAGTTAGCGGTGCCCCGCTCGCCGCAGGAGTTAGTTAGCGGTGCCGCTCACGGCAGGAGTTAGCACGCAGGAGTTAGCGGTGCCGCTCACGGCAGGAGTTAGTTAGCAGTGCCGCTCGCCGCAGGAGTTAGTTAGCGGTGCCCCGCTCACGGCAGGAGTTACCGTGCAGGAGTTAGCGGTGCCCCTCGCCACAGGAGTTAGTTAGCGGTGCCCCTCGCCACAGGAGTTAGTTAGCGGTGCCCCTCGCCACAGGAGTTAGTTAGCGGTGCCGCTCACGGCAGGAGTTAGCACGCAGGAGTTAGCGGTGCCGCTCACGGCAGGAGTTAGTTAGCAGTGCCGCTCGCCGCAGGAGTTAGTTAGCGGTGCCCCGCTCACGGCAGGAGTTACCGTGCAGGAGTTAGCGGTGCCGCTCACGGCAGGAGTTAGTTAGCAGTGCCGCTCGCTGCAGGAGTTAGCGGTGCCGCTCACGGCAGGAATTAGCACGCAGGAGTTAGCGGTGCCGCTCGCCGCAGGAGTTAGTTAGCGGTGCCGCTCGCCGCAGGAGTTAGTTAGCGGTGCCGCTCGCCGCAGGAGTTAGTTAGCGGTGCCGCTCGCCGCAGGAGTTAGTTAGCGGTGCCGCTCGCCGCAGGAGTTAGTTAGCGGTGCCGCTCGCCGCAGGAGTTAGTTAGCGGTGCCGCTCGCCGCAGGAGTTAGTTAGCGGTGCCGCTCACGGCAGGAGTTAGCGGTGCCCCTCGCCACAGGAGTTAGCGGTGCCCCTCGCCACAGGAGTTAGCGGTGCCCCTCGCCACAGGAGTTAGCGGTGCCCCGCTCCAATATGGATGCCAGACTGCTGGGTTCTTCTCTAGCTCTGAGGGCACAACATTAACTCCTTAACCGAAGTGTGTCAGAGTGCAGAACTCTTCAGCTTTACTTCTGAAAGAGCCAGACAATTAACTTAACCGAAGTGTGATGTTCCGTCAGTCGTTGCCCCCCCATCCCAGCGCTTTTTAACGTCTTTATATTCAAAATGAGCATGCATTAATAAAAAAACATCGTCTGTACCGTCCACAGTTAAAGGCTGAGTTTGAATCATTTACATTTGAGGCGTCACAACTTCACCTCTGAGTCAGCTGTTAACTTGTGCCCCCCCCCCCAGGCCCTACGTGGAGCTGATGAACTTCCTGTTGAAGTGTGGCGACGGCGTCCGGGCGTGGGTCGGACGCCGGCTACGGGGACAATGCGAGCAGCACTGGGGTGCGCTGTGCGGCAGCTTCACCAACCTCTGCCCTCAGAGCCAGCCCGACGGCCCCCAGCTCACCACCACCCCACAGGCCACCGTAGCCTGGCCCATCACCGCCCGGCAACAGCTGCAGCAGCCAATCAGAGCGGTGGAACCGGCGGACGGCGTCCGGCAGACTGACAACGCCACCGCATCTGGTTCCCCTGTGCCTGAGCAACCCAACGCCACCGCTTCATAAGCCAGGCGGCTCCCAGAGGTGCACAGGGTTTAGAAAGCACTTATAGCGGCTGTAGAATTGGTAAAAATGCTTTTTGAAGAGTTTTCAGTGTCTGAAATCAGGGCAGCGTAACTTACTCAGTCTGTTGGGTAAATGTCTCACATTTACTTCTCTGAACATGTGATTTTGTACCTGGATAAAAGCCAGTTATCTACCTCAGTCCAACCTTACAGTTACCCACAACCCACCTGCTCAGGTGCAGCTTATGGATCCAGATCAGAAACCCGTCTATTTAAGTCTGTTTTTGTATTTATGGGCTTTGTTATTCTGAGCCCAGGCTGCAGGAAAGTGTTTTTAACGTGTTTTTTAACAGTCACAAAACAGGCCACGGCAAAGAGATGTTTGTTGTTTTTTATTTTTATTTAAATGAATCTTCAAAACTCAACTGTAAGGAGTTTTAATTGGAATTAAACAACGATGACATTAAAGTGACAGATGTGTTAATTAAGTTCCTGTTTGGTATCTGAAATGGTTTTGAGCGTCCCTCCACTGTCCTTCTTTACTGAGACGGAGCTTTTGTTCAGCCTCTACTTCGTCTGACTCCAGCTGCAGATGCTCTGCAGGACCCAGGCCTGTGAGCCAATGGGGTTTGGCGAAGGATTTCTACCCCACGCCACTCGATAGAGGCAGTTATCAGCTGTGCTTCGTGTCTCAGAGCTAACCCAGAAGCCTTTCCTCTCTCTCTGAACATTTAAGGTCAAGTAATCTGTTGAAAAGCAGCCTGACTGAAGGGAAAAAGGCACATCGATCTGTAACGACAGCATCTTTCCAGCAGCTAAGCCACTCTGTCCCTCCTGAACATACGTTTAACTGAAATGGAAGAAGGTTACTGCATCCTGGGAAGCTTTACGGCTTTAAAGTCCTAAATCTATATCCAACAATCGTATCAGCTTGTGTCACATTTCATGAACTCCTGAGGGGACAAACTCATGATTCAATCCAGATAAAACCGCATCAGGCAGTGGGCAGCTTCATTCATTCCAGTTTAGGCCGGTTTGTAAAAAGTAAGTTTCACACCTGATACAAAGTGAGCAGTTTCCATGAGAAACAGTCCAGTCTTCTGTGGTCCAAGCTTCGACTTTATACCTCCTAAAACCAGAAGGACACGCATCTAAATGAAGGGGAACAGACGCTTCTTGAGGATGTACAGCACGGTGGCGAAGAA
Organism: Leuresthes tenuis; assembly: GCF_036924035.1. Classification (NCBI taxonomy): domain Eukaryota; kingdom Metazoa; phylum Chordata; class Actinopteri; order Atheriniformes; family Atherinopsidae; genus Leuresthes; species Leuresthes tenuis. The sequence continues at coordinate 1,276,479 of NW_027325375.1, read as the reverse complement.
GAGGGCCAGAGCCAGGAAGATGAGCAGCTTGTCTGTCAGCTCTCGTCGGTTGTACTTCAGAATCAGCTTCCTCCCCAGGTGGATGGTCCCCGTCATGCTTTTAAACTCCTCGTTGGTTTCCTGCACGGTCCTGGAGGAAGTGGCTGCAGCGAGGCAGAAGAAGACGAATGAAAAGTGGATTAAAGACACTTCAAACATGACAAAGAGAGTTGATCTGTTCATGCTTACCCAGAGAGCCAATGGTGTCCTCACTCTGATTCACCTGCTCAGCCATCATCCTGCTTATCGACATCAAACTCTCTGTGATGTTGCTGCTGGTTTCCACCAGACTTTCTTTTGTTGCCTTCCTGATCGAAACACACCAAAGATGGAAGAAGAGGGCGTTATCTTCAGAGCCCAGAGGTGTGCCACTGAGAATGTGTTACATTGTTCTTAGAACTAAAAGCTTGTTGTTCAGAAAATCTGTTCATCAGGAAGCAGCTTTATATCTGGCTTTATTTGCTTTTTGAATCACTTGAGTTGTTGGATGTAAAGTCAAAACGAATCAGTAAAAACCAGAGTGACGTCATAAAAATCAGAGTGATGTCATAAAAAGTGACATCATTAAAACCAGAGTGACGTCATAAAAATCAGAGTGATGTCATAAAAAGTGACGTCATAAAAACCAGAGTGATGTCATAAAAACCAGTGTGACATCATAAAAAGTGACATAAAAACCAAAGTGACGTCACAAAAACCAGTGTGACGTCATAAAAAGTGACATAAAAACCAGAGTGATGTCATAAAAACCAAAGTGACGTCATAAAAAGTGACATCATAAAAACCAAAGTGAGTCATAAAAACCAGAGTGATGTCATAAAAACCAGTGACATAATAGTGACTCTTAACGAGGCTGAGCGGACAAGCAAATATTTCTGCTCCTCTCTCAAAGTTTTCTTACATTTGAGGTCCTACTGAGATCCCTTCTTCCAAGGAGTAAAACGACAGAAAGTTTTAAAACAGGACCAGGAAACTGATTTTTTTTTTTAAAGATGATGTAATAATTACAAAGCAGCTTCCACAATTTAAGTAAGAAGTTTGGCCAAATGATGCTATAACGCTCCACATTAGTCTGTGTGACATAAAACACGATTTAATTTGTAAAAGATTAACTGACCAATCAAAGCCAGCTGGGGTCCTTTAAAGGTCAGGTGCTACAGAACAGAACTGCTCTTTTTTTACATTTCTGCAGGTGAAAAACTGGATTCTGAACCTTTAAATAAGCATCGACTCCTCCCTTCCTGTTCAGTAACCCAGTGACACATTTCTGGGCTCTGGCTGCTCAAAGCTAACCGGCTTCATCACAGGAAGAGAAACGCCGCAGAGCTTTACTCACCTCTGCCTGGTGCTTGGGTTTTCTCCACCGTCCAGCAGCTCATTCTTCGCCATGTTGTCGATGGAAAGCTTACAGGCCAAGTTAGCTTTCCTCCAAGCTGTCTGGTTACTGGAATTCACAGAAAAGGAAACATGGAAACCTTAGAGATCTGCAGGTGGAATATTTTTATGCTGCTTAAACAGATCAAACCCGGCCCAAAAGCTGTCGTTTAGACTCCCAAAGTCCTTTCAGCTTCAGAAATTAACCGACTGCACATTATTATATTTATGATACTAAAAAATTAAAAAAAAAAAAAACATTTTATGAGATTAACTCGTCTGGTTCTGTCTGTGTGGATCTGCAGGTTCTCCCCGTGTATGTGGGGTTCTCTCCGGGTTCTCCGGGTTCCTCCCACCATCCAAAAACATGCTGTTAGGTTAACTGGTGAATCTAAAACTGTCCTTAGGAGTGAGTGTCTCTGTGATGGCGCCCTGTCCAGGTGACCCCGCCTCTCGCCCCATGACCGCTGGGATAGGCTCCACCCCCCTGCAGCCCGACCGACGGATTAAGCGGGTAGAGAAGATGGATGATTATTGTGGTTATTAACTTGTGTTTCCCTGTTCCAGCAGGTATCCTTTGAATGGTGTTATGGTGTTTTTCCCCCCTCTTTTCCCTCTTTTCTGTCTTCTCAAACCCCAGCTGGTCGAGGCGGATGGCCACCCTTCCTGTGTCTGGTTCTGCCAGAGGTTTCTTCCTGGTTCTGGTTCTGCCAGAGGTTTCTTCCTGGTTCTGGTTCTGCCAGAGGTTTCTTCCTGGTTCTGGTTCTGCCAGAGGTTTCTTCCTGGTTCTGGTTCTGCCAGAGGTTTCTTCCTGGTTCTGGTTCTGCCAGAGGTTTCTTCCTGTTAAAGGGAGTCGTTCCTTTCCACAGTCCCTCAGGCTCAGGACGGGAGATTGGACTGAAGACAAGTTTCAGTCCAATCTGTTGAAGCTTCTTTGGGTTTAATCATATAAATTAAGTCAAGCAGGAAGTTGAATGGTTTGTGTGTGTGTGTGTGTGTGTGTGTGTGTGTGTGTGTGTGTGTGACTGTAAACCTCAGCATCTGCCTCCGCTGGCTCTCAGTCTCTGCCATCATGGCCAGTCGCTCCGACTCTCTGTCCTGCTCTCTGGCCATCTGCTCCAGATCCTGACAGCAACAACGTGGCATCAAACATTTCCAATTTCATGCACGAAATGTAACAAACGTCCCGCTGCGTGCACGTGTGACAGCGGCCTGACCTGTATCCTGAGCCTCAGCATGTAGAACTTCTCTTTGACCTGAGAGTTAAACTCTGTGAGCGCTGACTGAGGTCCAGGACAGTCCCTGATGTCCTGCAGAAACACACAAGCAGATATGATCAAATTAGCCGTTTATTACCGTTTCTAAAAGTGTTACCATTAATATCAATTGATTAGATAGTTTTCTTTTTACCAAATAAAACAGCTGCATAGACATTGTCACAAAGTGGTGATTCCATTTCTTAAAAGTAAGCAGATTATTTCTCTTTTTTAATAAAGTAAATAATTCATTTTCTATGACTTACTTTCACTAATGTAGCACCGAAACCTCAAAGATTAGTTTCAAAAGTGTTTGATAATAAAAATTAACGCAATTAGCGTTTCTTTTAATCTTCAGATTATTTCACGACAAACATTATGTGCAAATCCCCAAAATCAAATCTGATCAAATTCTAGTTTTGTCTGCCGGAATCTCAAAGATTTTATTTTATTTTTTTTACAAACTCTCCTTTAACGAGGCGGCACCACAACATTTTACCAGTCCAGAACAGAATAAAGATGATAACCCGCTTATTAAAGCCGCTCCTGACCGACTGGACACGGTTAAATGACAACTAAAACAGTCCCAGTGCTGATCAGCTCCAGTCTGCACAGCGCCCTGAAGGCGTCATTTAAGCTAACGTTAGCTTCAGTTTTAGACTTCCCGCCGTTTCTCCACAGCGACACGCGCATTTCAAGCGCGAGGGGAAACACAACAGTGGATAATTCCCACGCCGGTGCTTTTACCTGAATCAGAGCCTTTATTTCCAGGTCATATTTGACAATTTCTTGTCCGCAAATTCGGACGTGAACGTTAGACGAAGACGCCATTGTTGTTTTTCTACGGCAAGCAGGAGGCTCAAAAAGCACGTTGTTCCGCTTGAGGCGAAGCAATCAGCTCAGCGAACTTTTTCGGTCGTCCTGTAATCCTCATCATTAACGCGACATCATCTGATTTTATAGTGGAATAAAAAATCCCCTCAAAGGCTAAATGATTGAATTCATTTTGAAAAAAGGGGAAAAAAACCCAACTTTTAATTAAATTACAATCGCTCTTCAGTATCTGCACGAGTGAGTCCAAGGTGTGCGCATGATGAAGCGCCGCTGTTTGTCATTTAGGAGCATTTTCAATGTAGATTTATAACCAAATATCCTGAAAATGTGTATGAAATTATATTTTTCATCCATTTAAACCAAAAAAGGTGAGAAAAGATTCTGAGATAAATCCCAAATCATTCAGTCTGTTCAAATATCTGGTGATACAGAACTAAATCCTTTGCATTCAGTATTAAAAACAGTTAAGCAATGAATATCACATCAGCCTCACTGTTTGACATTTCTGAGGAAAACATCTTGAATCTAGTTGTTGTGGTTTTTTAGAAGAAAAAAAGAAAAGGTCGGCGTTATTTTCCTGTAACGGAGCGACCAAAAGTTACAGCGAAGCAAACATTTGCTGAACTTATTTCAGCTCTGTGGGATCTTTATATATCTTATTTCAGCATTATGGACCCACAGCCCCTTGTTTGTTTTAGATTCATTAAAACATTGAGCTTTTTGCACGTTTGCGGACATTTCTTTACTGAGAGCCGCTGTGACGGAGTCAGTTTTGATGAAAACTGGTTTTAAAAACACCTTTTTTTTTAGAAACAATAGACTAAAGATCTAGATGAATATGAACAGTTTGATGATTTTTTGCAGTAATCTCACAGCCATGTCAGGGAAGAACCTGATTCTCTTTAAATGATCACCGGACACTGGCTCCTTCACCTAGCAGCATTGTTATAAAATGATATTTTTCCCTCCTTTCCGTCCATCTCCCTGTTTGATTAGAACTTGTGAGACTGTTGACTCGCTCTGAGCAACCCGAAAACATCTGAATAAAGCAGGAGTTTGAGTCATTAAGTCAAGCAAACACACGAGAACCAGAGTAGGGTGCTAATGGTTTTATTATTTTGATATTAAAATCAATAAACATAATCAGACTAACGTGATTACAAGCAGAGCTGCGGTACCAACTCCCGGCTGATACCACAGAGAAAGAATGATTCAAGAAAAGAGACGAGATAAAAAAAGAAAAACAAAGAGAGGCACAAGAACACAACAGAGATTCAGGGCAGGTGTCTGCAGGGTGTGGAGCAGAAGCTCTGAAACAGAACGAACCAAGACAATGAGAGACATCTCCATGCCTGTGCATAAAGCCACCGACTGTGCCTCAGAGGGGGGGGGGGAAGAGAAGAAGAAGAAGAAGAAGAAGTGACACAATGTAAAAGAAAAAGTTAGTCAAAACAAAAGTAGAAACCCAGCACAACATTTATTACACAACATAAATATAACAACTGTCAAGATATTGTATTTGAACAGGCATATATGTGAACTACAAATATAGACGTCGTTGCTAAAGAGAGGATCAAGTTAGTTTCAGCAGGATACACTTTCTGCAGGTTTCGCTTGTTTATGAAATTAGAATCACCAAGAGATCTATTATAGAGCACTTAGCAATGATGTACAGCCTTCCTACTGAGACCGGGGAGAGGAACACACACAGGACTAACTACAGAAAGATCCCATGCTGTCGATCTACTCAAAGAAGTTACCATACGAGACCAGAAGCATCAGAACAGCGGCGTGGAGCTGTGGAGCTCAGGCTGAGCGCACCTCCTGCATCCTCTACATGAACGGGTTTCCTATAAAATCGCCTTACTGTCCGCTATTATTCGGCTATAAAAAAGAGAGAAAAGAAACAGAACAGATGCTTTGAGATAAGGTTTTTGTTTCGGTTAAATGTGCCTTGCTCCGTGCGTTTTGGCAAGTCTGGAAGGAGATGCGAATCACTGCGGTGGTGGATAATGATGAGCTGGACGTGTAGAAATAGAAATTATTGTCGAGAGTGGGTTGTTGTTGTTTGTTTCAGTAAAAATCAGTCTGCAGAAGGGGGGGGGGGGCTCCCCCTTCATTCACTGCAGAGGGAAGGTGAGGGGTCTCTGCCCACCAGCCTTTAATGACCCCTGGCTAATCTCAGGGGCTCCCTGACGAGACAACTGCGAACCAAAGCCCTTCTAACAAAGAAAAACAATCAATCGAACAGGAAAAAAGCACAGAAGGAGGAGGCAGCGTCTGTCACAGTGAAGTTTTTCCACAAAACTTACAAAAAGTCTCCACGAAAGCTCAAGACAGCAAGCAAACCGCAGAGTTAGCTGGAACAAGAGAGGTTTACTTTGCAAATCAAACCCCCAAAGACACAACACTGACCTCCCAGACAGAGATCACTCAAAGTCACAATGAAATCCTGGTTTCTGTGGAGAAAGCAGGTGAAAAAACAGCCGAGGGCGTCCAGTTGCATCTATAAAGACATTACGGCAAACTGCGAGACTCTTAAGAAGTCAGAGAACCAGTAATACGCGTTGGCCAATTAGTTTAAAAGAGCAGGTTAGCATCTGAAGCTGGCATCAGGGTTTAAATGTTCCCTTAAACGACGACTTCCACCCGAAGCAAGTTGTTTGGAGGAATGTCGATAAAAGCATCAACAGGAAACTGTGGAAACTGTGGGAAAGTGGCTCTAAAAACCTCCTCAGAGCCTTTGAAATGAGTCCAAATCTCTTCTGTTGTCAAATCGAGTCGATCGATTTCCCCATGGAGGCGATAAGTGATCAGCAGGTTGATGCATTGATGACTTTTCTATCCGTGGAATGGCTTCATGCAGTAAGCTGAAGGCTGATTTCATTGTGACTCTGAGTTCCTCCCGGGACTCTCGGACGCCTGCTTCAGTGGAAAAGCTGCTAAGTTTAGATTGAATATCCGTCTCCTCACATGTTAAATTATAGGACTTCACAAATAAATATCAAATAATGGTTTGAACACAGAGACCAAAGAAAATGGCATGACATAATTTTGGGAAAAAAAAGAAAAAGCATATAGAGTCAAAGCATAAATATCAAACAATAATATTAATAAAAAGAGGTTTAAACACATAAGCAAGACAGCAGCCACATAAAGATACAACATTCAAGATCTTTTCTGGATCCTGGTGATCAGAGTCTCCTCCAAACAAAGCCGAGCAACAGGAAAGAAGCGCCACCAGACACTCGTCTGTCTGTGGGATCCTGCTGAGGAAGACTAGTCTACATTCATCAGCAAAGCAGCAGCAGCAGCAGAGTTATACCTCGCCAAGTCTCGCCATGTACAGCAGTCAGAAACACAAGCCTGACCGGAGTCGTCAACACAAAGAACAATATGGCTAAAAATTCAACACAGCCATGTTACTGTAGCACCCAGCCACGGACAGATTAGCACCACAGGTTTCCTCCATGCTCAGTTTGTCGCTGCGTTCGCCACTTAGTGCCAACACTGACTTCAAGGAGGGTCTGGCACTTCATTATAGCAAAGGTACGAAATGTAAAGTCCTTTTTTTTATTGGTTTTTCTGGTTTTTTCTTCCTCTGTTGTCACGAAAAGAGGCAGCAACACAGTGCTCCACGTCCAAACCCCAGAAGAAGAATGCAGGGTTGTTATCTCCCTCTGTCACGGACACAGTGGAAGTTTCCTCGTCTCCACACAGACGCACCAGCACAGATAGCAGCAGCAGCAGCAGCCAATACGGGAAACACAATAACGTGGCGTAGTGGGCAGAGAAGGAGTTAAAAAGAACCGAACCGGGTTTCCCAAAAGCTCGTCTCCTTCTCCTAAAAGCATCCAATCACTCAGACTGTTAAAGGGTCTTTTTCAGGGGCTCAGATGAGCTTTTGGGAAACCCAGCTCCTCGTCTCTGTGGGGAAACCCCCTCCAGACTGACAGAAGGTGCAGATTTGTGTTCTCGTATATTTGATTAAGGCACCTGGTTCAGCAGGCATCATATTTCAAAGGTTTTTCGTTTTTTTCTGTCCTCATAAGCGCAAAAAACCAAGTGCAAGGTGAGGAACGCTGTTGGTCTGTTGCAGGAAATAAAAGACGTGGGACCCGAAAACAAACGGGGGGAGGGTGTGTGCGGTGGAAATCTACTGTAAGTGTGTCACAGACACCCTCAAACCCAAATGTGAAGTCTCTTTGTGCTCGTTCAATAGCAGCAAGTCTGAAGTCGTACGACTGAGAGTACAGAGAGCCCCCGAAGCCATGCAAGAGCTGTGTGACGATTGCTTCCCAGTCTGAGGGATTCCAGATGTCTCTCAGCGCTACGCAGGGGACCAGCATGCAGGAGCTCCTGCTGCATTTCCACCTGGGGGGGGGGGTGATGTGGAGAGTAGTAGCACATAGCCTCCAAGGATCCCGCTTTTTTCTTTTCTTTTCTTTTTTCTTACAAGAACAAGGGAAACATTTGAAATGATACAGAGGAAACTGAAAGACAGGCTCCGGGGTTCGACAGCACAGCCAGCAGGTCTTACTCTTCACCTTCACCGGACCCCCGCCACAGCTCTTTAAAGAGGGGGGGGGGGCACTTAAACACTCTGCTCGTCTCAGTCTGCTGACGATAAAAAAAGTCCTGATATTTTCTCTGGAAACGGGCCTCGTGGAACTCGGTGGCACCACAGAAACAGAAGAGTTTCAGGTGAAGCGCCTCGGCTGCGGTGTCAGACCCAGAAGGCTGTCTTTTACAAAAGAAGCAACGCCGCGCCTGAACAACAGCGATCAAACAGGTCAGTAACGCAGAAATCATCATCCGGCTTCTCTGCACGCAGCAGGAATCCACCAGAATCCTCCTGATTGGTCCAAACAAGGAAAAAGGACAAAATCACGCCATCAACAGAACTCTGAACCCATGAAAATGATCGGGGGGGGGGCACTACTTCATGGATGATGAACAGTAATCAGCACCATGTGACAAACCCCAATTGGATCACTGGACATCGGAGTCAAGTCCTCATGAAGGGAAGATGCTGCAGATTTTTCTCAAATGAAATCTTGTGTCAGTCTGTTGGCCTTTTTTTTTTTTTAAAGTTTTTTTTTAAACTTTAGAGCATTGCACCATAGTGATTGACATTTATAATTCATCATAACACGCACGCACACACGCGCACACACTCACAGACAATATTTTGTACAGAGTAAAGAATGGCGACAATAAGTGGAATACATAAATATATTTTCTTTTTGATTTTTATATGTGATCACATATAGAAGAACGATATTACCCTGATTTGCTGAAGAAGAGCTTTATGGATCCACGTAGCTTTCATTGGACAAGAGTAGCACAAAGTTACACACTCTATTAGCTTAATAGTTGACTGTATAGGATTCATGTCATCAGACGTAAAAAAAAAAAGAAGAAGAGGAAGGAATAGTTTTACTGGCGTGGATTTCCACTCCTTTCCTTACTGTTAAAATGCCACAGAGTCTCCTGGTTTCAATGTAAAGTTGCACAGCTTGCGCCTAAATGTAAAAACCTGTGAGGACTCCTCCTTGAACCGGCCTCACGATCGACAGAAAAACGCGCTCGCCTCTCTCTCGCCTGAACCGCGGTTAGCCCCCTGTCAGACTTTGTATCAAATCATAGCTGAAAAAAAGAGAGAAAAATGCTTCAAAACTTTATCATAAGACACACGTCAAGTAGTTCAGACTCTTTGAAGCCACTTTCATTTCCACGTCTGCTACTCCAGTCGAGGTTGTTTTGAGCCACTCAGGCTGACTGCTTTCGTTGTTGTTGTTGTTGTTGTTGTTGGTTACCGTAGCGACAGGACGATGTCATAAACCCAGGGCGAGCCCGTTAGCTACAAACACGTCTGCCATGTCGTTATTTTCGCTTGTGTGGATGTGAAAAGTCATTTCAGAAGGCAATAAGTGTCCGGATTGAGTCTCCATTTGTAATTGGCTTGCCATACAGTACAGTGATATAGTAACTTCCCCCAAGGCGGCCGGGAACGCGATCTTCCCGGCCGCCCCAGGCTAAACCCCCTCCTCATTAAGTCACAAGTAGAAATCAGTTTACAAATGATAACAATATAGCTCTCTGAAGAAATGTGTCTACACTGTACATCACCCTGAAGAGGAAGCCAAAGCAGAATCTGTTTTTCCATAGGAAACCTCTACTGAAGGCAAATGAATCATGACACCAAGGGGTCAGCATCAGGATCAACGTAGGGGCCCTGGAATCAAAACCCTCTTTTTTTTCTTTGTTTAGTTTTTTCTCGTTTTTCTTTAAGACCACAAACGCACCGTCCCTGACCAGGAAATGGGCCTCTCCTGTCGAGCCTCCCAAAGCCAAGCGATGATACGCTCTCGCACAATACTTCATATCATTTCATGGCCTCGGAAACCTGCGGATCGGACCCTCGCCAGGCCGCACGCACGCCCCCGTTTCCCGCTCCTTCGCAGGCCTAGCCACGCCAGGTAATAGACTTATCCGAGCAAGTAGTCCTCAAGTACACTTGCAGCATTCACACGAGGCCATTTAGCAGCAAATGGAAGAAAAAAAATGCTTTTCTTTTTGTTTGTTTGTTTTTTTTCTTTTTTGGACAAAGTGCTTTTGTTTTTTAAACATATAAGGTAATCTATACATATATCTAACACTTATTAACTAATTTTATTTACAAAACTGCCAAGGAAATAGCTATGGACGGTAGGGGCGAGCAAGTCGTGAGGCTACAGCTACGCAAAGAAGTCAAATAAGATGTATGGATACTCAGAAAAAGCACCGTTACTCCCTTTTTAGACCAAACAGAAAGGATTGTATTATATCATATAGATATAGATATATATAGACACACGTATAGAGCAAGAAACCAGAACAGAAGCCATCTTTTCTGTTGAGGAAACTCTCATGACTTCAACTCAACCTCAGGCTATAATCCGCTGGTTGAATTTTGAGCCGTTGTTTCTTGTGATGACGCGACTCTAAGCGACTCCAGGCTGAAATGCTTTTGGCCTCGTTTCAGCGCCTGAGACGGCGCTGCAGCTGGTTCCTCGCCTGCCCACACATCTCCACAGTGTTGTCCTCTGTCCTCACTAAAGCCAGCTTATTCACATGCTCCGCACCGCCTCCTGAAATAAACCGGGTTGCTTTCACCTCGCCGGTCGGAGAAGGAGAGCAGAGGAGGTCAAGGGGCTGAGTTCAGGTCAAACGAGCCGGTTTGCATTTCCCCTCTCGTCTCCTGCTCCGACCGGCGAACAGAAAGGAGAAGCAGCAGGCAGCTAAAATACAAAAATAGACTGAAAACTGGGTTTTTTCCAGGTTTTGTGGGTTTTTTCCTCTAACTTTCTCGATGCGTCATGCTTTAAAAATGAATCATTGTCATGAAAAGTGGCATTTCACCATTGATAGATACATCCTCAATGCTTCTATGTACAGTACTTTAAAACACAGATCAGTTAATATTCTGCTTGTGAACTAGACCTGGTCTACATACGGAACTCAAACAAGTAACACAGGAACATTTTGGTTATTGTTTGCAACGCTTTGACAAACAAGCAAAAATGTCACATAGCTTATCTACGAGCGCTTGGTTTTGTCCTATCGAGCGCCTTTAACACATCAGCATGTGGAGGGAGGAATCAGTTCAGGAATGAAGTGCTTCCTAAGCAACAAATCTACAGGAGAAGCCCACAGACGGGGTTAATTTCTAGATTTCAAAACACAAAACGAATGTTCCTTTTCTGTACAGAATTGGACCCAAGCTAATTTCACAGTTCTATGAAGTTCCCTGACCCTCCCACATTTCTTACATTCAATACGGCGTCAGGTAAGCTGTGCAAAACCTTACTTTAACTGGCTGGTCGCCATTTCGTTGCATGTGTCTTTGGTACAAAAAACAATCAAAATATAGTGTGCAAATATTTTTTGTAACTCTAAACGAAAAATATCTGTTAACCCGACCCCCGACCCCCCAACACAGAGTACCAAAAACCAAAAGTAATCTATTGCAGAGCCCTCCTATATACACAGACTCTGTGGCATCGCGCAACAAGAGCTTCCATTTGTTATGTACATTCAGAATATCTTTAAACACACATCAAACCCCACAAGTGTGTCCCTCCTCTTATTCACCAATGATCTCCTCCGATTGGCTGGACCTCGGGGAGCTCCAGCCAATCACCTGGTCTCGTTCGGTCCCTCTCGCACACACGCACTCGACCTCACGGGGACACACACACGTACATACATACATACACAAGGCACAATGAATAGAACTCTGATCAAACACTAGTATGAGCACACCAAACTGCCTGGTCAACTCTACTGTACAAAAATGGGAGCCGGTGCCTGGGAGACACTCTCTCTCAGTTTCCTGGAGGAGATGGGTCACCGTTTGTGGCATCTTCGTCGTCATCTTCCTCACGGTTCCCATTACTGGCAGAAACGCCAGTCCAGTTATAACCAGCACAGGGTCAGAAAGCGCCTCCTCCTCCTCCTCAAACGGGCGAAATCAGCCATCTTGGAATCAGCAGGGCGCCTTTCAATTCGGTTTTAAGTGATGGTTTTCTTCTGAAACTACTTCTAACCTCAGCAGGGGAACAGGGGATGGCATGAACATTTGGACCTTCACTGCAAAATGTCTCCTGCCACCCAGAGCCGTTCTCAAAGTGCTTTAGTGAATGGGTCAATTTAACAACCTGGAATTCCTTTTTTGTGTCATTTGGGGGCGATTCCTCCGCGTATAAAAAGAATGACAACTGGATCTTTCTCAATGTTTGACGACGTCTGTAACAAATCCTCTTCATTACCACCTCAAACGAATGGTGTGAAAGTATTCCAGTGGTTACACTCGTCTGCCTGCCTCAACCCGGCACAAAGCTATGTTAAATGCACCTAATATTCAACTGTTTCAGGACGTGCTAGTAGCTGAACACCTAACCACCACCTGCCTGTAGACGTGCTTCTCCCAACAGGCGATGGGTTGGGAGACGGTGATGTGCAGAGACAGGAAGCCGGGGCAGGGGGGGCGCCATACAGGTGCATGGCCAAAACAAGCACACATACAGTGTGTTTCTGTGACTAACAATGTGTATCTACTCTGGGTTGGAGGGGCATGCAGTGTATAGTTACAATGGGACAGCACGGTGGAAAAGTTTAGTCCACTCCTCGCAGTGGACGGGGGTTTTGTCTAGATTTTGGAGGTGGGGACTCGCAGGCCCACCAGGCCGCCGGTGGGATCGCCGCCTCCTGTGTTCTCCAGGATCTTGTTAACAAAGTCTGAAGTCTGCCCAGCAACAGGTGATGGCACTGCACACACAGACAGACAGAAATTCAGAGATGCTGCGGTTGTGAGTCGGCGTCTGAACGCGGTTTCATTTCAGGAGAACCTCAGTAACTTCAGGGGGAGTTTTATTTGTGTTTTAATGCCTTCATCAGTCGGTTAAAGAAGCAGTACTCTGCCCACTTTTCCCGTTTCTACCCTTTATCCAGGGAAGACTTATTTGAGATTCGAGGAAGACTGGACAGTGAATGCAAAGAGGTTTAATTTAATCATTTAATCATCTTTATAGTTGTTACACACTGACTTTTTATGGCAGTATTTTTTTATTATGTGTGTTTTTTTTATCCCAATATATTCTGTTGACCCTGTAAAGCAGAGCTAGTCTGTATATGTCCGGCTTGTGGTGCAGCTTTCTCTCAGAAGTTGTTGCAACAGGCTGAGCTGCATTTCTCATCTGAACTCTGCTCTTTTCAGCTCTCTATCTAGAACAAAAGCTGCAGCTCTCTGAGAACTAAAATTCTCATTTTAAATGCAAGAACCACTGACAGCAAAACTTTGTCAAAGTGTGATTTTATCAGATGATGCTGCATTGAAAAAAATCAGCTTAAAGGGGAACTCCGGTATTTTTAAACCTTATTTCTGGCATGAAATAAGTTAATTTACAGCAGAAAGCCCTCTATAAGCCCCCCGATAGCCGCCAATAACAACAACACAGCAGCTATGAGCTAACAGAGCTATGAGCTAACAGCAGCTATGAGCTAACAGAGCTATGAGCTAACAGCAGCTATCAGCAGCAAACTCTGTGAAGTTATTTTGACAAATAAATTTCAAATATCTTAAAACTGATAGGTGATGGAGACTTTCTGTAAATTAGAGAAATGTTAAGGATGACCCAAAGTTTATGTAGGAAGCAAATTGACACACCTAATTTGCATATTATGACGTCACGGGGTGGCGGCCATCTTGGATTATAGCATTTTTTATGAAATTTTCATGTTTCAATGATGAAATGCAGCCTTTTTCCCGCAGCACTATATGGATGCTAAAACAACAGCAAAATTGAACAGATAACTAATGCACTTGGTTTGGTCAAAGGTACTCAAATGTCTTCCATTCTGGTAGAAGCTCGGCTCCTCCTACTGTAACCACTTCATCCACACGCCCCCCTGCAGCACAGCTCATTCACTCCGGGAAGAACGTCCATCTTACTCAAAGTCCTCGTTCACATTGTCAAAATCTGATAAATATCCTGCCATGTTGCACAAAACTATCAGCAGCAAACTCTGTGTGAAGTTAGCCGACTGTCACAGAGCACGGAGTGAATAAACTGTGCTGCAGGGGGGCGTGTGGATGAAGTGGTCCCAGTAGAGTGCCTGTGTAGAAATCCCTCCGTTAGCTCTCCTATAGCTGCAAGTAGCCACATAACAGCAGCTATGAGCTAACAGAGCTATGAGCTAACAGCAGCTATGAGCTAACAGAGCTATAGCACACGTTCATTCATTCATTCTTCTTAAAGTATTGGTGAAATAAAGACAGATAATGCCTTATTTAGAGGCTGCATCCTCTAAGCCCCGTTCACTCCGTTATATGGATCTCCAGTTATCTAAATATCTTCTGAAGGACGCCGACTTTCACCAAACTGTTCTCTGTGAGCAGATGAACGCATTTCATGCCAGAAATAAGCAGGGACGGCTGGTATAATTGGGCTAACAGGGCTAAGCCCTCCCTACATTATTCAATAAAAATTAGAATATAATATATGACTAATTCAATAAAAACTTTAAACAGATTGTTTTAAATTTTTGATCAGAGGCGGAGCAAAATCTGAACTGAAACCCATGAAATCGGTGAAAACGGGCTAATTATTTACAGCCCAAGCGAAGCAACTCGGTTACACTTGACTTTTCTTCAACATTTGAGTGACAGGTACAGCCCAAAGCCAGCAGATTTGGACCAATCACAGACGACTCTACTTGATTGCATGTGTAGGGCGAAAACGGTTCCCCTTTAAGGATATGTACTGTGGCAGCTATAGCTGCAGGACAGACAGAGCATCACTCCGGGTGGGACGCAGAGGAGTATAAAAGGCTTCGGATGCACACATGCAACGTATTTCATGCCAGAAATAAGGTTTAAAAAGATTACTCTTACTCAAATTCCATCTTACTCAAAGTCGTCGTTCACGTTGTCAAAATCTGATAAATATCCTGCCATGTTGCACAAAACTATCAGCAGCAAACTCTGTGTGAAGTTAGCCGACTGTCACAGAGCACGGAGTGAATAAACTGTGCTGCAGCTGAAGTGGTCCCAGTAGAGTGCCTGTGTAGAAATCCCTCCGTTAGCTCTCCTATAGCTGCAAGTAGCCACATAACAGAGCTATGAGCTAACAGCAGCTATGAGCTAACAGAGCTATGAGCTAACAGAGCTATGAGCTAACAGAGCTATGAGCTAACAGCAGCTATGAGCTAACAGAGCTATGAGCTAACAGAGCTATGAGCTAACAGCAGCTATGAGCTAACAGCAGCTATGAGCTAACAGAGCTATGAGCTAACAGCAGCTATGAGCTAACAGAGCTATGAGCTAACAGCAGCTATGAGCTAACAGAGCTATGAGCTAACAGCAGCTATGAGCTAACAGAGCTATGAGCTAACAGAGCTATGAGCTAACAGCAGCTATGAGCTAACAGAGCTATGAGCTAACAGCAGCTATGAGCTAACAGAGCTATAGCACACGTTCATTCATTCATTCTTCTTAAAGTATTGGTGAAATAAAGACAGATAATGCCTTATTTAGAGGCTGCATCCTCTAAGCCCCGTTCACTCCGTTATATGGATCTCCAGTTATCTAAATATCTTACGAAGGACGCCGACTTTCACCAAACTGTTCTCAGTGAGCAGATGAACGTATTTCATGCCAGAAATAAGGTTTAAAAACACCGGAGTTCCCCTTTAAGAAGCATGATTTTACCACACAGCCTCACATTTTTGTTGGCTATTTATTTCATAGATATTTCTCAAACTAAACCTTCCTTTTCTACGCTGTAATATCTGGTTTTATCTGGTAATCTTGCTGCTTCTGGGTTCTAATTTGATTACAGTCTTTAAATAAAAGTGCTTTTGATATCAAATGTGAGTCACAAACTTTATCCAGTCTGTATCAAATACTGGTGTGTACTGCTAACAGTGTTGTGCACGTGAAGGTTTAATCAAAAGGCTGCCAAAAAGCAGCAGGGGGAGTAATTCATTCCAGATTAAAGCAAAGCAGCCGTGTGATTCTCACCAAGTGTCTCCTGGATGAGGCGCTCCAGAGTGTCCGACATGTTGGAGGAACGCGGAGAAGAGTCCTCCACTCGCATCATTATCTCCTCCTTGATGGCGTTGATCACAAACAGCAGCCGATCTGCAAGATGGATCATGTTTCAGGACAGATAAAGTGACTCAAAATGCTTCTCAGGTGCAGCTTTTTAACAGAAAGAGACGCTGAATCATTGAATTTCTAAAAAGGCGTCGGGAGAGCTAGAAAAACCACGACTTATTACGGATTTAGATGAGTAAATATGGCAGAAAAAAGAAGAAAAAAAGGATGAATACTGAGTAAAAACTGCAACCTACCATACTCTGTACTGAGTCCCCAAAGCTTCACCTTGTTTGCCTCATACTGGGCCTTCTTTTTTAACCGACAAGCCCTAAAACACACAGATGAGTGGAGGTTAGCTCCGAGCAGCAAACCCAAAGTGCCGTGAACACAGGCGCCACGTTTACCTGGACGCCAGCTTGTTCTTCTCCTTGCGGGACCGCGGCCGTGCGGTCAGTGGCAGCTCGCTGACCGGGGTCAAGTCGCTGATCACCTTGTTCAGTTTGCGCAGTTCTGTGCCGATCTGCAGCAGCTTGCGTGGATTGGGAGTCAAGTCCTCCACATCTGTGCGCCGAGACTTCTTCAGCATGTATTTTCCTTTGTAAAAAGTGACAAAACGAAGGCATGAGCGCCATTTTTAATGCTTCAGGAGGCATCAAGCTGGCTTTCTATCGTCATCTGATGCTCAGAGACAAGACTGCAGCACATGCAGTGTGTATAAACTGTATTAGAAGTCAGTATAAAGTGTTAGAAACGATTAAAAGCACATAGTTATTACTTAAGAAGAAGAACAGATCATAATCCCACGTTAAAAACCAGCTAAATAAAGGGGCTCGTGAGTTTTTTGATTGAATTCAATTCAACTTTATTTATAAAGCGCCAGATTACAACAATTGTCATCTCAAAGCACTTAAATAATATTTAAAACTGTGAAATGCACCTTTTTGTGGAATATTTAATGTGATCAGTGCAACAAGCTGCTGCTC
This sequence comes from Leuresthes tenuis, assembly GCF_036924035.1. Lineage (NCBI taxonomy): Eukaryota > Metazoa > Chordata > Actinopteri > Atheriniformes > Atherinopsidae > Leuresthes > Leuresthes tenuis. The sequence continues at coordinate 1,259,350 of NW_027325375.1, read as the reverse complement.
GTAGCATCCAAACATCACACTAAGAGCTTTACATGTATTTTCCTTCGTAAAAAGTGACAAAACGAAGGCATGAGCGCCATTTTTAATGCCTCAGCAGGCATCAAGCTGGCTTTCTATCATCATCTGATGCTCAGAGACAAGACTGCAGCACATGCAGTGTGTATAAACTGTATTAGAAGTCAGTATAAAGTGTATTAGAAGTCAGTATAAAGTGTTAGAAACGATTAAAAGCACATAGTTATTACTTAAGAATAAGAATAGATCATAATCCCACGTTAAAAACCAGCTAAATAAAGGGGCTCGTGAGTTTTTTGATTGAATTCAATTCAATATATAGTGCCAGATTACAACAATTGTCATCTCAAGGCACTTAAATACTATTTAAAACTGCGAAATGCACCTTTTTGTTGAATATTTAATGTGATCAGTGCAACAAGCTGCTGCTCGAAGCATCCAAACATCACACTAAGAGCTTTACATAAGTTTTAATGTCAAAAATAAATGAGCCCAAAAGGTCATTTTGTGTCCGATGCCTTGAAGATTCTCACAAAGCTTTTTGCTACCGTTACCAAGGCTAACACGCCTCGGCCGATCACAGACGGTTTATATAAGCGCGAGTTTGTACCGTGGAGAGGCCCGTTCTTCTGGTACAGGTTGCTAGGCAACGTGTGCCTGTCCCACTCCGATGGCTTCAGCATGCGTTCCTGCTTGGAGGGGGTGAGCTGCTCGCTGTACTCCCAGAAGTAGCGGCGCTTGCCTCTCTTCCGGCTGGAGACGCCAGCTGTCAGGCCTTTAATGTCGTCCATCAGCTCCATGTCACAGCCTGGTCGGGCCGGCAAAGAAAAGGGGAAGAATCAGAACAACAGAGAGGGGAGCAGAGGCTTTATTTGGGAAAGGAAGGAAAGGGCAGCTACCTGGCTCAGAGAAGGCGTCACTCATGTCATCGTCTTTGTCTGCTTCATAGTCCTCGTCCTCTTCCTCCTCCTCCTCCTCCTCATTCTCAGACAGCTCGTGCTCACTGCCGAAACCCTCATCGTGGTCTTCATCATCCAAGTCCAGCCCATCGCCGTCCCCCTCCTCCACCTCGTCCTCGTCCTCCTCGTCCTCGTCCTCCTCCAGCTGGGAGGGGCCTCTGTTGGCGAGCCCGCTGCGAGTCAGGAACAGCGAGTAGTTGTGCTCCTCCTCCTTGCTCTGCTCCGAGTCCTCCACCACCAGAACGCCACCGCCGCCGTTAGCCCCCGCCACCGCATCGCCGGCCACCAGCCCAGACGTGCTGCCCTCCAAGGCCTGGCTCCCCTCCTGAGGCACGGACGCCGACCAGGCCACAGGAATCTCTCTCCTCGCCACGGCCTCAGCTTTCCTCTCGAAGCTCGCCAGGCTGCCTGAGCCGCTGGCTGCGGTGGCGGGGGGGCCCACCAGGGTGGCACTTGCTGAAGTGGAGGCCTTTTCGTCTGGAGGCAGAGACAAAGAGGACTCCGACCTGTCAAACTCCGGCAGGGGGGGCCTGTCAGCTGGAGCTCTGAGTGCAGAGCTCACTCGTACTTTCGCCTTGCGTACAAAGTCAGAGCCGTGACAAACTGGGCCCGCCATCTTTGTTCCTCGCCCCAGGGCCTTGATCTGACTCTGGTCCTGGGAGAGGCCGAGGTGGCTCTGGGTCTTGGCCATGGTCTCGGTGCTGGAGGGGACAGGTCTGGTTGCCTTTTGGGAGCCTTCGGGGAAGTCTGGGAGAAGGCTGCGGGAAGCACGGGAAGAGGATGTGGAGCTTGGAGAAGGCCGTACAGATCCGGGGGCCGAGCCCTGGCCGGGGCCCAGGAGTCTTTTACTGTGAGAGGGAAGCTGGGGCGGCTGGGGCTGAGGGGGGGGCAGGCTCAGGTCAACAGGAGGGTAGAGCGCCTCACAGACAGGCAGGGAGTCCTCGCTGTTGAGCTGAGCCAGCGTCGGGGTTCGGCCAATCACTTCCTCATCCTGGTAGGGGCTGGAAAAGTCATCTAATCCAAGGAAGTCCACCTCTTTGGTTCCCCAGATGTCACAGCTGGCCAGCCGTGTATATCTGCCAAAGACATGGAGATGCGCTGAATATAGTTTCCTGTTTGGTTTAAACCACTCAAGCACCCTTTTACAGCCTATAAACACTCGATTTCTCCACTTAACCATCTCCATCTTAGTCTTTAGACTCTTTATTTCTGTCATACGAGCAGAAATGTTTGCAGGAAAGTAAATAATTACTTTAATTCAGCTGAAAGGGTTGGAGTGAAGTGCAACTTCGCCTTCATCACTAAGAAAACGCTGCTCTGAGCTCAAATCTAACTCATCTGACAGGCCGCCTCCTGCTGCATTTTAGGATATTCAAAACACTTAGAAATGCAAGATTTCCAGGTCACAAGCAGGAGGACGGAGGAGTGAGGAGACGAGGGGGCTGAACGATGCAAATGTGATGAGCCTAAGCTTCTTATGTCTTCCAGGGATTATCTGCAAAGCACTAGTTATTGGAAGTGATATTCCATCATCTCGTTTCTTTCTGGCATGAAATACGAACGAAAAAGAAAATCTTTACGACTAATCAGCCAAACAGCAGCTTGTCTGGTGTTTTTTTTACAGGATTTGCTTTGCTGTGTAAAAATAGAAGAATATTTGGGCTTTGGGCTGCTGTTGAGACATTTGATGACATCACTGTAGCTGCTCAGATTTGAGTTTTTACTTCTGTAATAAGAAGAAAACCGAAGGCTTATAGTTCAGTTATAGTCTGTCTGCTTTAATCTCTCATCAGGAGGAAGCTGCTCTGTAAAAAGCTTCTAAAAGAGCAAAACATGGGAAACCAAACAGCACGATTTCATTTGCCTTTGGCTTTCACACCGCCGTCTGTCCTCAGCTGACGCTTCCCACGGGGGTGGGGGGGGGGCTTTACTGCTACGGACTACTACTCAGATGTACTGTGGCAGCTATAGCTGCAGGACAGACAGAGCATCACTCCGGGTGGGACGCAGAGGAGTATAAAAGGCTTCGGATGCACACATGCAACGTATTTCATGCCAGAAATAAGGTTTAAAAAGATTACTCTTACTCTACTTCCATCTTACTCAAAGTCGTCGTTCACATTGTCAAAATCTGATAAATATCCTGCCATGTTGCACAAAACTATCAGCAGCAAACTGTGTGTGAAGTTAGCCGACTGTCACAGAGCACGGAGTGAATAAACTGTGCTGCAGGGGGGCGTGTGGATGAAGTGGTCCCAGTAGAGTGCCTGTGTAGAAATCCCTCCGTTAGCTCTCCTATAGCTGCAAGTAGCCACATAACAGTAGCTATGAGCTAACAGAGCTATGAGCTAACAGCAGCTATGAGCTAACAGAGCTATGAGCTAACAGCAGCTATGAGCTAACAGCAGCTATGAGCTAACAGCAGCTATGAGCTAACAGAGCTATGAGCTAACAGCAGCTATGAGCTAACAGAGCTATGAGCCAACAGGAGCTATGAGCTAACAGCAGCTATGAGCTAACAGCAGCTATGAGCTAACAGAGCTATGAGCTAACAGCAGCTATGAGCTAACAGAGCTATGAGCTAACAGAGCTATGAGCTAACAGAGCTATGGCACACGTTCATTCATTCATTCTTCTTAAAGTATTGGTGAAATAAAGACAGATAATGCCTTATTTAGAGGCTGCATCCTCTAAGCCCCGTTCTCTCCGTTATATGGATCTCCAGTTATCTAAATATCTTCCAAAGGACGCCGACTTTCACCAAACTGTTCTCGGTGAGTAGATGAACGTATTTCATGCCAGAAATAAGGTTTAAAAACACCGGAGTTCCCCTTTAAGAAGCATGATTTTACCACACAGCCTCACATTTTTGTTGGCTATTTATTTCATAGATATTTCTCAAACTAAACCTTCCTTTTCTACGCGGTAATATCTGGTTTTATCTGGTAATCTAGCTGCTTCTGGGTTCTAATTTGATTACAGTCTTTAAATAAAAGTGCTTTTGATATCAAATGTGTGGCACAAACTTTATCCAATCTGTATCAAATACCGGTGTGTACTGCTAACAGTGTTGTGCACGTGAAGGTTTAATCAAAAGGCTACCGAAAAGCGGGATAGCTTAAGTATAGCTTAGTATAAAAGGCTTCGGATGCACACATATCCCATGGAAGTGGGTTAGATGATGGGAGCCTGAACGCCTCTTAGGTTCATTAAAGCTCTCCCTTCCTACTTTATTCTTCCACCTCTTGTATTAGGACACTCTATCAGTTACTGAGCTTAAACCCTGCATGGTGGTCATTAGCCTTAACCACTTGCTGTTGTTTAACTCTAAGAGAACAGACTCTATGACAGATGGATGAATAATGCAGTACCTGGTGAGGTCTTCCCAGTAGGAGTCCCACTGTTCGAACGCTGAGCTGCTGCACACCGTCTCACACTCTCCGAGGCTCATTAGCTGATCAACACCTCCCTCCAGCTCTTTACCGCTATCTCCCACTCCGACTATACTGTCCCCACAGGGACTCTGCCGGTGGGTTATGTCTCTGTCCTGAAAAGGCAGGCAGGAGAATGAAGGTGAGTCGAGCATCTGGGGGGGTGGAAGAAGCTTATAAAGTCCCAGGTTGTGGGGTTAGGGTAGGTAGATCTTAAGCTAATCTAAAGCAGAACAAAAGTCTGCAGAGAAGTCATCAGGGGGGGATGTGTAGGTAAGGAAAGTTGCTTTTAAAAGGTGAAAAACATCCCTGATCCCTGTGCAAAGGCACCTTACACCGAAGTACCGAGCATCACATCAGCAGGAAGGTTTCAGATGAACCCAAATCCAGCCGCCATGAACATTTAGCATCACATCATCGCGTTATCAGGTTTAAATGAGGAGGAAACTGTTTAAATGAAGAGGAAACTGTTTAAATGAAGAGGAAACTGTGCCGCGTTCTCAGAGTCTCCTGAAAACACGGCGTTGGGCTGTGGTCGTTTTAACGTCCTCAGGCCTAAACTACCATAAGATAACCGGTCACCAAACACACCACCTTCCAGTTAATGCGTTGCTATGGTGACACGGAGCGCGTGGCAGCGAATGATTATCGTTCAGCCGACAGCAGACGGTGTTTAAACCTTCCTTCGAGCTCCATGAACGCAACAAAGATGTCACTCGATGAGCCTTTTTGTTCCCAGGAGACGGCAAAATGTTCTGAAGAAGCCGAGCTGCCTTCCTTAAAGGCAGAAATATGTTTTATACAAAGTGACAACTACAAAACTGTGACTTTATATAACCTATAATCTATTATTACCACGACTTAAACCCCCAGAATCCTGAGGGAAGCTAATAGAAATGTGTATATATGCAGGATGAGAGGAACAATATGTTTAATTTACATGCAGTTATTTCTGTCAAAGCACAGCTGTTACTCCCAACATGAGTGAGTGCTTTGTTCTGTTTAGGTGTCCCAGAAAGCCAAATTGCCTCCTGCTTTGTGTTCAGACCCCGGCTGCAGTCTGGTTTGTACAACAGCAGAATCGCTCCATAGCAAATCGGACACATTTAGCTGCGATATCTGTTAAAGTTAAAAGCACCACAGCATTACCGCCTGATGTGGAGTACGATGCATCGTTTAGTCGGGTTTTATGTGCATAAAACCTTTAAACCAGACTGTTAACGCACAGCAGGGCGAGGAGAAACCCAGTGTTAGTGTGTGATGATGTCACTCCTTCTTCCTGCTTCCTACAAGCCGTAATACTACCTGCTGACCCTAATAACTCTCTGAGATTAACAAAAACACCACAATCGCAGGGTTTCTTCCTTCAACTACCAGGATTTTTAGAAGAATCTTTCACGCCTGTCCGTGTTTTGGTGAAAATTGTGGCGAATTGTTCACTGTTTTCAAAGGAAAACGAGCAAAAAACCTTGATTCTGAGAGTGATATCACAGGTTGATCCGAAGAAAAAGCAAAGCAGCTGATGTTTAACTCATCAAGACTAAACGCACGAGTTTCCTGTAGCTGTAACTCAGAGTGAGCAGCTGGAAAAGAAGCTCAAAGGACGGCTACCAAGTGTGGACACTCACCAGTTCGTACATGAAATCTGGGTCAGAGCTGGTGGCCAGCAGCTCAGTGCTGGTCAGGGCCTGGTCCGCAAAAGAGTAGTTCTGAAAGGCGTCCGCAAAGGGAGGCTCCATCCCACTGACGCTGGGCTGCAGCACGACCAATAAAACAAGACAAAATGAGGGAAGTGAAACCAAAATGAGACAAACCTGTTCTGTCTCAGTTTTTAACGGTGTACTTACAACCTTATGGACATTTGCACGATGTTCATTCAGCCTTTTTTCATTCGTAAAAGAAAAGAAAAACAAACAAAAGATTTGTAATTTGCATCTTTTAAACAAATACCAGCGCAAGTCTGGATATGCAAAGGAGTTAAAGAGGCCGCGAGCAGGGCTGATCGACCTGTTGCAGCTGGCTGATTGACAGGAAACGAGAGCGCCATCGGTGAGAAAACAGCGGAAAGGAGCATAAAACTGCTTCAAGAGGCTAATTCAGCTCAAGAGTCTGGCAGAAGATGTTGAAATAAAATGAACACCGAAACAGAGGGGCTACAGCGGGCTAAAGGGAAGCAGCCATGGAGAGTGGTAAAGGACCGGGGGAGACGGCAGGTAAAGGACCGGGGGAGACGGCAGGTAAAGGACCGGGGGAGACGGCAGGTAAAGGACCGGGGGGGAGACGGCAGGTAAAGGACCGGGGGAGACGGCAGGTAAAGGACCGGGGGAGACGGCAGGTAAAGGACCGGGGGGGAGACGGCAGGTAAAGGACCGGGGGAGACGGCAGGTAAAGGACCGGGGGGGAGATGGCAGGTAAAGGACCGGGGGGGAGACGGCAGGTAAAGGACCGGGGGAGACGGCAGGTAAAGGACCGGGGGAGACGGCAGGTAAGGGACCGGGGGAGACGGCAGGTAAAGGACCGGGGGAGACGGCAGGTAAAGGACCGGGGGGGAGATGGCAGGTAAAGGACCGGGGGAGACGGCAGGTAAAGGACCGGGGGAGACGGCAGGTAAAGGACCGGGGGAGACGGCAGGTAAGGGACCGGGGGAGACGGCAGGTAAAGGACCGGGGGAGACGGCAGGTGAAGGACCGGGGGAGACGGCAGGTAAAGGACCGGGGGAGACGGGAGGTAAAGGACCGGGGGAGACGGCAGGTAAAGGACCGGGGGAGACGGCAGGTAAAGGACCGGGGGAGACGGCAGGTAAAGGACCGGGGGAGACGGGAGGTAAAGGACCGGGGGAGACGGCAGGTAAAGGACCGGGGGAGACGGCAGGTAAAGGACCGGGGGAGACGGGAGGTAAAGGACCGGGGGGGAGACGGCAGGTAAAGAACCGGAGGAGACGGCAGGTGAAGGACCGGGGGAGACAGTAGGTAAAGGACCGGGGGAGACGGCAGGTAAAGGACCGGGGGGGAGATGGCAGGTAAAGGACCGGGGGGAGACGGCAGGTGAAGGACCGGGGGGGAGACGGCAGGTAAAGAACCGGGGGAGATGGCAGGTAAAGGACCGGGGGGAGACGGCAGGTAAAGGACCGGGGGAGACGGCAGGTGAAGGACCGGGGGAGACGGCAGGTAAAGGACCGGGGGAGACGGGAGGTAAAGGACCGGGGGAGACGGCAGGTAAAGGACCGGGGGAGACGGCAGGTAAAGGACCGGGGGAGACGGCAGGTAAAGGACCGGGGGAGACGGGAGGTAAAGGACCGGGGGAGACGGCAGGTAAAGGACCGGGGGAGACGGCAGGTAAAGGACCGGGGGAGACGGGAGGTAAAGGACCGGGGGGGAGACGGCAGGTAAAGAACCGGAGGAGACGGCAGGTGAAGGACCGGGGGAGACAGTAGGTAAAGGACCGGGGGAGACGGCAGGTAAAGGACCGGGGGGGAGATGGCAGGTAAAGGACCGGGGGGAGACGGCAGGTAAAGGACCGGGGGGGAGACGGCAGGTAAAGGACCGGGGGGGAGACGGCAGGTAAAGGACCGGGGGAGACGGCAGGTAAAGGACCGGGGGAGACGGGAGGTAAAGGACCGGGGGAGACGGGAGGTAAAGGACCGGGGGAGACGGGAGGTAAAGGACCGGGGGGGAGATGGCAGGTAAAGGACCGGGGGAGACGGCAGGTAAAGGACCGGGGGGGAGATGGCAGGTAAAGGACCAGGGGAGACGGGAGGTAAAGGACCGGGGGGGAGATGGCAGGTAAAGGACCGGGGGAGACGGCAGGTAAAGGACCGGGGGGGAGATGGCAGGTAAAGGACCAGGGGAGACGGGAGGTAAAGGACCGGGGGAGACGGGAGGTAAAGGACCGGGGGAGACGGCAGGTAAAGGACCGGGGGAGACGGCAGGTAAAGGACCAGGGGAGACGGCAGGTAAAGGACCGGGGGAGACGGCAGGTAAAGGACCGGGGGAGACGGCAGATGTGGTCACGCTCTGGACAAAAACAACACTCGAACCTTTTCTCAGGAAAGACAGGAAACGGTCTGGATCTCAATCCAACAGAAAATTTATGGAGGGGAAAAAGAATCCCGCTAAGCTGAACTGCCGACCGCTGTGAGAGGAAGTTGGAAACATGAGCAATGAGGAAATGTGCTTTTCAATGATGAAGTCCTCAAAGAATTCAAGCCGTCACAGAAGGCCGATAGTTTTATTCATAGAAATCTAAATTATTTGAGGTACCTTACGGTTTTATCTGAGCTTTGCCACTTTTTTCCTACAATAAAAAGCTGAATGAACATCCTCCAAGTGTGGTGTTTACCTCTGATGTCATCACTTCATCGGATACAATCCAACTAAACAGTCCAGCTATTAATTCATGAGGAGGAAAGAGTATTAAAAGGCTTTCTTTTGTACTTTTTGGCTGCAATAAGGCTTATATCAGCAGATATTAGCCCAGATGCACCAACTTACATTATAGAAAGCATCTGGGTGTTAGTCTGGTTTAAAGTAGCTCGATTTCAGTCAGACGTTTACACGCATTTTTAAAGAATTTGGGTTATTCTAGTGTGATGTAAATGAGCTTAATGGGTTAATGGAGACCTGCTGCTGTGCTGACATCTAAGAGATCAAAGCAAGACAATGAATGCTGCCGAGGAATCATCTCTGCAGTAAATATATATTAATATAAATAACAATGGGATGAAAAAAGAGCTTTAAAGAGCAACAATCCTCCTCCTCTGGTGCCGACTGTGTTTCTGTTCTAAGAACAGATCTCGTGCATCTCTTTTACTTATTTTGAGTAAATAACTCGAAGTCAGCCCGTCTGCATCAGCAGCTGATTGGATGCAGCATCTTAGCACTGAGCCTGGGTCAGTCTCTAACCTCTTGGGCCTCCTCTGAACTGGGTTCCACATCTGGGATCCTGTCTGTGTGCACATGGCCACTAAAAGGCTCTTTTGTTTCAATCATTTCTGGTAAAAGTCGGGGTTGATGACAGTTTTCGGACTCCTGGGTGGTTATTAGCACATAAGAAGTAGCCGGGTGATGCTACAGCTCCCTTCTTATGTTTATGTTTTTTTGTTTTTATGCATTTATCAGACGCTTTTATCCAAAGTGACTTACAAATAGGCAGATAGGATAAGGGGGTCTTGCCTAAGGACCCCTACTGGAGGTAATACCTTTCATGCAGGGGATTTGAACCCAGATCATACCCCTAAACTATCCAGTCCCTTCTTACCTGAGGCATTGCCAGGCACAGCTGCGAGCTCCAGCGGCGGGAACCTCTGGGTCTCCTGTCCAGGCCCAGTGGTGTGAAGTTTTTTGATCAGTTCAGTAAATTACTGCTGCAGGCGACGGTCGCAGAGTGCAGCCTGCGAGGCTGGAGGGGGGGGGGGGAGAGGGAGAGGATGAGTAACTGGGTTCAACCTGGTCTGGTTGGTCGGTCGGTCGTGGTTGCTTCAGGTTCTCTGTATGCTTCAGGGTCTGTGGTAAAAAATAGAGAATATGTACAGAGTCGAAGCATTAAAACAGAGAGAGACTGAGACAGAAAAAACTTTTTCAAGAACATTTCAAGCTCAGAAGACAATCTGGGATGTTTACAGGTTTGCAACAAAAGAAAAACACAGAAGAAGACAAAGGAATATGTGATCTAATAGAAAGAAGAAGCACGAGCAACAGCTCTGCCATCACACAAGTTAGCAGTAAGGTCAAGCCACATAATTAATAATGCATGTGCAGTTTACTACTGTTAGCCTCTGGCTCCAGAAGCAAAGCAGTGACCCAAAAGTCGTTAATTACAAACTTTCCAAGAAAAGCGAAGCTGAATCTGCAGAATACAGAGCGATTCTCTGTGTTAGTGGAGGCAGGAATAGAAATGTTGTGTCTGATAATCATCAGGTTTTGAAGCTGAAGCCACAGTTTCACAGCAGAACGTCTGCTTTACGAAGCAAAATACAAAATACGCTGCATGTTTCAGTGATCAATGCCAACAAATGGCTTTTTCCCTTCAGATGCATTTATCATTAAACTATTAACACGTTAAAAATAGCGGAATGAAAGTCATTTAAAACATTTTGATGCTTTTGACAGTTGGAATCTGAGTGAGATGCAACTCAGATTTCCTACAGTCGCTGCCACCCCTGAACGCAACTGTCTGCAGCTGATTTTTGTTGTGTTGCGTCCACCAGAACTCCGTCTCAACCTGAACTTAATGAGATCCAACGCCACCTTCCTTTGCTCACTTCCTGCTGGACTGAAACACGTGGACCAATAAAAAAAATCCACCTGCTTTTGCATAGCAAACAACTGAAAATCTGCATGGAGATATGACCCCAACAGGGGGTCACATGACTCAAGATCGCTAACCAATCCCACAGAACAGCATCACTTCCTCTTGTTCAGTCACACACACACACACTTCTCACCCCTGACAGCTCAAACACAGGAAGTGGCAGAAAATACACCAATAACACAAATACACACACACTCTGGTGCAAAAGCACCTGCAACAGTAACACCTTAAACACCAAAAACACATCCAAGCCACTCGTACGCGTTTAATTACCACCAACTACGCTGGAAGCAGCTCAGCCACAGAGGCAGAAACTTTGATTATCATCAAATCTGAAAGAGCACTTCCTTCCTGGGCAGCAGAGTCTGCTTTTACTTTAACAGAGTGAGGAAACATACGGCCTGAGAACAACAAAAACAGCAGCAAAATGCAGAATCTTAGCTGTCGCAGGTGTAAACAGAGGGTCTGGGATCTTACAAACATGCAGAAAGCGAGTCCCAGTGCTGATGCACAAAAAAAAGGATGCAAAAAACCTGTTCCAGAGGCAGAAGTGAGAATAATCCAACTCACAACTCAATGCATGACAAGCTATGAGCCAAAGGGCAAAGAAGGAATTTCATTTCTTTGCTCAAACCTCAACAATAAAAAACTCCAGTGTTAAAAGTCCCATTTTAACCGGGTTCATTGAAGGCGACACCAGCTCGGGCTCAGATTTAGTATTTTAGGTTTAGTATTTCAGATTTTCCTTCCAAGACTTTGTTTCTTAGGATCTATCTCAAAGAAACCCTGACAGATGTTTGCCAAAGAAAGAAAAAGGTTGCTCAGTACAACAGAAATACTGCAGATTCATGCTTAAACGTCTCTTTGCTTTAGTGGAGTCTCAACTCAGGGTCACTGCCCTCGCCCTGACTCTTCATGCGGCACCAAGGCTGCACCGCTCGGCCGCAGCAGCTCATCTCAAGCTGCAGAGAACCGCTTAGCAGCTAACTTTAGCATGCATTGTGTTTCCCACAGAGATGTATGGTTTCCTGTCTGCTGCAAGCTGCAAATGGACTTTTACAACAATACTTTGGCAGAACTCAGCAGCTTTTCTAGGGAGTAAAACAGCAAAAATCACACGAGAACGAGTTGCATTATCAATATTTTACACATGTATTTGTGGAGTGAAGCTGCCCGATCTTTGCTAATAACAGCTATCAGCTAACTATGAAGAGAGAGCAAAAAAAGAGTTGTTTCGTTCACTATCATGCAAACAGCTGACATTCTCCACCTCACAACACTGGCCGTGATCCAAGTGGGCCAATCAGCAGTGTCTTATTCACAAAGAGCTGCCTACTGATACCAGTCAGGCCCCGATTACTGCAGAAATAACAAGTAGGAGCTGCCAGCCTGTTGGAAAGGGACAAGGCAGAGCAAACATCACTAAAGGTCATTAACCTACGAGTCCTGAATGCGTTTGTGGGGAGCAGCAACAGGCCGAAAATAGAAGCTCGCCAACAGTGGATTGTGCTTGAAGGCTGGGAATTTTCATAATTTATTTATGACACAGAGGTATGAGCAGACAGGTGACAGGAGGGCTGCAGTTAAATGTTCTTTAAATGTGTAAAGTGATAAATGTTCGATGCATCGAGATCTTTTGGAGGAAATATCTGAGTTTTACCTTCAGTCTGATAGTTTATGAGTAAACCCTGCGTTAATAGGGATTTCAGGTCACTGAGCAGTTCTCTCACAGGTAAATAATGCTAATAATAAAGTAAATAATGCTAATAATAAAGTAAAAATGCTAATAATAAAGTAAAAATGCTAATAATAAAGTAAATAATGCTAATAATAAAGTAAAAATGCTAATAATAAAGTAAATAATGCTAATAATAAAGTAAATAATGCTAATAATAAAGTAAAAATGCTAATAATAAAGTAAATCATGCTAATAATAAAGTAAAAATGCTAATAATAAAGTAAATAATGCTAATAATAAAGTAAAAATGCTAATAATAAAGTAAAAATGCTAATAATAAAGTAAATAATGCTAATAATAAAGTAAACAATGCTAATAATAAAGTAAAAATGCTAATAATAAAGTAAATAATGCTAATAATAAAGTAAAAATGCTAATAATAAAGTAAAAAATGCTAATAATAAAGTAAATAATGCTAATAATAAAGTAAAAATGCTAATAATAAAGTAAATAATGCTCATAATAAAGTAAAAATGCTAATAATAAAGTAAAAATGCTAATAATAAAGTAAATAATGCTCATAATAAAGTAAAAATGCTAATAATAAAGTAAATAATGCTAATAATAAAGTAAATAATGCTAATAATAAAGTAAAAATGCTAATAATAAAGTAAAAAATGCTAATAATAAAGTAAATAATGCTAATAATAAAGTAAAAATGCTAATAATAAAGTAAATAATGCTCATAATAAAGTAAAAATGCCAATAATAAAGTAAAAATGCTAATAATAAAGTAAATAATGCTCATAATAAAGTAAAAATGCTAATAATAAAGTAAATAATGCTAATAATAAAGTAAAAATGCTAATAATAAAGTAAATCATACTAATAATAAAGTAAAAATGCTCATAATAAAGTAAATAATGCTAATAATAAAGTAAAAATGCTCATAATAAAGTAAATAATGCTACCTGCAGAGCTCATCCAGAGACATTCAAGCATTTCTTTCAAATAAATACAAGTCCAGCTAAATTTGACAGGTTTATTATTGCAGCCTCTTACTGGTTTTGGCTCATTGACTATCTCGATTTTACAGAATCCTACAGCTCAGAGTCCCGAGTATCCTTGCATTCAGCACTTGAGAGACAGCGATCGAGTATATTGGATCGGTACTGCTGGCTGCTGCATTCCTGCCTTCAGATGTGAGGTTCTAGTCCACAACTCCATTCCCAGGGGGAGATTACTGCGAGCCAGAGGCTCCAAAGCTGCAGAGCAGCGACTGGGAGTTGCAGAGTCATTGCGATGCTTATGACAACAAGAGAAATTATGAGCCCCATCTGACCTGGACTAAGCATTTGTCAGTGTTTGTGGAGGTCTTGGAGGTGTAACTAACAGCAACACAGCAATCATCTCTGGAACTGGACCATCTGTCTGACTGTTTGTTCAATTAAACCGATTGATCTGAATACTATAGAACAGTCTGATGGTCAAGAAGTAGGTCAGTGAGATGAATTTAATTCAAATCTAACACACAAAGTTGCTCCTCGTCAACATTGAAGGAATCTTGTGCGTAAGAACATAGTTTAGCGTTTTTCATCTGCTTATTTAAAATCATATTTAACTCAGTCTCTTTTGTTTTTATGTGCCTGTGGTGATTTTTGTCATGTAGAAATGATTAAAAATAAGGACTGAATTGTACGCAAACAACCAATTAAATGGTTTAAAATGAAATAAACCAGTTAACGATAAAAAAAAATCATTAAAAAACATCTATAAAGCGATACAAACTGAATTTGGATGTAAATAACGACAACAAGCTTCACCTGCACTAAAACCCATTCTGTCAGTGAACAGCTTGAACACAATGTTGAAAATATCAGACGGATTCCTCTACTTTGGGAGCATAAAAGCACCTGCGTCTGCATCACGATAATAGCCGTTACATAACAGGCAGATAAACATCACGAGCGACCCATCGTGCACACCAGTAAAGCCATAATGTCACCAGTCTCTACACCCATCACAGACCCTCAGCAAAGCAAAACAAACCTCAATCTACCCATCTGCGCCAACACCCACGTAATCCCGCCGTCCTATTGGTCGAGCCGGGACAACGTCCCGCCTTCCCGCGTGTCTGACAGGACGCGGCGACTGTCAATCAAAGGAGCTGCTTCATCATAAACAGCCTGTTTCAATCTAGGTTGAGGCAGAAGATAAACAACTTGGAGGCCTACATTCCCGTGGCCTAGATAGCTGTATTTAAGATGTCTTTAAAGTCAAATATACCATCTCGCACACAAATCGAAAGCACCACAGCGATAAGCGTGAATAAGTGACATCTGTTCGTGTTTATTCTAAAGAAGAAACACCAATTTAAACGTCCGTGTACCCAAACTGGGTTAATAAACTGTAAAACAGGTAGTTTAGGTGGAAATCCGACCTAATCTAGCACAATTAATGAAGCGATCCCGAAGCCATGTCTTCGGTGGGTTATTCCCCTCAGATGGCATGTAAACATCTGACCGTTTCGGGCTTTTCTCGAGCAGCAATGACTGTGTTCAGTGCTGGGGGGCGTGTACCTTCAGAGACCTCAGCCTGCAAAAAGTCGGTGCCGAGCATGACACTGGCCCACTGAACCGTGCTCTAAAACAACTCCACTTCAAAACTATTCAGTCATGTTCAACGAGACATATCATATATTGGTGAAGGGTAGTTTAAAAGTGAAGTGCAACCCAATCCTCTTACATAAGAGCAGTTTTTAAACATACTAATTCAGAATCAAGCACACACTTTTCAGCATACTGGGCCTCTACATGCACGAGACACAACAAACACACAACAAACAAACAAAATCAGCTGGATGTTGTTGTTTTTCTACAAAGGTTTTAATGCTCAGTGGCCGAAATGCATTTCAGCTCGCCATGAAACATTAGCTAGCTAAATTTCCAAGACCTCCACAAACAGCTGTGATCAATACGCGACACGTCAGGCACCTTCACCTGTCATTAACCAGGGGCTTTATGGCGGAAATCCCGAGTATTGCCTTCTTTTCACCCGCAGCTCAACCAGTATGGCCTCCGTCCGCCCCCTTCCTCATCCCAGCTGAAGCCCGATACACAACAACAACCAGTTAGCTTCAAAGCTAATCCTCCGCCGCGGTGAAAACACACATTCACTGCCCGGTAAAGTTGCCCAAAACTGGGTCAATAACAGCCCGACTCACTTTTAAGGCATCCCGTAGACGTCTCGCTTGGTGTTGGACCTCGTGTGTGTTTCCGTGCTGGAGATAATATGGTTCCCTTTTCAATGGAGTCCACACGCTCTTAAAGCTCTCTCGGGTTTGTTTTGTTTTTCTCCTTCCTGACGGGTTTCTGGAAAGCGCGTGACTCCCGGACCACGTGGTGCGCCGCTGGGCCAATAGGAGCAGAGCTCGTTACGCTTCTGCAACCTATCACCGTTTTTAATTGAAAGCGATCTTACGAAGGAAATTTACTAAACAGAGCGCGCTGGGATGCTCTGAGAAACTCTGACCTCTGCTTCAGAAACGCCACAAACGTCAGGAATTGAATCTTAATGCAGTTTTAATGAATAAAGCTTTAATTTTCGCTTACATTTGTTTTTCTGGTCGAAAATCTAGGTTAATTAATTCATTTTCACATTGATTTTGTCCATTTGTTGACTTTACTTGCAACAGTTTGGGGCTCTTCATGGACAAGTATTGTTGAAATTAGTGTGGCTGAAGCAGAAATTGGCTCTCCACACAATTAAAACAGCACAACTAATAGCAGCCAAGGTTTCTGCATCTTTTACATGTGAGAGACAGTTTTTATTATCATTAGGAATGTATCTCAATAAAAGGAAATAGTCGCTGCCAGATCAGTTCACCACGTATGGATCTATTCAATAAAACGGGTCTAAAACATGATTAGAAAACAACCATTAATAAGGATCTATAGTATAAATGGATTAGATAAAAACAAATGTGTCGCACATTCACAAATTCTTGGTTCTTCCAGCTGAAGAACTGTGTAGGGGGGGGGGGGGGGTAAGAGAAACAAATTATATAAGTAAGGATATTGCTTGGTTAAAAAAAGAAAAGGAAAAGGAGGAGGAGGGAAAAGCAGCTGTCTGGGACAGCTGCCACCCCAATTTCACTGGAAAGAGAAACTGAAATTAAACAACTTAAAGGCTGATTCCAAGAAAATAAATAAACCTAAATAAATAAACTGGTTTTAAAAATGACTGAAGCCTTCAAGCTTTTAAAGACAGACAGAAAGATCCTTTATTGCCATTTACCAACTCAACTGAAGTTCGTCCTCTGTTGTTTTTTGAGATTTTTCTCTCTTTTCAGAGAGAGGAAATGGCGGCCAGACACTAAAACGTTTCTTTTAGTTTCATTATTACTGAGGAGAAGCAAAGGAAAGTTAACCCAGCAGAGGGTCTGAAAGCTGCTTTGTTTCAAGAGCCACAGCTGAGGAGTGAAAAAGAGAATACCCCAAGATGCAGAGGAACTTTGAGAGGTTTTTATGACCTCCATCCATCCATATATATATAGATATATATATGTAAATGTAATTTATTTCTACAGCCCTTTACAACAATCCATTTCGGTTTACAGCAGATAATAAATAAAGAAAAGAATAAGTACAAAACAATAAAATAACAGTAAACGCAATAAAATACAGCAAAATTGAATAAGATAATATAAAAGTGTCTTCTGGGTATTAAAAGCCATCTGTTTTTAGCCCAGATTTAAAGAGGCCCGGGTCAGAAATAAGACACATCTGGGGGGGGGGAGCTTATTCCAGAGCCTGGATTATTAATAATAATAATAAAGAGTATATATCTGGATAAACACAGCAGCCCAAACAGATCCAAAGGCCTTTGAATAAACATGTATTTATCAGACGTTTTTATCCAAAGAGACTTACAAATCAAGATATAACAGCTATATAAAAGCTAACAATAAGCTAACAATAAGCTAACAATAAGCTATATAGAAGGAACCCATGAGTTCAGAGGTCAGAGGTCACAGAGAGATAAGGTGCAGGCACATCAGGGACCAGGGAGAATCATTCAGAGTAAGAAGAATGAAATTTGTGGCGTGTCTGAGTCTGAGTGAAAGAGTTTTGTGGAATTTTTGAGCTTCTAGTGAACTGAGACTTCAAAGGAATTGATCTCTACAGTTTCTCGTTTTTCAAAGCTAATTTCTATTTATTTTAAGCAAAGTTATGGCAAATCTCTCTGTAAAAGCACAAAGCTTCTTGGAATAATGACTGTTTTCAACAAGATTTCTCAGCTTTGGTTTTTCTCTGGCTTATTATCACAGGTTTGTGTATTTTCTCTGCAGATTCTTCTGCCTGGCAACAGAAGAAGCATTTCAGATGACCATGAATTGTACCTTAGACCCACAACCCTCCAAAAGCTGAATGAACACAGAATACAAAGAGTTGCAAATTTAAAAAACACAACATTTTGTTCACATTAGAGCACAGAAAACATACCAAATGTTGAAAGTAGGACATTTTTCATCAAAAATATCAGCTCACCTTGAATTTGACGGCAGGAAAACTTTTTAAAAAGTTGTGAAACTGGCGCATTTACCACCGTAAAGCATCCGCTGCTCCTTTAAAACCATCAGTTAGACCTCTGGGAGAGGAGCGTCAACACTTCTGGGTCTCCCAGGAGGCTACTGCAGCTTCTGAACCAATCAGCAACCAGCAATCAGTGATGCAACCCCACAGAGATAATGAGGGCTATCCTGAACCTGTCCCTGTGTCTAAAGCAGCTTCCTCTTCCACACAAGGGGAAAAAACCCTGACACATCGGCCATCATGGCAGACAGAGCGTCCTTCCAGTCATCAGATATGCAGCTTGCATAATAACCCGTCTCTGGCTGCTGAAACCCAGGAGAGGCGAGCAGGAACCATAATGGAAGGATAAGCCTCTGCATGGCAGGTACCACGACACACTGAAAGAGTGTCTGACATCAGGAAGCCTGTCAGTGGAGAGAAGAGGCTGCTGTGAAAGAGACAACTGAAGAACAGGTTCTTAGCACAAGAGCCATAGAGATCAGAGTCTCCTGCATCAGACAGGACTCCAGCAGGTGCAGGCGGGGCAAAGACCCCTCTGAAAGGGGGTAAGAGTCAGGTGCAGGCGGGGCAAAGACCCCTCTGAAAGGGGGTAAGAGTCGGGTGCAGGCGGGGCAAAGACCCCTCTGAAAGGGGGTAAGAGTCAGGTGCAGGCGGGGCAAAGACCCCTCTGAAAGGGGGTAAGAGTCAGGTGCAGGCGGGGCAAAGACCCCTCTGAAAGGGGGTAAGAGTCAGGTGCAGGCGGGGCAAAGACCCCTCTGAAAGGGGGTAAGAGTCAGGTGCAGGCGGGGCAAAGACCCCTCTGAAAGGGGGTAAGAGTCAGGTGCAGGCGGGGCAAAGACCCCTCTGAAAGGGGGTAAGAGTCAGGTGCAGGCGGGGCAAAGACCCCTCTGAAAGGGGGTAAGAGTCAGGTGCAGGCGGGGCAAAGACCCCTCTGAAAGGGGGTAAGAGTCAGGTGCAGGCGGGGCAAAGACCCCTCTGAAAGGGGGTAAGAGTCAGGTGCAGGCGGGGCAAAGACCCCTCTGAAAGGGGGTAAGAGTCAGGTGCAGGCGGGGCAAAGACCCCTCTGAAAGGGGGTAAGAGTCAGGTGCAGGCGGGGCAAAGACCCCTCTGAAAGGGGGTAAGAGTCAGGTGCAGGCGGGGCAAAGACCCCTCTGAAAGGGGGTAAGAGTCAGGTGCAGGCGGGGCAAAGACCCCTCTGAAAGGGGGTAAGAGTCAGGTGCAGGCGGGGCAAAGACCCCTCTGAAAGGGGGTAAGAGTCAGGTGCAGGCGGGGCAAAGACCCCTCTGAAAGGGGGTAAGAGTCAGGTGCAGGCGGGGCAAAGACCCCTCTGAAAGGGGGTAAGAGTCAGGTGCAGGCGGGGCAAAGACCCCTCTGAAAGGGGGTAAGAGTCAGGTGCAGCATGCATGGAACCAAGAGATGATGTGCAGGAACATCTGGGCCGAGTTTGGGTCCCAAAGTGAAGATGGAGAAGGACGGAGCCAAGACCCTGTGGGACTCCTGCAGATCCGGACTGAGAAGCAGGTGATGGCCGACCTACTGTGGCGCCCCAGAAGAAGGTGGGACCAGAGGTTTGAGACCCCCAGACTGGGAGAGAGGCTCCTGCAGATCTCGGGAATATGCAGAACCCTGGAGCTCCCCGGCCTCTGGTAGAGGAACTGAGGCTGAAAGAGGGAGCACCGCCTTGGAGTTTTTTAAATATACATGTTCTGATATCAGTTAAACATAAATTTAAACTCCAGTGGAGGCAAAGACATCATTTTAACACCAGGATTCATGTCATTTTAGGGTTTTTTTCCAATGTTTTAAACCAAATACTTAATACAATACTCACATTTTTAAAAGTTAACATAATTCATGAAATGTCTGTAACATGCTCAGCTGAAAGTATCCCAGAAAGATGATCCAAAAGCTCCTTTATCTACAGTGAATTATATTAATTCTATTCACTATGACCTGTTATAGAAAATGAAATGTCTGTAACATGCTCAGCTGAAAGCTCCTGAAACAGGAGTTTTGTAAAAATATACATGTTCTGATATGAGTTAAACATGTTTAAACTCCAGTGGAGGCAAAGACATCATTTTAACACCAGCTTCATGTCATTTTAGGGGTTTTTCCCAATGTTTTAAACCGAATACTTAATACAATACTTACAAAAGCTCCTGAAACAGGAGTTTTCATATATATACACACATATATGTGAACTTTCAGTGACTGCAGTCGTCCCAGAAATCAATCGTTTGACTTTAGTGATTAAAAAAGAATCAATAACACAGGTTATTAAAGCACAAGAAGCATAAATGAGCTTCTTTAAGTAGAAGTGAATCACCTCAGAAAGCTCAGGATTCTATTTTCAGCATCCTTGCTGTTTTCTTGCTGCTGGGACATTAGCTGCAGTTCATTAGCTGTAGCCTTGCTGCTGGTGGATTTCACTCCTTAAGCGGTTCTTGACCCTGATTACATCAGATATGACGACATGGAGCACATTCTTCCTTCAGAAAGGCTCCTTTTTACTTTCTCCTGGAGTAAAAGGCAAGAATCTGCTTAAATTTGAGGAAGTTTGTGGATCACGTAGAAATAAAACCACTCATTCTTGTCCAAATAACTGAGGTGATGTAATAACTGGAGTTCACTGATTGGTTGTGTAACTTTTAGCTCAGAAAACAGAAATCCTGAGGATGTTTTTTTATAGATTCACACATTTTAAATACAAAACTCACAGCTCAAGATCTTTATTTCATTAGGATAGAAGAAAATACAGATTATAGTTCAGACATGATCAGACGCAGCAGCTCGTTTAGTTTGACTAAACTCTCAGTTTGAGTCTGTTTCGGTTGGTTAATGAGAACTGAGGCGATAAAAGACTGCTGGGAGTGTGTCGAGCTTCTCTTTTCATGCCAAACCTGCAGCAGACACTCAGAGCAAACACCTGCCAGCGTCTCACTGCCCAAAAAAAGGAACAAATCATCTCTTTTTGTCTGGAAGATCAAGACTTTTCCTCTCCAGCCCGGAAACTTCATATAAATTCAGTAAAATGCCAGAGTTAAAGTGAATAAATACAGTTTTCTGATGGTTCTTTCAGTCCTGTGATTGGCTGCCGTTTACTTGCTCTCCTCCCCAAACTCTGCAGTGATAATGCACCGCCACACACTTCCAGCGGGTCACAGAGACTGAATTAGTCTTTTAGGGACATTATAACACATATTATATGCATCTACCACCTAAGAGTCTTGAAAATAAAGACTTTTCTGTTAAATAATCATCTTATTTCACCAGTTCCCACACAAAAAACCCTTGAACATGAATAGTTTAGTAGAAAAGCTCCATTAACAGGTGATATTTCTCTATATTCATACACTGCTGCTGATTGAAAACCTTGAATTTCAATAGAAGAGCCGTCAGGTGGGATCAGATCCTTCATTTCAGCTCCTTCCCTGCAGTTTCTGATGTCACCACAGCGCTTAACAACACTTTCATTAGATTAAAAGGGTCACATTGTCCATCAACTGAAGCCCTTTGTGGTCACAAGGAAAATCCAGAAATCCATTTCTTACACCTACAAACGAATGCCCCAAACAGTCCTCGCTTGTTATTTAGATTTACAAAGATACGGCCTTCATGCTGGAGACAAAAGCGCCGTCATCCCGAGCAGCAGCAGCGGATCTCTTCCTTTTCAGTCCGGCGTGGAAGCTGGCTGCCTCCACTTCCTGGGAAAAAAAGAGGAGAAAATCTCTCTGCTGGATTACGCAACAACAGCAGCAGGAAGGGGAGATAAAGAAAAGTCTGATGAAAGAGCCAAAAGAGCACAGCACCAGTTAATTATTTTATTAATATGCTACACAAACTGAGGAAAGAAGGTCCGGTTACCAACCCTCAGAGCTACAGCTGAAGGATCCAAACCCAGCAGCTGCCCTGGGATCTGTTGGCAGAACCTGTGACCAGAACATTCACTCAGGAAGCTGACTTTCTTCCCACCGACACACAGAATAAACAGCAGCAGGTTGCTGGGTTTCCGTCTCACTTTGGGCCCAAAACCTCACAGCACAGTCAGCTACATCCTCAGGACTCTGGGCCCCAGCTGGTGCTTACCGGCACGGTTAAAACCAGTCTCAGGTAGCTGTCATAAGGGCGGATCCAGCAGGAGGAGCAGCACCAGGCCAGCATGTGGCTCCGAGCCCGTTTACCTTCAGCTTTCAAGTCCAACTCAAAGAGAAAAGGGGATAATGTTCTGGCCCGTTTGGGCTCACAGCTCAGTCTTGATCCTGTGCATCAGGTCTTTCTGGTCCACCATGTCCGTCTGTCTGGTCCAGCGGTGGTACGCCAGCAGAGCGATGTTCTTGGCCGCCACGGAGCTCATCTCCATGGCGCTGCCGGCCCACTCGATGCCGTTCAGGTAGTAGAGGTTGGGGTGAAGCTCCACTGGCGGCAGCTCCTGGCTGCTGCCGTAGTGAGGGTAGGCCTGCCACTCGGTCACCTGCACCGAGTAGTACGACCTGCACCCCGGGATGGGGGGGCGGGAGGAAAAGCGTTATTAAGGCAGGCAACTGACTGTTTTTCACTTATGAAGAAGGATCCCAGCCATCTATCAGGCCGCTGTGGTTTTGTATGAATATTTCTGATCCTGAGAGGATCCTGAGAGAACATTTCTGATCCTGAGAGAACATTTCTGACCCTGAGAGAACATTTCTGACCCTGAGAGAACATTTCTGACCCTGAGAGAACATTTCTGATCCTGAGAGAACATTTCTGATCCTGAGAGAACATTTCTGATCCTGAGAGGACATTTCTGATCCTGAGAGAACATTTCTGATCCTGAGAGAACATTTCTGATCCTGAGAGAACATTTCTGACCCTGAGAGGACATTTCTGACCCTGAGAGCACATTTCTGATCCTGAGAGAACATTTCTGATCCTGAGAGGACATTTCTGATCCTGAGAGAACATTTCTGATCCTGAGAGAACATTTCTGATCCTGAGAGAACATTTCTGACCCTGAGAGGACATTTCTGACCCTGAGAGGACATTTCTGACCCTGAGAGCACATTTCTGACCCTGAGAGGACATTTCTGACCCTGAGAGCACATTTCTGACCCTGAGAGGACATTTCTGACCCTGAGAGGACATTTCTGATCCTGAGAGGACATTTCTGATCCTGAGAGGACATTTCTGACCCTGAGAGGATCCTGAGAGAACATTTCTGATCCTGAGAGAACATTTCTGATCCTGAGAGAACATTTCTGATCCTGAGAGAACATTTCTGACCCTGAGAGGACATTTCTGACCCTGAGAGGACATTTCTGATCCTGAGAGGACATTTCTGACCCTGAGAGGACATTTCTGACCCTGAGAGAACATTTCTGATCCTGAGAGGACATTTCTGACCCTGAGAGGACATTTCTGACCCTGAGAGGACATTTCTGACCCTGAGAGGACATTTCTGATCCTGAGAGGACATTTCTGACCCTGAGAGGACATTTCTGACCCTGAGAGGACATTTCTGACCCTGAGAGGACATTTCTGATCCTGAGAGGACATTTCTGACCCTGAGAGGATCCTGAGAGAACATTTCTGACCCTGAGAGAACATTTCTGACCCTGAGAGAACATTTCTGATCCTGAGAGAACATTTCTGACCCTGAGAGAACATTTCTGACCCTGAGAGAACATTTCTGACCCTGAGAGAACATTTCTGATCCTGAGAGAACATTTCTGACCCTGAGAGGACATTTCTGACCCTGAGAGGACATTTCTGACCCTGAGAGGACATTTCTGACCCTGAGAGGACATTTCTGACCCTGAGAGGACATTTCTGACCCTGAGAGCACATTTCTGACCCTGAGAGGACATTTCTGACCCTGAGAGGACATTTCTGATCCTGAGAGAACATTTCTGATCCTGAGAGAACATTTCTGATCCTGAGAGGACATTTCTGATCCTGAGAGAACATTTCTGATCCTGAGAGAACATTTCTGATCCTGAGAGAACATTTCTGACCCTGAGAGGACATTTCTGACCCTGAGAGCACATTTCTGATCCTGAGAGAACATTTCTGATCCTGAGAGGACATTTCTGATCCTGAGAGAACATTTCTGACCCTGAGAGGACATTTCTGACCCTGAGAGGACATTTCTGACCCTGAGAGCACATTTCTGACCCTGAGAGGACATTTCTGACCCTGAGAGCACATTTCTGACCCTGAGAGGACATTTCTGACCCTGAGAGGACATTTCTGATCCTGAGAGGACATTTCTGATCCTGAGAGGACATTTCTGACCCTGAGAGGATCCTGAGAGAACATTTCTGATCCTGAGAGAACATTTCTGATCCTGAGAGAACATTTCTGATCCTGAGAGAACATTTCTGACCCTGAGAGGACATTTCTGACCCTGAGAGGACATTTCTGATCCTGAGAGGACATTTCTGACCCTGAGAGGACATTTCTGACCCTGAGAGAACATTTCTGATCCTGAGAGGACATTTCTGACCCTGAGAGGACATTTCTGACCCTGAGAGGACATTTCTGACCCTGAGAGGACATTTCTGATCCTGAGAGGACATTTCTGACCCTGAGAGGACATTTCTGACCCTGAGAGGACATTTCTGACCCTGAGAGGACATTTCTGATCCTGAGAGGACATTTCTGACCCTGAGAGGATCCTGAGAGAACATTTCTGACCCTGAGAGAACATTTCTGACCCTGAGAGAACATTTCTGATCCTGAGAGAACATTTCTGACCCTGAGAGAACATTTCTGACCCTGAGAGAACATTTCTGACCCTGAGAGAACATTTCTGATCCTGAGAGAACATTTCTGATCCTGAGAGAACATTTCTGATCCTGAGAGGACATTTCTGATCCTGAGAGAACATTTCTGACCCTGAGAGGACATTTCTGACCCTGAGAGGACATTTCTGACCCTGAGAGGACATTTCTGACCCTGAGAGGACATTTCTGACCCTGAGAGCACATTTCTGACCCTGAGAGGACATTTCTGACCCTGAGAGGACATTTCTGATCCTGAGAGGACATTTCTGACCCTGAGAGGACATTTCTGACCCTGAGAGGACATTTCTGATCCTGAGAGGACATTTCTGACCCTGAGAGGATCCTGAGAGAACATTTCTGATCCTGAGAGAACATTTCTGATCCTGAGAGAACATTTCTGATCCTGAGAGAACATTTCTGACCCTGAGAGGACATTTCTGACCCTGAGAGGACATTTCTGATCCTGAGAGGACATTTCTGACCCTGAGAGGACATTTCTGACCCTGAGAGAACATTTCTGATCCTGAGAGGACATTTCTGACCCTGAGAGGACATTTCTGACCCTGAGAGGACATTTCTGACCCTGAGAGGACATTTCTGATCCTGAGAGGACATTTCTGACCCTGAGAGGACATTTCTGACCCTGAGAGGACATTTCTGATCCTGAGAGGACATTTCTGACCCTGAGAGCACATTTCTGATCCTGAGAGAACATTTCTGACCCTGAGAGGACATTTCTGACCCTGAGAGGATCCTGAGAGAACATTTCTGATCCTGAGAGAACATTTCTGATCCTGAGAGAACATTTCTGATCCTGAGAGAACATTTCTGACCCTGAGAGGACATTTCTGACCCTGAGAGGACATTTCTGATCCTGAGAGGACATTTCTGACCCTGAGAGGACATTTCTGACCCTGAGAGAACATTTCTGACCCTGAGAGGACATTTCTGACCCTGAGAGGATCCTGAGAGAACATTTCTGATCCTGAGAGAACATTTCCTACTCCAGGATGCATTAAAACTATATTTAAAAAGGAGCATCAGCGGCGTCTCGCCATCATTAAAATCTTTTTCTTTAAACTTCCTAAACCAAAGCAGCCAAAAACTTATGGAAGCGAATCTTGACCAGAATTCAAATTAAAATGCATTTGCAGAAATGCTTTTTTCATTTTAAGAATGTGGCTGAATTATTGGACTCCTAAAGAAAATTAGGAATCAATCCTTACATTTGCATTTTCTTCTTAAAGACTGCACATTATTGCTTTATTAGTCCTTATTAGTCCTTATTAGTCCTGCCCATGATTGGAAACGAAAAAGCAATCTGAGCGGCGCAGCAGACTGAGCTACCCATCCTGTTCTGTAGGGGGCGCTGTGCACATATTATTAGACCCATCCTGTTCAGTAGGGGGCGCTGTGCACATATTATTAGACCCATCCTGTTCAGTAGGGGGCGCTGTGCACATATTATTAGACCCATCCTGTTCAGTAGGGGGCGCTGTGCACATATTATTAGACCCATCCTGTTCAGTAGGGGGCGCTGTGCACATATTATTGGACCCATCCTGTTCAGTAGGGGGCGCTGTGCACATATTATTGGACCCATCCTGTTCAGTAGGGGGCGCTGTGCACATATTATTAGACCCATCCTGTTCAGTAGGGGGCGCTGTGCACGTATTATTAGACCCATCCTGCTCAGTAGGGGGCGCTGTGCACATATTATTAGACCCATCCTGTTCAGTAGGGGGCGCTGTGCACATATTATTAGACCCATCCTGTTCAGTAGGGGGCGCTGTGCACATATTATTAGACCCATCCTGTTCAGTAGGGGGCGCTGTGCACGTATTATTAGACCCATCCTGTTCAGTAGGGGGCGCTGTGCACATATTATTAGACCCATCCTGTTCAGTAGGGGGCGCTGTGCACATATTATTAGACCCATCCTGTTCAGTAGGGGGCGCTGTGCACATATTATTAGACCCATCCTGTTCAGTAGGGGGCGCTGTGCACATATTATTAGACCCATCCTGTTCAGTAGGGGGCGCTGTGCACATATTATTAGACCCATCCTGTTCTGTAGGGGGCGCTGTGCACATATTATTAGACCCATCCTGTTCAGTAGGGGGCGCTGTGCACATATTATTAGACCCATCCTGTTCTGTAGGGGGCGCTGTGCACATGTTATTAGACCCATCCTGTTCAGTAGGGGGCGCTGTGCACATATTATTAGACCATCCTGTTCAGTAGGGGGCGCTGTGCACGTATTATTAGACCCATCCTGTTCAGTAGGGGGCGCTGTGCACGTATTATTAGACCCATCCTGTTCAGTAGGGGGCGCTGTGCACATATTATTAGACCCATCCTGTTCAGTAGGGGGCGCTGTGCACATATTATTAGATTCTACCTGCTCAGCTAATTCTAACGGTGTTTGCACAGTTTGAGGCAGTTTGATCAGCGCCATGATCTGTGATGCGTCCTCTAAAGACCCGGCAATTCAATCAGTTTCCCGGCGCATTTGCAATGTAATGTAATGCAGATGTGCACAGCGCCCCCTACTGAGCAGGATGGGTCTAATAATATGTGCACAGCGCCCCCTACTGAACAGGATGGGTCTAATAATATGTGCACAGCGCCCCCTACTGAACAGGATGGGTCTAATAATACGTGCACAGCGCCCCCTACTGAACAGGATGGGTCTAATAATATGTGCACAGCGCCCCCTACTGAACAGGATGGGTCTAATAATATGTGCACAGCGCCCCCTACTGAACAGGATGGGTAGCTCACTCTGCTGCGCCGCTCAGAATGATTTTTCCTTTTCGAACCAGACTAATAAGGACTAATAAAGCAATAATGTGCCGACTTGAAGAAGAAAATGCAAATGTAAGGATTGATTCCTAATTTTATTTATGAGTCCAATAATTCAGCCACATTCTTAAAATGAAAAAAGCATTTCTGCATTTTAATTTGAATTCTGGTCAAGATTCGCTTCCATAAAAACTCACCAGTTTGTTGCTCATAATAATCAGAGACAAAAGTCCTTTCTGCGGCATTCATGTCAACGGTTACCGTGGTTACCGCACCAAGCCGGAGCGGGACTGACCTGAAGAGCGTTTTGAGCTGAGACTTGTCCAGCGGCTGCGGCGAGAACACCTTGTAAACCGCGGCCTCCTGCGGCTGCTTGCGCCTGAAGCCGGTCGAGATGTTGACGGGACAAACGCTGGCGACGCTGTTGAAGAACACGGCGGGGGTTTCGGTTGTCAGGACGCTGGCAAACGGAAAGAGGCGAGGGTCCGGGAACCCAAAGAGCGACGTGTTGAGGTAACCGTGGACGACGGTTGCCACAGTGCTGTGATAGTTGCCGGGCAGCTGGTCAAAGGGCGGCGCGAAACCTTCGAACCGGAGTCCAGACCCGACACTGTCCTGGAGCGGCGTCGCCAAGACGACGATGTCATACAGCTCCGAGCCCCCCCCCTCTGCTGTGGTGTAGTTCAGCTGGTACTGAAGAGCCTCCCCTGGGGTGAAAACACACAAAAACACCGATAAAGCCCATTATCACGAGTCCTCTGGCAGATCCTGAGCTGCCTGTACACGCTCAACTGGACTCAAACGGGCCTCAAACGGGCCTCGGCGCCCTGAACGCGCTCCGAATATAACGCTGAGTTACCGTACTCTAACAGCTCAGGCCTCAGAGGAAAGTGTCAACTTCCCAGACTGCAGCTCTGACCTAAGAAGGAGCCGATTTTAGCCGCAGAATCACTTCACAACGTCGGATTTCAGCTCCATTTACGTGGATGATTTCAGCTCTATTCACGTGGATGATTTCAGCTCTATTTACATGGATGATTTCAGCTCTATTCACGTGGATGATTTCAGCTCTATTCACGTGGATGATTTCAGCTCCATTTACGTGGATGATTTCAGCTCCATTTACATGGATGATTTCAGCTCCATTTACGTGGATGATTTCAGCTCTATTTACATGGATGATTTCAGCTCCATTCACATGGATGATTTCAGCTCTATTTACATGGATGATTTCAGCTCTATTTACGTGGATGATTTCAGCTCTATTTACGTGGATGATTTCAGCTCCATTTACGTGGATGATTTCAGCTCCATTTACGTGGATGATTTCAGCTATATTTACATGGATTATTTCAGCTATATTTACATGGATGATTTCAGCTCTATTTACATGCATGATTTCAGCTCCATTTACATGGATGATTTCAGCTATATTTACATGAATGATTTCAGCTATATTTACATGGATGATTTCAGCTCTATTTACATGCATGATTTCAGCTCTATTTACGTGGATGATTTCAGCTCCATTTACGTGGATGATTTCAGCTCCATTTACGTGGATGATTTCAGCTATATTTACATGGATTATTTCAGCTCTATTTACATGGATGATTTCAGCTCTATTTACATGCATGATTTCAGCTCCATTTACATGGATGATTTCAGCTATATTTACATGGATGATTTCAGCTATATTTACATGGATGATTTCAGCTCTATTTACATGCATGATTTCAGCTCTATTTACGTGGATGATTTCAGCTCTATTTACGTGGATGATTTCAGCTCTATTTACGTGGATGATTTCAGCTCTATTTACGTGGATGATTTCAGCTCCATTTACGTGGATGATTTCAGCTCCATTTACATGGATGATTTCAGCTCCATTTACATGGATGATTTCAGCTCCATTTACATGGATGATTTCAGCTCTATTTACATGGATGATTTCAGCTCTATTTACATGGATGATTTCAGCTATATTTACATGAATGATTTCAGCTCCATTTACATGGATGATTTCAGCTCCATTTACGTGGATGATTTCAGCTCCATTTACATGGATGATTTCAGCTATATTTACATAGATGATTTCAGCTCTATTTACGTGGATGATTTCAGCTCTATTTACGTGGATGATTTCAGCTATATTTACATAGATGATTTCAGCTCTATTTACGTGGATGATTTCAGCTCTATTTACGTGGATGATTTCAGCTCTATTTACGTGGATGATTTCAGCTCTATTTACGTGGATGATTTCAGCTCCATTTACATGCATGATTTCAGCTCCATTTACATGCATGATTTCAGCTCTATTTACGTGCATGATTTCAGCTCTATTTACATGCATGATTTCAGCTCTATTTACGTGGATGATTTCAGCTCTATTTACGTGGATGATTTCAGCTCTATTTACGTGGATGATTTCAGCTCCATTTACGTGGATGATTTCAGCTCCATTTACATGGATGATTTCAGCTCCATTTACATGGATGATTTCAGCTCCATTTACATGGATGATTTCAGCTATATTTACATGAATGATTTCAGCTATATTTACATGGATGATTTCAGCTCTATTTACATGAATGATTTCAGCTATATTTACGTGGATGATTTCAACTATATTTACATGGATGATTTCAGCTATATTTACATGGATTATTTCAGCTCTATTTACATGGATGATTTCAGCTCTATTTACATGGATGATTTCAGCTATATTTACATGGATTATTTCAGCTATATTTACATGGATTATTTCAGCTATATTTACATGGATTATTTCAGCTATATTTACATGGATTATTTCAGCTCTATTTACATGGATGATTTCAGCTCTATTTACATGGATGATTTCAGCTATATTTACATGAATGATTTCAGCTCTATTTACATGGATGATTTCAGCTCTATTTACATGGATGATTTCAGCTCTATTTACATGGATGATTTCAGCTCTATTTACATGGATGATTTCAGCTCTATTTACATGGATGATTTCAGCTCTATTTACATGGATGATTTCAGCTATATTTACATGGATGATTTCAGCTCTATTTACATGGATGATTTCAGCTATATTTACATGGATGATTTCAGCTCTATTTACATGGATGATTTCAGCTCTATTTACATGGATGATTTCAGCTATATTTACATAGATGATTTCAGCTCTATTCACGTGGATGATTTCAGCTATATTTACATGGATGATTTCAGCTCTATTTACATGCATGATTTCAGCTCCATTTACATGGATGATTTCAGCTCCATTTACGTGGATGATTTCAGCTATATTTACATGGATGATTTCAGCTATATTTACATGGATGATTTCAGCTCTATTTACATGGATGATTTCAGCTATATTTACGTAGATGATTTCAGCTCTATTCACGTGGATGATTTCAGCTCTATTTACATGGATGATTTCAGCTCTATTTACATGGATGATTTCAGCTATATTTACATGGATGATTTCAGCTATATTTACATGGATGATTTCAGCTCTATTTACATGGATGATTTCAGCTCTATTTACATGGATGATTTCAGCTATATTTACATAGATGATTTCAGCTCTATTCACGTGGATGATTTCAGCTATATTTACATGGATGATTTAAGCTATATTTACATGGATGATTTCAGCTCTATTCACGTGGATGATTTCAGCTATATTTACATGGATGATTTAAGCTATATTTACATGGATGATTTCAGCTATATTTACATGGATGATTTCAGCTCTATTTACATGGATGATTTCAGCTCCATTTACATGGATGATTTCAGCTATATTTACATGGATGATTTCAGCTCTATTTACATGGATGATTTCAGCTCCATTTACATGGATGATTTCAGCTATATTTACATGGATGATTTCAGCTCTATTTACATGGATGATTTCAGCTCTATTTACATGGATGATTTCAGCTCTATTTACATGGATGATTTCAGCTATATTTACATGGATGATGACCTCCCAGGAGGAGAGTTTGGAGCAGCAGAATGTCTCAAATGTTTCTTCTCTCAGCCCACGGACACTGGACAAGGAGCGCGTCCAGCTACCAGCTCAAGTTGAGCTCCACTGTGTACGAAACCATTCTGAATGCATCAGCCGAGCAGCTCAACGTGAGGCTGGAGTACCTGAGTGGACGGGGGAGATGGAGTCGACCTGCGCCTGCAGCAGGTTGGTGTTGGCCATCTTCAACAGGCCAGAGCACACGAGCTTGTTGCCTCCTTCCACCGCCCACAGGTTGTTCTGGGCACCAGCTAAAGAAACGGCGCCTGAAAGAAACAGATAAGAGACCAATTATCAGCTGCCCACCAGCTCCTCTCAGCCTGCTTTCCTCTCTTCCATCCTCAACACCCTCCTCCTTACGTTTCCCTTCCCCCACCAGCTTCTCACACCCTCAACTGATCACTTCTGAATACTTGGCTGACCTACAAAAGCAGGGATGCTGACGTTCTGGCCGTAGTTGATCCTCATGACGGGTGCGATGACCTCATCGATGAAGCGCTGCGACACACCCAGCTCCAGCAGCGAATCAGAAAGCGGCCTCTTGGTCATGTTGATGAAGCCGCTGCCTCCCAGAGAGTTCAGGAGCTCCTCCACG
Organism: Leuresthes tenuis; assembly: GCF_036924035.1. Taxonomy (NCBI): domain Eukaryota; kingdom Metazoa; phylum Chordata; class Actinopteri; order Atheriniformes; family Atherinopsidae; genus Leuresthes; species Leuresthes tenuis. Next base: position 1,227,164 of record NW_027325375.1, on the reverse strand, counting down.
GAGCTGAAAGCGTAGCCGTGAGCCTGGTACTTATAGACCCTGCATTTTAGAAACAAATGAAAGTGAGTCAGGACAAACGTCCCAGCAACCATCTGCAGAACTGAGCTGCTGTTGGTTTGGAAGGAAAACAAGAGAGACTGAGGCGATGCAGAGGCAGGAAGCCGACGTACAGAGGAGTAAAAGTGAAATTCTGAGCTAAAGATTTGCCTCCATCAGGTAAGAACTGTGAGGTTTAGCTCCAGCTGACAGCTGTGAGGCGAGTCTGTGCTTCATAACTGTAGCGTTTTCTGGTAAAAGGGTGAAAAGAGCTCAGATTTCATTACAACGGCTCTTTCCATTAGCAAATTCCATGCAGATGCTTTACTCCTGTCATAAAAGGAGTCCAGGTTTTTCTGTGATCACGGCTGCAGATGCATGAGGACAGAAAGAATAACACAGAGCTCAAACTGACCCAACGCCAGGCGGCACTGCTGTGCAACCACTGCCCATTTCTACAGGACAAACTCAGTAAAGAAAGGAGCTTAAATGAATAAAGGCTCGTCCGGATCTAACATACAAATGTGTTGGGCATCAGTAAACGATATAATGCACTTAAACCAGCTCCTTATTGACTTTAAATATCAATTAAATTGGAGATATTTCAGTTGCAACTGTCTTTAGATATGAAAGGGAAAGATCAAAGGTTTCTGTTGCCATGGAAGAGATAAAGCTTAATGCATCCAATCATTTATTATAGTTATTATTATCAATTCCTTTTTAAAATCAGTACAAATACTCCAAAGACCAAAGCTAACTGACCCTGTCTGAGAAATATTAACGCTAATTAATGGTATTTCTTTATTCTCAGCACTTACCTCATGAATTTCTCCATAATCTCCTCCACCCACATTTGGAGGCGTATGAAACTGATTCCGTAGCGCCACCACAGGCGGAAAAGATCCAGCAAGTACCAGTCCGTCTCCTCCAGAATCACCTCTTCCCCGTTAAAAACCGCCGTCTTCCCCGCCACATTGCGCCGATATTTCAAACCTTGAGGGGCGAACAGAAGGTGACACAAAGGAGAAGTGCTAATTAATACCCAAAGTTAATTAATAATGAGGATGTTTTGCAATAACTGGCCTCTAACGGTAGTCTGATTAAGGGTGTCTGGTCATTTATGTAGAAATCAAAGGTTTTAAACTGTGTAAAAACAAATATGAGCACAGAAGAAGTAATAAAAGTCTCTCTTGTCATATTTCCTGACTCTGAGCAGAGATCATTTTCATTCAGAATCACCTTCAGAGGATTTCTCGGCCTCGTTTCTGTTAACTCACCCAGCTGCTTGACGAACTCCTGCATATGGAGGTTGAGGGAGTGGATGATGGAGCCTCCAGACTCGTAGTCGTTGTGATTGACGGTTACCGTGGCGAGACGACCTCCAACGTCAGCCTTTTCGAAAACGTCCATCTGCACCTCGGGGCCAAAGTGCTGCCGCAGGAAATGGGCCGTGGCGCTGCCTCCAATCCCCGCTCCGACCACCGCTGGATGGAGACCAAACAGGGAAAAAATGTGTCCAAGGATGATCAACCACTGAGATTTTTACTGAGTGCTGAAAACGTTGATTTTTCACAAACTATAACATATAAAGACAGCAACACATCACAACCGGGAGATATAAGAGTCGACTTTTGACTTTCAGAAGGGTTTCCTTCTTCATAGAGGAAAAGAAATGCATCGGTCATAATTAATTAGCTGCTCTAGCATGAAATTCACTGGGATGGAAGTTACTAATTATGTTCTCATCATTGTAAGGAAGGAGGCCTGGATGCTAGCTCACAGATCATCAGGTAATCAATGCTTTGACAGTTTTGAATGCATATGCTTCAGATATAACACTTCTAAGTCAGTTATTGCCGTGTTTATTTGAGATAGGGCCTGTGAGAGGTTGTGCTGAGCAGAAACACGAGGATCAACCTTTTCATACAAACCTACCAGTCTTGGTTTGTGCTTCTGGTTTTCGTGGCATAGAGAGCTTCATCTCTGCATTGTGCTGCTTTGGTGTTACAGATAGATGTTTCTTTCTGCTCTAACCTCTAACCTTTCTGAGAAATTATTGGAGGTCTGTTGAGTCACGTGTTGCATTATTACATCATTTATCATTCATTGCAGGAAGCAAAATGCCTTCTAACACTTAAAATTAAAATAAACTAAAACTATTAACTAAAACTATTAAAAAATATATATTCTAAAATTATGAATATGTCCCTAACTCCATAGCTGCTCATAAAAACTAAATGCACAAAAGTGGGATATTTGTCACTAAACGTCATTCCTTCAACATTAGCCTAGCATCGGGCTAACATTAGCTAAATCCAACGGCTGTCCCGAGTGGCTATGAAGTCACAGCTATTTCACCTATTCTTGAAGGTGGAGCTCCGTCGACATGAGCGGATGCTTCCCGGTCTCCAAAAGCCGACCAGGCTGCCAGCACGAGAGCGAAAAGCTGGAGGTGAAAGCCGCCCATAGCGGCAGCAGATGACTGGAGTGAGAGGAGGGAGGTCAGCGGGTTCAGCTGCGCAGCGACGGTGAGGCTCAGGTTAGCTCCTGCTAGTTCTGTGAACAACCATCTTCAAAACAAAGAGGTCAAAGGGGAGCGTCTACCTCTCAGAGAATCGAGCAGATTGTATTTTTGAATGATTCGTTTACTACACAAAGAACCGCCTGACGATGGTGGCGATGATGCAGAAGAATTTACCTCTTAAACGTTCACTCACGTCCGGCAATATCACGTGACTGCGGTCTTATCGACCAATCAGAGAAGTCTGCGCAGTGTAGTTGCTCAGAGCGTACAGCGCAATTACGTCATCGGTGACGTTGCAACGTGATTCATTACAATTTCAAATTACGCTTTGTTTTACAAAAAAATGGCATTTCTTTCTCAAATATTTATTTTTTCAACATTTTGAATGTAAACAAAATCAAAAGAAGAAACCTTTAGTCGTATTTTGACAAACTACAGGTGCAGTGGAGCATTTTGTGGTGCCAGTTCTTGACATTAGTTTATTTGAAAGGCCCAAACCTGTCAGAATTACAGTGGTTTGCAGTAGATGGCGTGGCGTTATTTTACAGTCTAAGCATACACTTTCATGACAAAGAAAATATTTAAGTCAGTGCTAGCTTTTGTTAAATTTTACATATTTAAAAATCTATTTCAGCATTCCTTGACAGTCTAACTTTAATTAGAAATTAAATTAAATTAAAATTAGAAGGGTTTGCTTTCCTAATATTGATGGCAGCTGAGCTTCCTGCTCCTTAAAAACAACACCACAACACATCATGTTGAAAAACAGTGGAAGTTGCCTTTATTTCATTCAACAGAGAAACTGCTGCGACATCGGAGTAAACCACTGAGCTCAAACTAACATTCACACTGGGCCGCTGAAACAATGACTGGCACAGTGGAGCTGTAAGGCTTAAGGACGCCTCAAACAAATGCACACGTACTCAAACATGCGTGCACCACACTCATACACATACGCACAACCTCTCGCACTCTCATCTTCATTTACATCCGCTATCTTACACCTGAGCAGCTGCTCGGGCAGCCGCCTCATCACTTCCCTCTCCCTCTTATGTGGTCAGTCAGAGGGGAGAGGTCACAGGTCACCTTGACATCAGGTAACCTCTGATCCCTGCTGTTGCCTTAAACGCAGGGCTACTTCAGGGCTAAGAGGTGACATAACACAGAGACCTCAACCGTTTATCTCTATGGTACATCTCTAAGCAATATAACCCCCAGCAATAACACTGCAAGGGCAGTCGTGGGCCAAGAGGCCGGGGTTCAGGGGATGCTGAGGGGAGGTCATGCTCTGGCCAAATCAAGGGCTAGGAAGAGTAGGGCATTGGCCGAGAAGGTTATGTGATTGGTCACTTAGTAGAGCGTCGAGTGGGCTCAGAGGCGGTCGGGGGAGGCGGCGGGCCGCGGCGGTCCAAGTCTTCGATGTAGAACATGATGAGCTTCCTGCGCTCCTCGGGGACACACTCCAGCACGAGGTACCGCTTGTCGTTCTGGAGGATCTTCTCCACGTCTTTCAGATGCTGCTCGGACTCTTGGATCAGCTTTCTCGACCTGGAAGGAGAGACACAGGCAGCGATGATGTGGAATCTAAACTCCTTTTAATGGATATTCGCAGCAGTTAAAACAAACCAGGGTCCAAACATTTCACAAAATGAAGATTTATCACCCACAGATGGTCAGAAATGATTGAGAATTCAACTTTAACACGCAATAAACTTCTATTTAAACGACTTCTCCAGCCATCTGCTTTACTCTGAAGAAACATCTGAAGAAGTTCAAGAACAAACCGCCCCCTGGAACTTCTACTATAGCAGGTCAGAGTATCTGCTGGTTCTGTCTGTGCAGTAAAACCACATCTCTGGAGTTTACCGAGTCTCTGGTGGGTGAACCGACCTGTATGTGATGAACTTTGTCTCCTTCAGCAGGGTCCTGAAGTCAGCCTTGGCGGTAATATATTTGTCTTTAATGTAGTCTTCAAACTCTCGCTGTCTTTTCTGCAACCAAAGATTAACATGTGAGAAATTACACCTTTTTTTCCCCTACATCAATGTTACAACTAGGGCTGCCACCACTGCTGCGTCTGCCTTTCTGTCCTCGACACACAGTCAGCCGTGATGTCACAGGAAGTTAAACCAGACGGGCTCTGGTATCGTGGCTCCATGGCAACGGAGCTCAAAAGTGTGGGAGCATTTTAAGAAAACTAAAAGACAAATATCTGTAAGGCAGAACTTCCACAGCAGCACAACGATGCACGAGCACCTGAACAGGAAGCATGTTGTTGTGGCTGATTGTGAAGAGGCACCGTCCTCTTGCTAAGCTAACTGGCTAGTTAGCGGCTAACATTAGCATAAACAGAGAGTTAGCTTGCCACTTACTCATATTGTTAGCTGTAAACGTTAACATTAGCGATGACGATTGGATTAATTAGCCTTAGCACACATATTTCATGTGTTTTCTGTAACGTTATAACAGTGATGTGTTTGAATAGGAACGCTAATGTTTTCTAACGTTACGTTTCAGTGCTAAAAGGTACGTTCATCTTCAATGGACGGCTTTGTTACAAAGCTAGCTACAAGCACACCTCAGCAAGCAAATGTTCCGACTGAGTCCAGACTGAACATGTTGGTGTTAATAATTCCTTAGTTTCAGGTGCCTCATCTGATTTAAAAGCAGCTGTGTTTGATGCCAGAGACAAATGAAGGAAAGAAAAACCTTTTTATGTGTTTGCTTCACAGTTAAATAATTCTTTGTTGCAACAAGCTGCATATTTCATCAAAGGGTTAATGAACTATGACATTAATTGTCTTTTTTTTAGTTAGCATCTACCTTAAACAGTCCAAGCTGAAAGCTAATGATGGTTATATAAGAGCAGCTGCATCCTGGTGCAATAAGCTGCATGTTTTACATTCGATATACGTACGATCTAATAGTTAAAACATTAAAATGCAAATTAGCTCAAGACCTACAATAAGATGGTCTTACTCTGTCGCTGGAGGAGAATTTTATACAGCGAGGGTCTTCCTTGATGACCTTCTTCACCTCTTTCCATGTAGTTGTCAGAGTGATCTGCAACAGAGGACAACATGAGCTGCAGCCCGCGGTCCTTCATCCTGACCAGCAACCCTCCCGTTTTTACCATGCTGGTCTCATCCAGTAGCTGCCTGAAATGCTCTTTCTTCTTCTTTGCCAGCGCTTCCACGTGTTCGTTGAACAGCTTCTCCTTCTCCTCCCGCTCCAGCAGAGACGCAGACTCCCAGCGGTGGTCCTTACGCAGATTGCGGCGGGTTTCTGACCACGTTGCGTCCGAAGAGCGCACCTGAGGAGTGTAGATGATTAAGAAAAGTCTTCTTTTATCTCCACTCAAAGTCTACTTGAACACAGATATCAACAACTTGCATTAATTAGGATTTAATGAAAGGTGACCCGGGTTTTGACACAAAAGAGCGTCTCACCATGTCAGACATGAGCGCTTTGAAGTGCTGGATGGCCTCCTCCCTTTTGTGCTGCTCCCTTTCTCGGTCGATCTCTTTGGTCTGTTCTGATCGGGCCTTCTGCACCTCCCGCTCTCTCTCTCGGAGGCTGGCCTCGATGCGCGCCTGCCGCTCCAACTCTCTTTCCTTGTCGATGTCGATGCTCTGTTGGGTGGGACAGTTTTCTCTGTGAATTCTGCTTGCGATTTCATGCATTTGGAAGATAAAGGAGCACAATCAAACATTCACGGCACAGAAATGATCAAACAGGGACGAAGGAAAGCTGGAGCTCCTACCTTGGCCTGTTTTTCCATGTACTGTTTGAAAAGTTCCTCCCTGAGTGCAGAGCTCTCCACAGCCTTGTATCGCGGGTCTGTCTCTAGCCTCTCTTTCACTTTGCTCCACCGCTGACTTCCCTCTATGTGCTGCTCGCTCAGCAGATCAAAAAAGTCCTGCTTTACCTGCAAAAAGACACCAAACTTCATACCACATCTGTCCAGAACTGTGGGCGGGATCAGCAGAGCAACAGGAGCCTGCAGAGGTCCTGAAAGCTCAAGACATTTGCATCAGTTGCCACCAGAGGGTGCTATAAAACCATATAGAATAGAATAGAAATAGAATAGAAATGTAGGAGAAAGTAATGCAAGTCTTATATGTCCCCAGAGTGACCGGGAGCAGAAGATGATGTCCTTCAGAAACCGTATGTCAAGGCATTTCGCTCAGATTTTTATCCAGAATATCTGGCTAAAGTAAAGGCACAGAAGCTGCCAAAAGTAAGAAAAAGGTCAGTTCTAACCACGTCTGCAGGAGCTGAGTGGAGTCCAGGAGCGTCCCATCCATTAAAAAAACTAAATGTTTACTCAGAAAGTCTGGTCCTCTCAAGAGAGATTGATTGGTGTGAATCATGCCTCAATTACAAAGGATTCCACTGGACCTTAAAGGGGAACTCCGGTGTTTTTAAACCTTATTTCTGGCATGAAATACGTTCATCTGCTCACAGAGAACAGTTTGGTGAAAGTCGGCGTCCTTCGGAAGATATTTAGATAACTGGAGATCCATATAACGGAGTGAACGGGGCTTAGAGGATGCAGCCTCTAAATAAGGCATTATCTGTCTTTATTTCACCAATACTTTAAGAAGAATGAAGGAATGAACGTGTGCTATAGCTCTGTTAGCTCATAGCTCTATTAGCTCATAGCTGCTGTTAGCTCATAGCTCTGTTAGCTCATAGCTCTGTTAGCTCATAGCTGCTGTTAGCTCATAGCTCTGTTAGCTCATAGCTCTGTTATGTGGCTACTTGCGGCTATAGGAGAGCTAACGGAGGGATTTCTACACAGGCACTCTACTGGGACCACTTCATCCACACGCCCCCCTGCAGCACAGTTTATTCACTCCGTGCTCTGTGACAGTCGGCTAACTTCACACAGAGTTTGCTGCTGATAGTTTTGTGCAACATGGCAGGATATTTATCAGATTTTGACAACGTGAACGACGACTTTGAGTAAGATGGACGTTCTTACGGGAGTGAACGTGAACTATGAGCTAACAGAGCAAGAGTAAGATGAGTAAGATGGACGTTCTTACCAGAGTTAATAAACTGAAAAAAACTAAAGCTACGGTAACATGAGCATCAAAAGAAATCCATATTTTAGAATCTTTACCCAAACTCAAGGATGAAGGAAGTCTTTATGTCGTATTTTATTTATTTCATCCTCAATTAAACTAATTCAAGTAATACACATGAAAGCTTTTGAACTATTCTTTCCACTGAATTTACTATCAGCTGTTTTACAGATCTGTTAAAGGGGAACTCCGGTGTTTTTAAACCTTATTCCTGGCATGAAATACGTTCATCTACCCGGTAAGAACCATCTTACTCAAAGTCATCGTTCACGTCGTCAAAATCTGATAAATATTCTGCCATGTTGCACAAAACTATCAGCAGCAAACTCTGTGTGAAGTTAGCCGACTGTCACAGAGCACGGAGTGAATAAACTGTGCTGCAGGGGGGCGTGTGGATGAAGTGGTCCCAGTAGAGTGCCTGTGTAGAAATCCCTCCGTTAGCTCTCCGACCAACTTGTGCTGTTTGCTACAAGAAAGAAACACGGCCTTTTATCGGATTATTCAGACAGAAAAGTCATTACCAATAAGGTTCTTCTAGAATTATTAGAATAATTTGGCTGATCTAGACTTTTATTTCCTCTTTGATGTCAGGGAAACCATTAAATATGCATTTCAACTTTCAAATAAAGGCCACCAGTTCCTAAAAAGCATTTCAGCTCCTCATCAAACGAATGCATCTAAAACTCTTATTAACCTGAAACATAAAAAGGACATTTGTGTGTAAAATGCCTTCGTCAAGGAGGAGTTTCACTGAAGGCTGGCAGAAAATGACTAAAGGAACAAGTGTTTGAGGAGGAAACATTACAGAGTTAGAGGGAAAACATGTGTAGCTTCCACAGAAGAACTGGGACCAACAGAGGTTTGTGTGTGGAGATGCTTCTCACTTTGCAAAGCTTTCAGATTGCATTTGGAGGACCTGCAACAGCACTTTCAGAACACTGTAAACCTTCACATTTAGGTGGTCAAACAGCAGAGGAAAGTCCTGCTGTGGACTGGGAAAGATTCACAGAAGTGTCGACTCCTGGGTCACTTTAGTGCTAACTAACCCCAGGTTTTAGGAGTGTGAATGATACCTTCTCTCCTCTGCTTTTGGAGTCCTCCTTCTCCCTCTTCCTCATTGCGGTGATGAATTCCACGAAGATGGCCTCCCTGTCCTTCATCTTCTCTATGGTCTTAAATCGTGGATCTCTGCCGTGCTTCAAAGCAAATTCACTAAAGGTTGTTCTGCAAAGATCAAAAGAATAATGACCATAAATCAGCGCCACTTGGATTCCCTGCAAAGCAAAGAATTCAGCCCTTTCCAACCGGTAGAAAAGGCTCGTTTCTTTACCTCGGAGTGAGCTTCCCCTCCTCCATCATCCTCCTGAACTCATCCTTGGCCTGCATCAGCTTGTTCTTCTTCTCCTTCCTCTCCTCCTCTGCTCGCGTCTTCACATACTGATCAAAAACCTGCTTCCTCTCCTTTGGGTTCAGCAGAAGGTAACGGGGGTCAAACACGATTTTATGAAGCTCTTTGTCCCAGGTTGAGAAGGCAGACACCTGCAGGGGTGAGGGGTATTAGGCAGTGAAGACGATAAGACAACAAGGTCATTTTCAGGGTGTGGTTTCTGTTACCCCTCTCTCCAGCAGCATTTCTCTGAACTGGGTCATCCTGGCCTCCAGTGGCACGATGGCCCTTTCTCTGGCAGCCCGGAGCTCTGCCTCCATAGCTGCTTCCTTCTCTGAATCTGCTTCCTTCGTGTCCTCCTTCCTGAAATCACAAAGATCAGAGGATGGAGAGGCGGTCTGGGAGCACAGGAAAAGGAAAAGGACAGAGGCTTGATATTTCCTTTAGCAGTACGGGAAAACTTGCTTTCTTTTTTTAGCTTTGCTTGGCTCCTCCTCCTGATTCTCTTCGGTGGAGATGGATATCTCCGGCTCCTCCTTACTGACGCCTGTGGATGAACAAAGGAAATGAATAGGACCACAGACAAAGCAGCAAACTGTAAAAAATGAGCCGTTATTGTAGAAGTGAGCGCTTCTCCACACCGATCTTCTTGCTGTCCTCCAGGCCTCTCTTGTGCGGCGGCTCCTGGATGTGCTTGTCAACATCGGCTCGACCAACCAGCTCCTCGGGACGGTCCCACATGGACAGCCGGGTTGTCGGGTTGTAGAAAAACACCCGATCATCCCCCGTCCACACAACACACCTGAGTGAAAGGAGAAGGAAGACGCCGTGACATCACCAGCGCATTTTTGCCTTCAGGTAAAGTGATGGCGTGCGATTTTACACGGGACGCATACCAAGGTGTGCCAGGGATGGGGTTGGTGGCTATGGGCCTGGCTTTCTGAGCCGCCTTTTCTTCTTCTGTCATCTCTTCCTCTTTAGGCTCCTCCAAAAAAGGGCAGAATGGTGGTTATTAAAGTTCCTCCTAAATTCATCATCTATAGACTCATTTTACAGCGTCCCTCATCATTTATTACAAGAAAAACAGGAAAAAACTGAACTCTGAGCAGCTTTAAAGGGAATATCTGGTCTGAGCTCCTTTATTCTCCAGCCTGAACCCTCTGAGACCAGCTTTCTGTCATTTCTTTAAGGAGTCTTCAGGAATAGCTTTGGTTTCTACGTATAAAAACAGGAAGTTGTGGAAAAAAAAAAGCCTTCTTGACTGATTAAATGATAGATATGTGATTTTCTTCTTTAACAGAAACCAGTTCAGACAGTGAAGAAGCTCAGATGGTGATTCTGAATAGATTTAGAGCCACATTTGCCCTTTTTCTTGTTTCACTGCGTATAAATGCTAAAAAAATAAGGAAAAAGTGTCCGATCAGACGTTCAAATGACTAAAACTATTCTGTAATAATTACATAATTAATCCAGTGTAGCATCAGCTCACAAATTGGACACTTTCAATCATCTCGGATCTGAATTCAACCAACTTAAAGGGAACTTTGGGCGTATTTGAGAAGATTTGAGTAGTTAAACTGCAAAAGTTATGAGCCTAAATTCTTTATGTATTGTCAGGAAAACAGAAAATAGGGATTAAAACATAAAAATAACCAGAATAAAAGGAAAAAAAAGAGTTCCAACGAGCTTTAAAGTCCTCTGAGACAAGCTTTCTGTCATTTCTTTAAGGAGTCTTCAGGAATAGTTCTCCAGGCTTCTTGAAGGACATCCCAAAGCTCTTCTTTGGATGTGGGCTGCCTTTTGTTCCGTTCTCTGTCAGATGATCCCACACTGCTTCAATAATGTTGAGGTCCGGGCTCTGGGGAGGATTCATCCCTCCATAAGACCTGTTGCCACTGATTTTCAGTCCACTTCTTGTGTCCTTTGGCACAGCTCAGCCTTTTCTCCCTGTTTCCCTTCCTTAAGAACGGCTTCTTGACAGCCACCCTTCCATGGAGACCATTTCTGATGAGGCTTGGGCCAACAGTAGATGGATCAGCTGAAGGTCCAGATGCATCTCTCAGGTCCTGTCAGGTCACAGCTGGATTTTTTCCTCTTTCTTAAGGACATCACTTTCAGATCCTGTTCATCTGCTGGAGATAGTTTTTTAGGCCTGACACTTCTTCTTTTGTCCTCCACTTGTCCAGTTTCCTCAAATGTTTTAAGGACTCACTGCACACCATGCTGAGATATGCCAAGTTTTCAGCTAATAGCTCTTTGGGAATCACCTTGTTGCTGCAGAAATCCTATTTTCTGTCTGTCAAACTGTGTTTTCTTTGCTGTTTTTCATAGATGCAGCTAAAGAAATGGGAACAAATGATGTGTCTTTGTGGCAGACACACAGAAAAAGTATTGATCGAGATCAGTTAAAAAGAAGGTCCTTGAAGAAATGCCGAATTCCTCAAGACTTCAGCACCAATTCATCTTCAAAGTTAACTTTAAAGCTTCCAGCCTGACACATCATCAATAAATATTCTACCAATAACATGGTTTGAGAGTTTTGTATCACAACCACTGCATTATTCCTGTCCTTCCCCCAGTTAAATGTGCGACTCTCACATACCTCTCTCTCATTATTAGTGTTCTCGGCTTTGTTTTCCTCGTCCTCCATCTCCATTGCCTCGGCTTCTTCCTGGGCAAGACGCTCTCTGATCTTTTCCGCTTCTTTTTCTGGGAACAGAGATTATTCAGCTGAGTTCAGCTTTCACAAACCAGACGAAAAAGCATTCCCCACAACACACAGAAACCTTCTTAGAAGCCATATCCAATAATTAAAGTGGGACATTTAAACTGCACGTGATTTTTTTCATTATTTGAAAGAAGAAAAACGTTGGTCCTCTTCAGGAAATAAGGAGTCAGAGATCAGAGCCGGTTTCATCCGTGGATCCGACTGACTGTACCAGCAAATCAAGCCAGAAACATAACAGGTTCCTTCAAGTCAAATTCAAGTCTTTTTAAGACCATTTATATAAAAACTTCATACCTATTTCAGCAAATACCTACCAGCAAAGAATTATGTTTTTAATTTGTTCATTTATTTCTCAAACAAATGTTAAAATGTGGACAAAAACATTGGTTTCATCAGCTAGCTTCTTATTCCATGCTGGGAATATGGGGAGTAGAGAGAGTCCTGAACAACTGAATCCACACCAACCATGAAAATTAAACTTTCATCGTTGGTCTGGACCCAAAAGCTGCCTGCAGATCCACTCTAGTTGCGCTAGCAGCTAGCTGGTGTACGTTAGCTGCTTCAGGCACATTAACAGCTAGCTGGCTAACGTTAGCGGGTTGAAATACTCCGGCGATGGAAGGAGTTTGATTCTTCCCTTTGGTTGACTTGATGTCCTTGGACGACTTGGCATGAGACTCTAAAGCCTTCAGCCCATGGTACCACCGGTCTTAACCAGTTATAAAATGCTTGCATTTCTCGCCAAGCGTCGTTAAATTTACATTCCCCCATAAAACATGAAATGGGTAAACGAACGTTAAAAACAAACTTCTTGTGTTGCGCTTCTGCTTGGCTTGTTGCTGTCGCAAAGTGACGTGTTCAGACCCAGAGCAGCTGCATTCTTAATCATTGGTTCCACCTTTCTTTATTCAGGCTACGTTATTTAGTCAAAATAATTGTGGTTAACAAACGAAACTTTTGAGGAGAATGCGATCCTGCAAAGTGAATATTACAATCTTTGATATTTCCTATCAAAATGAGTGGCCGTTCCACCCAATGAGTGGCTCTTCCACCCAATGAGTGGCTCTTCCACCCAATGAGTGGCTCTTCCACCCAATGAGTGGTCCTTCCACCCAATGAGTGGTTCTTCCACCCAATGAGTGGTTCTTCCACCCAATGAGTGGTCCTTCCACCCAATGAGTGGTCCTTCCACCCAATGAGTGGCCCTTCCACCCAATGAGTGGTTCTTCCACCCAATGAGTGGTTCTTCCACCCAATGAGTGGCCCTTCCACCCAATGAGTGGCCCTTCCACCCAATGAGTGGCCCTTCCACCCAATGAGTGGCCCTTCCACCCAATGAGTGGTCCTTCCACCCAATGAGTGGTCCTTCCACCCAATGAGTGGTCCTTCCACCCAATGAGTGGTCCTTCCACCCAATGAGTGGTCCTTCCACCCAATGAGTGGCTCTTCCACCCAATGAGTGGCCCTTCCACCCAATGAGTGGTCCTTCCACCCAATGAGTGGTCCTTCCACCCAATGAGTGGTCCTTCCACCCAATGAGTGGCCCTTCCACCCAATGAGTGGCCCTTCCACCCAATGAGTGGTCCTTCCACCCAATGAGTGGCTCTTCCACCCAATGAGTGGCTCTTCCACCCAATGAGTGGCTCTTCCACCCAATGAGTGGTTCTTCCACCCAATGAGTGGTCCTTCCACCCAATGAGTGGTCCTTCCACCCAATGAGTGGTCCTTCCACCCAATGAGTGGTCCTTCCACCCAATGAGTGGTTCTTCCACCCAATGAGTGGTTCTTCCACCCAATGAGTGGTCCTTCCACCCAATGAGTGGCCCTTCCACCCAATGAGTGGTCCTTCCACCCAATGAGTGGCCGTTCTACCCAATGAGTGGCCGTTCCACCCAATGAGTGGTTCTTCCATCCAATGAATGGCTCTTCCACCCAAATGTTAGAGGAACATTAAACCATCGCAGTGCCTACCTTTCTCTATAAGGGCCAATGGCTTCTCCCAGGTGGACTCCAGTGTGCGGTTGTTGTAGTAGTAAGTTTTGCCATCAGCTGTTTTGTACTCTGACCACTCGGGGAGCTGCAACGATCCAGCCATGGAGGCGGGGGCTGCTGAAAGTGACAGCTGGGGATGCATCATGGAGACCAAAGGCGGGCCCATACCAGGGAGCATGCCTGTTGTTTGTCAGAGACAAGACAGACAGGCCACAGTTAGTTAATTTTTCCTTCTGAAACGCTGACACGAGTTGAACTGCACAGCCTGCATGAGATTAAAACTTCTTCTTCTTCTCTTGTGCCAACTTGAAAACATTATATGAAAAACATAATGCAGAAACCATAAGCTCGGTGGCTTTTTAATGTTCATATGAAAGAATATTGGCTATTCACTCTCACAATTTCCCTTTTGCATCAATTTATTACAAGAGGATTGACATTTCGGATCCTAAATACTAACCCAAATCCCACCTAATTTGATTCTTTGTGACCGAAATGTTCTTCTACAAGAAATCAATGCAAATAGGAAAAAAGTGTTTGAGGGAATCGCCCGTCATCTTTCATCTGGACATTATTCTCCATGACATTAAGGTTGTTTATGTGTCCCAATCCTAACTTTTGCAGAGGTAATGAGCCTCTTTTCTTCAAGGAATCAATGAGAAATGGCCATCTTCTCATCCCCCAAGCCCTGAAGAGCTGGATTCTCACTCCTCAATGATCCTCTGAAGAAAAGGAGCACCTTACCCTTGTCTGAGGCCAGTGTTTCCAGCATAGAGGCTGGAGTCCTAATCTAAGTTGCTCAATTCTTTCCTGAATAATATAATCTGCTGGTAAACAATGACCCTCTCATCTATTTTCATCCTAAAGATAAGAAATGTACAAAGATTGGGCTCTTATCAGTCAGTAGACTGTTACTAAATGCATTTGTTTGATCATAAAGCAGAAGAGTCGACTGGATGAGGCACAAAAAGTATTCATGGGAAGAATCTGCTCAAAAATAAACAGATTTAACATCTCCAACAACCAACTGACAGTGGAAACAGGCTTCATACATACAATAACAAACGAGTAGTGGCCACACAACCACGACCATGCCACAAAGACGACAACCACATGACCACGTGTTACAATAAGAAACAGCAGGGAGGGTCAATCAAGATGGCCTCTTATAGGCCGCTTTACGGGCTACAAAGTTCCTGCCAACCAGCAACATGCCCCAAATTAACCATTTAGATCAGGGGTCGGGAACCTATGGCTCGCGAGCCAGGTGTGGCTCTTTTGATGATTGCAAACTAAATATTCTCACTTGTTTTAATCCATCCATCGATTTTTCATGTCCTGTTCAGGGCTGCAGGAGCAATTGTCCATTATTTTAATTGGATGATACTGGACTACGTTGGCCGTTGTAAAACAGGTAAACGCCCCCTTTTGAATCAGTCTGCTCGGTCGTTAGCTCAAAGCTAACCCTTCGACGAAGAAGATGGCGAAAAGAAAAAAAGAATTCTCCTTTGTGGAGAGAGCAAATTCTGCGGTGTGTCTAGTTTGCAAAGACAAAATTACATCGATGAAACGGTCGAAAAACACGCGCCATGCTACCTTTGCATCAAAATACCCGGCAGGAGACAGCAGAAAGAAAGCGAGCCAAGAGCTACTGAGCAGGGTACAAGCTAGAGCTACTGAGCAGGGTACAAGCCAGAGCTACTGAGCAGGGTACAAGCTAGAGCTACTGAGCAAGGTACAAGCTAGAGCTACTGAGCAGGGTACAAGCTAGAGCTACTGAGCAGGGTACAAGCTAGAGCTACTGAGCAGGGTACAAGCCAGAGCTACTGAGCAGGGTACAAGCTAGAGCTACTGAGCAGGGTACAAGCTAGAGCTACTGAGCAGGGTACAAGCTAGAGCTACTGAGCAGGGTACAAGCTAGAGCTACTGAGCAGGGTACAAGCCAGAGCTACTGAGCAGGGTACAAGCTAGAGCTACTGAGCAGGGTACAAGCTAGAGCTACTGAGCAGGGTACAAGCTAGAGCTACTGAGCAGGGTACAAGCCAGAGCTACTGAGCAGGGTACAAGCTAGAGCTACTGAGCAGGGTACAAGCCAGAGCTACAGAGCAGGGTACAAGCTAGAGCTACAGAGCAGGGTACAAGCTAGAGCTACTGAGCAGGGTACAAGCCAGAGCTACTGAGCAGGGTACAAGCTAGAGCTACTGAGCAGGGTACAAGCTAGAGCTACTGAGCAGGGTACAAGCTAGAGCTACTGAGCAGGGTACAAGCTAGAGCTACTGAGCAGGGTACAAGCTAGAGCTACTGAGCAGGGTACAAGCTAGAGCTACTGAGCAGGGTACAAGCTAGCCAGCAGCAACCCGGCAAGGTGGCTATAATTCTGCTAGCTTTGCTGGATCTTTAGCAATAGTGAGGAACGGAAAACCATTCACAGATGGTGAGTATGCTAATAAATGATATGCTAATATAATATGCTAATATAGGCTAATAAATAATATGCTAATAAAATATGCTAATATATGCTAATAAATTCAGAGGCTTATTATGCTGACATTTAGTTGAATTCACTTTTAAAATATATTATATGGCTCTCATTGAAATAAATTTCCAAATTTTTTGCTTTCATGGCTCTCTTAGTCAAAAAGGTTCCCGAACCCCTGATTTAGATGATAAAGAAAATAAAAACAAGATGTCTGACGGTTCCTGACCGGATCCTGGGGACAACGCGCATCTTTTAGTGAAAGCCAAATATTCTCATGAGAAAAACTCATTCATAAGCTCGTTTCAAACCAAAGGATGGCGGTGAGTGGTTTCTCCATCCGGTAAGACGTCGCCGTGGCAATGAAATGCTGTAGAGTCCCCACAGATACCATAAAACGCACATCATTCACTACCATGCCATCTACTGTAGAGCTGGGAGGCGAGCGGGTGGGTGTTTACCGTTGGTGCTGGGGCCTGCCTTTACACACGGTGCACCTACTATCTGCATCATTGCTACACCTGCAAGAACAACGGACAAGTAAGCATCTGGTTGAACACAGCAAGACACGAAACATCAGCTGCCAAGGTGTGTAAGAGTCTCACTCAAACATCATTATGAAACCAGTTACTGGGTTTCTGCTCACATTTATGAATGCGTTGTGTGTCAAAAGGTGTTGGAGGTTAGCGTGGATACATGTAAGATTTATTCACTTCTTTAGAGAAGAAAATGTAAATAAAAACATTTAAAAACAACAGAAAACAGCCCTCTAACTGAGACCCACACTTTATTCAACAACTAATCATATTTAGAATGTGAATTATCTTTTTTTTCAGTTCAGAATTAAGCGTTTCCACCTAAAACTTGATCTTATTCGTCTGCAAACTTTCATTTTAACCGAGCGGCTAACGACTGAGAAGCTACTGCCCAAACAGAGTCCGTGCGGCTGTTAAACAGCACATAAAAAGACTTTTTCACACTTCATTCCCTGAAGTACGTCACTGAAATGTAGGGTGCAGTTAGAGTGAGCCACACAGGAACATTTCCAGACTCAACAGGACAAAACACAGTAAAGAAGTGCCCAGAGGAGTCCGAACAGCTTGAGGTATCGTTGCCAGTCTCACCTGGTAGAGGGATGTGCATCCCTGGCAAAGGCACCCTGAAAGGTGGCACCATGACGGGGGGGAAGGCAGGTATGGCTGCGGTGGGCTGGGCCACGCTGTGAGGCAGGGCCGCCGGCAGCAGAGGCATGGTCTGCACTGCTGTTACGGGCGATGGCACCGTGGAAACGGTCACCACGGTGACCGGCGACACAGCAACAGTCGAGGTCGCTGTGGGAACAGGGGCGAGGTCTGCTACAATGGTGGCTGGGAGGGACAAAAAGGCTCTGTTTGAGTGTGTGGCGGCCCGAGTGCGACCTGCTGGTGGCGAAAGGTGAGGCGTTTACCTGCGATGCTCACTGAGGGCGAGAGGGTGGTGACGGAGTCTGGGCTGGAGGTGTGTGTGCGAGACGGGGTGGAGGAGGGCGCCTGAGTGGGGGAGGCTGCAGCCGCTGTGCTGGCTGTAGTGTTGCCACTGCTTGAGCTGACAGCCGCAGTCACCCCCACACCTGCACCTGAACCTGCAGCCCCCGCCACGAGGAGAGGGTTAAGTTCAGACTGCTGGATGATCTTCACACCCTCTGGTTTACTCCAGGCCGATTCTCTGGTCCGAGCATTGTAGTAATATGCCTGTGAGGGGGGGGTTTCATCTTTAATAATGTGATGATCTGCATCATTATTCATCTTAATCCAGTTCAGTGTTGAATACATTCAATACAGGCTTTACTGTGGCATTATTATCACATTATTATCACATTATTATCACATTATTATCACATTATTAACTACTCCTTCATCTTACCTTTCCCTCTGGCGTCTTGTTCTCTACCCAGATCTCCTCTGCAGGGTTGAGTGCAGGGTTTCCAGATGTAGGAACAGGGGGCATCCCTGGAGGAAACAGCATCCCCGGAGGAGGTGGCAGGTTACCAACGGGAGGGGGAAGGAACGGAGGTCTCTGCAGTGGAAAAAGAACAAAACAAACATGTCAAGCATATGAAACTACATGAAGTTAGACTGGGGGCCTAAATGTGCAGAAAGTGCAGAAAAGTGCTGGGTCAGATACTCTGTGAAGGACTGGTTCCTGATGAATTTGTGCATCAATTAGGCAACAATTAAAGGGGAATTGCCTTGTATGTAAGAATCAATTGTGGTGGAAGCCAAAGAGATTGTAAAAGGTGCCGAGTCATATCCCTGAGAGCCAGTATTGATGTTATGTTGAAATATATGAAAGGGCCAAAGCTCCCTTTTTGCCTAATAGCTGCCTAATGGAGGTTACTCTGTTCTTCTCCATCATTAAGGCATTTTTAACATTACTCTAATCCACCTGTGAGCAGGTCAGGGCTGACATCACTACTGTAACAATGACTGGTTTAACTACTATAAAAATGACCAGCATTAGCCAGACAACAAGCATGAGATACACTAACAAACAACTTGCATTAAGTACAGAACCAGCAACATTTTCTGTCTTTTCTTCATGAATTAAGTTGCACTTTTTATTTGTTAGTTGGGATGCGTTTAAATGAGCCGAGTCAAGCTAAAAGTTCTCTCATTAGACAACAAAAACACATCAGGATTCTTCAAAAGAGGGGATCAAAGTTAGCTTATGCTACATATCTCTGTGACACCTCACTATCAAGCATTTGGTTCCATTTCTAAAGAAATTCTGGTGTTGTAACAGAACCATAAACTCCCAGATAGATGACCAGTCACCTGGAGATGAGGCGGTCCAATGGGTGGCGGCATGGCTCCCGGCGGTGGGATGGGCGGCATGTTGGGGTCAAACGGTGGACGTGCAAATGGGGGTCTTGGTGGGGGTCCCCTCATCATTCCAAATGGAGGCGGCGGTGGCCTCAGTAGAGGTGGGGGGCCGCGTAACACTGGAGTCTGTGCAGGCGCTGGTGCTGGAGCAGGGCTGCGGAACCGCACTGCCTGCTGCGCCATTCTACCACAGCCAAACAGGACAGGGTTACAATCATGTGAAATAAGGCAAAAGTTCAGCCAACGGGTAAGTCTAATGCTACATAATTAGCTCCTATTTAAGAGTTCTTAGATAGGAAGAATTCAAAGTTATTCAAAGGTAGGTGACACAGTGCATGCTGGGAAAGGAGCACCATCTTGTAAGTTTGGCTTCTTCCATTAAGCTAAGTTTTACTTTGGCTAAAGTGGACAGAAAAGGATGGAAAAAAAGTTATTGGTGATAATTCTATTAGGACTGGGCGATAAAACGATCGTAAAAGCAGATTTGTTATGTGAAATAAGTCAAAAGTTCACCCAACGGGTAAGTCTAATGCTACATAATTAGCTCCTATTTAAGAGACCTTAGATAGGAAGAATTTTTCCCGTATTTATAAGATTCAGAGTTATTCAAAGGTAGGTGACACAGTGCATGCTGGGAAAGGAGCACCATCTTGTAAGATCGGCTTCTTCCATTAAGTTTTACTTTGGCTAAAGTGGACAGAAAAGGATGGAAAAAAGTCACTGGTGATAATTCTATTAGGACTGGGCCATAAAACGATCGTAAAAGCAGATTTGTTATGTGAAATAAGTCAAACACGCGTGAAAGAAAAGTTCAAAAGTTCACCCAACGAGCAAGTCTAATGCTACATAATTAGCTCCTATTTAAGAGATCTTGGATAGGAAGAAACTGGGTTATAAAACGATCGTAAAAGCAGATAAAAGCGTTACATTTACAGTCGATCTATCTACTTGTATGAAATCCAGTGACCCATCAGCTGACTGAGGAAGGAAACTAGGACAAGAGTCGCTGAAGAGAGCCAGACTGTCGAAGTAGTCTAAGTTCACACTCCATCAGTGATATGGAAGATTAATATAAGGTGGAAACTTTTCACTCCAGCAACACCGCAGAAATCAAGGAAATGTGGGACGATATCATCTCATCACCTGTGGCCCCATATGAAAGGCATTAAAAACAAAAAGATCACAACAGTAGATCCAGATTTGTTAGATGTACAAAAGTGTTGTGATCCAGACCTTAATTTGGAATATATCATTACAGTTACAGATTTTTACAGGTTTTACATCCATAATTCTTCTTTAATTACAAGAGGAGAAAACTTCTAAGTTTGTTTGCAAATCTCAGTGTTTACATGGTGTCACTTAACTTTGTATAAAAAACTCTGTTCTAAAGTTTAAAAGTATACTTTTAAAATGTAAAACCTCTATCGGGATCAAGCTCGATCAATATAGAAAATTATATTCTGATACTTTCCTTTGATATAACCGTCACGCCGCTGCAGATTTAAAAAGCCAACATCTGGCCCTGTTTTTACGGAGAAGTCATAATACTTCCAAATACACCCAGCAGTGCGTTTATTTTATGGTCATAAGTCAATATATTGATATCAGATATATATATTCTCATCTTAAAATCCATCACAAATGTGTTTTAGCTTATAGTGGACAGATATCAGTTGGTTACACAGAGAAGAAATGGACTGAGACGTGATTTAAGACACTGATCTGTCAGTCTGGAGCCTAAAAACACGATGCTCTGCAGAGAAAGGGGCATCCAAACAAATCTGTGGCGACAAAGAAATGAGCGACCATCAAAGGAAAATTATTTGGAAGAAAACTACTGCAAATAGTCAGAATATTAGATCAGTATGATATGAATACAGAGGTGTTGTTTAGAATCAGCAGCTGTTTTTCACCTCCCCACAATCAGTTCAAGAGAGTAACAGCAGCAGTACAACTGTTGCTGGGAGTAGCGTGTTTACTGTGGAGGCAGTAAAGAGTCAAAGTGTTTAACAACCATTGTGAATAAGTTACATGTGCGTGGATCCATTTCTTTGTTGCGGGGCTGAGTTTTTGTTGACGTGTCTCAGAAACTCCTCAGACACGTTCTTGATGCTAAATTCACAGGGACTTGGCCAGGGCGCCTTCAGGGGTTATTGCTTTCTTTGCCTTTATGTATTTACGGAACATGCATTTCCCCTTGCATTTACAAGTTGAACTAACCTGGGTCACAGTCTGTTGACGGTGAACGTAATCCAAAACAAAACCTACCAGAGAAAGCAGCCTTTTCTTGCTAACTAAGCTAATAGAGGCTAATCCATTCAAAATATTGAGGGTGTGCTGCTTACCAATTGAAAGTGTCATAACTTAGTTGGCTGGCTGTTAGTTGTTCATGTGGGTACTGTATAAACAAAAACTAGGGGGCGGGTGATGTATACAGCCCAGTAAGATGGAAAAAGTGTCTGTTTACCGCGTGCAACGAGAGGCGAGGCGAGCCGCCAGGGAACATAAGCTAGTTAGCCGAGAGCTAGTTAGCTGGCGTGGCTACATTCACAAGTAACTCATACTGTATTTCACAAAGTCCCAATGCAAACCACCACCGACCAACTGCATATGAAATTTCGGCTGATGTTCCATAAAATATATTCAGCTGATATTAATTTGAAGATTGTAATCGATGTTAACAGACCTGTTGTCGTTGAACCCGATAGTCTCGTTCTCTGCCTGGTCCGCCATTACAGGAAAGTGTTACTGCTCTCTTCCTGGAAACGCCCCTAAGTGGCTTCTAATTTTCCTATTCGCTGATCCCTTGTGTCAATCACAGTGAAGCCCCAAGTTTGCGCGCTCTGATTGGACAACAATTTTCTCGCGAACGTTCAGCTAAGCGTTCATTGGTCCTTTTGGGTCCCGTTTTTCATGATGTCTTTGTTCAATCTGTACACGGCTCAGACTGTATGGTACTCGGTGCTGATGATAAGAAGGTGGACTATCACCTGCACTGCTTTTTACCATGATGAAGGGTATTTCCTGTGCTTTTGTGTGCTTATTTAAGCTATGTTGTTGAACGCAGCGGTATTACACCAAACACTGCACTTTTATTGGAAACCACGTACGTAAGAAAATATGCAAACCTAACATTTTTAATTTGTCGTTCCAAGCTAACAATTCACTAATCATTGAGAAAAAATGTGATGTACACATTTATTTAGTTAGACAATGAAAGTTCAGCATATTTAAAGCATATTTCTACAGCCATGACTTTAAATCTCAGTTAAGACTTCAGTAAAATTCATAACATTTTACTCTTATTGTTGAGTTGAGCTTAAATGCAACTATTTTTCCCTCCTATCATCTTATTGAGCAAAATAATAACGATACAGGAATAAAGAATGAAATACAGAATTTGTAGCAAGAATACTTTTTTAAAGTAATACAAGGGGGAATAACATTAACTTTGGTTGTCTTCCTGCATATTTGCATTTAGGGATATGAAACTTTGCCAATAAGGTCAATTATATATCTGTTTATGGTGTTTATTTGTTTATGATCTTCCCGAAATAGTTCTATAGAAGCCAGTTCGTTATTATATTCTAATAAGAATTCTTCATAGGGCAACAAAAGACCATCTCTGTTGAATAACTGATCAACATTATTGTCAAACCAATATTGCACCTTTTAGTACAAAATGCCCTTCTTATTCCACGTAAAATAACTGAAGAGAGGAGACCACGACAAGAGAGCCTGGTGGTGAAAAGCAGGCATTTTTACAGGGATTTTATCCTTAAAATGACAAACAAGAATGAAGTTTATATTATATTGATCTGTTAAATAAAGGTAGGGTTTCCGATCAGCTGTTTCAGCCATTTTTAGGTGTTCCATTTAAAGTGAGAGAGCACAAAAACACTGTGCCCACCTTTTTCAGAAGAATTTGTAAGAGCTGTAACAAAGTAAGTGAGCTGAGAAACTCCTTCCACTTTGGTTATGGACGCCCTGCTTCTTAGGAGCCTCTGATTGAATAAAAACATTAAAAATCTCTGTAAAAGAGGGTTAAAGGTCAGAGTGACTGTTTGTTTGTTTGTTGTTGATCCGTTTCTTATCGAGATATTACAAAGGTCAGATTTGGAGCAATCTTTGATATCCACGAGTCCACATTTATTAATATTCCAGTCTAGCCGGGAAGCTTTTGATTACATCGATGTGTTAGTTTTGCAGAAACAAAGTTCTGTTTAATTCTCCACCAGTAAAAGAGGTACGTTATACGTCATTTGATGCAAACGCATCTTTTCTGCGTTCACATGTGGAGGAAAGCTTCTGGCACACATATGTCAATGTAATTTATTTATAAAGCCCTTTACAACAATCCATTTCGGTACCAAAGTGCTTTACAGCAGATAATAAATAAAGAAAAGAATAAGTAAAAAACAATAAAATAACAGTAAAAAACAATAAAATAACAGTAAAAAACAATAAAATAACAGTAAAAACAATAAAATAGCAGTAAAAAACAATAACAGTAAAAAACAATAAAATAGCAGTAAAAAACAATAAAATAACAGTAGAAAAACAATAAAATAGAAGTAAAAAACAATAAAATAGAAGTAAAAAACAATAAAATAGCAGTAAAAAACAATAAAATAGCAGTAAAAAACAATAAAATACTGCAAAATTGAATAAGATAATATAAAAGTGTCACCATACTACTGGGTATTAAAAGCCATCTGAAATAAGTATGTTTTTAGCCCAGATTTAAAGAGGCCCAGATCAGAAATAAGATGCATCTCGGGGGGGGGGCTTATTCCAGAGCCTGGGGGCAGCAACAGAAAAGGCTCGGTCACCCCAGGGCTTGTATTTTAACCTGAACACTTCCAGCTAAAGTTGTTGACCTCAGAGCTCCACCAGGGTTACAGTTAAAAGCTCAGATAAATACGATGGGGTGAGGCTGTTAAGAGCTTTAAAACCAAACTTTAAAAGTTTAAAATCAGTTCTATGAAGGACAGGAAGCCAGTGAAGGGAGTTAAGAACAGGAGTGATGTGCACAGGTCTGTTAGTGTTGGTTAAAGACGGGCAGCAGCAGCATTTTGCACCAGCTGAAGGCGACTGAGAAAAGTCTGGGAGACATAAAGTCCATTGCTGTGGTTTAACCTTGAACTTATGAGGGCATGGAGGCTTAAAAACATTTAACTTTGTAAATATGAAACATATGAAAACTCCAGTATACCCTGAGGCAGATCCTTAGGCTGGATTTAATTCTCACTAAAGGGTTTACTTCTTTAAAGATCCAAGTATAATTAAAGCTATGATGTATGATGCATTTTATGTACTTTGGCTGTTACTCTCATACATTTGTGAATAAAATACGCAATTTCAACACAAATTCAACATTTTATTTGATTTTTTTAACGTGTGGTGGCTTAAAAACAGGTAGAACAACACAGTATTTTATTTCTGTGACCATACGAACAGCATTTGATCTAAACCTGCTTTATGTGTGCTGAAAATCTCCTAAAGTCCTCCATTTATGCTTCTCGTGATAACCGAAGGCAGCTGTGTTGAGTGTTAACAACATCGAGCTGTTCAGGATCATGCTCCTGCTGCAGGGTTTCCCTGCCAAAGGCATCCAAGGCGAACCCCCCCCCCTGCTGGTAGGTGTGGTACAGCTGCTGGTGAGTGTGGTAGTGACTCTGTTCAAGAGGACAACTGCTGGCAAACGGGCACCTGCAAAAAGAAAGTACAGTCAAAGCATGTAAAACAGCAAAATGCTGCTAATAGTTTGAATAAAGTGCAGAATCTGGGTATGAAAAGCTTCTAAAACGGCTTAGAAATACAAATATCAAATGTATTTTGCTTGTCTTTGTAGTTTCTATTCACGAATAAACAAAAGAACCAAACAAAGCAGACATATTTCCTATAAAATGCAGCCTGAAAAGCTTGTAAAACTGCTTAAAAAACAAATATCAAATGTATTTTGCTTGTTTTTGTGGTTTCTATTCATGAATAAACAAAAGAACCAAAAAAAGCAGGTTATCTGACATATTTCCTATAAAATGCAGCATGAAAAGCTTCCAAAACTGCTTAAAAATACAAATATCAAATGTATTTAGCTTGTCTTTGTGGTTTCTATTCATGAATAAACAAAAGAACCAAACAAAGCAGGCTATCTGACATATTTCCTATAAAATGCAGCCTGAAAAGCTTGTAAAACTGCTTAAAAAAACAAATATCAAATGTATTTTGCTTGTTTTTGTGGTTTCTATTCATGAATAAACAAAAGAACCAAAAAAAGCAGGTTATCTGACATATTTCCTATAAAATGCAGCCTGAAAAGCTTCTAAAACTGCTTAAAATACAAATATCAAATGTATTTTACTTGTATTTCTAGTTTCTATTAAAGAATAAACAAAAGAACCAAACAAAGCAGGCTATCTGACATATTTCCTATAAAATGCAGCATGAAAAGCTTGTAAAACTGCTTAAAAATACAAATATCAAATGTATTTTGCTTGTCTTTGTAGTTTCTATTCATGAATAAACAAAAGAACCAAACAAAGCAGACATATTTCCTATAAAATGCAGCCTGAAAAGCTTCTAAAACTGCTTAAAAATACAAATATTAAATGTGTTTTGCTCGTCTTTGTGGTTTCTATTAAAGAATAAACAAAAGAACCAAACAAAGCAGGTTATCTGACATATTTCCTATAAAATGCAGCATGAAAAGCTTCTAAAACTGCTTAAAAAAACAAATATCAAATGTCTTTTGCTTGTCTTTGTGGTTTCTATTAAAGAATAAACAAAAGAACCAAACAAAGCAGGCTATCTGACATATTTACCATAAAATGCAGCCTGAAAAGCTTGTAAAACTGCTTAAAAAACAAATATCAAATGTATTTTGCTTGTCTTTGTGGTTTCTATTAAAGAATAAACAAAAGAACCAAACAAAGCAGGCTATCTGACACTATCTGACTATAAAACGGTTCACCTTGCAGAGTGGGCCTGGAGCATGGAGCAGGACTCAGAGGAGTGAGATGAATTGGGACAGTAGCCCACGGTGTGGGGCGCCAACATGGGACACGGGTTCATGCCGACTCCCAGTAAGCTGGACTGGTCCTGTGAGACCTTAAAGGCGCCGCTCGAGCCCTGCTGCCGTCCTGCTGGCTGCACAAAGGTCAGCGCCTCCCTGCGTTTCCTTCTCCTGGGACAATATTCATAATCTGGAATGACACAGAGAGGTTTGCCACCATCTTATGCATCTAATGTCCAACATTCAGGGGCTCTGGAAGGATTCCTACCCGGGAACTGCTGCTTATGCACGTCCCTCAGCTTCAGGGCGGCTTCATAGTAGGGCCTTTGCTGCTCCTCACTCAGCCGGGACCAGATACAGCCCAGCTGGAAACTGACGTCCTTACTTTCAGCGCCGGGGAAGGCTTTCTGCACGGCGCCGCGGTGGAGCCGAGCCCAAACAAGAAAGGCGTTCATCGGACGCTTGATGTGGCCATTCTTGCCTCGCAAAGACTGCAGTTGCTTCACGTCTGAGGGAGGACATTTGGGTGCGAAAAGACGTGCGTTTTTGAGGATTTGGAGCGATAATTTGACCACAGATGTTCAGTTTGTCATCTACATTGTGGCATTTTGTATTTGTGAATGGAGACAAAAAATAGCCTTATTTTACTTACTAATTTGCTACAAAACTCCTGAAAAAGGACACTTTTATTAGGTTTTGTCCCTTGCTATCATCACGGTACCTTCCTCTGTTGGCGGGGGGGTGAGTGTGAGGACGGGATCTCCGCCTTCCTGCCTTGCAGAGGGATGAACAGGTTGAACCTGGCCGTGTTTCAGGGGCTCTCCGGCTGCACCGGTCTGCATCTTGACAACCTGGTGAAGACCTGAGAGAAATAAAATAAGGCAGGTTCCTCACCGACTTGGGAACCCGTGAAACTCCTCAGTGCGTACCCACCTTTGCTGGAGGTGAGTAACGGCCTGGCTTGAGGCCGCGCTGTTTTTGTCCTGACTTTTCCAGTCCTGGGGCCATTTCTGGTCTCCATCTGCCACCTGAAGGTCCCGGTTGAGTCCCTGGTTCTGTTTGAAATACAGCAATTTAGGGGCGTCTTCCTCAAAGGTTGCTCGTCCCGTTTGACGCCTCCTGTCCGTTCCTGGTGTCGTTCTTCAACTTGACTTTGGTCTCCTCCATATCGTGCTGAATTAAAAACCGTTGCCGGGCAACAGAGAATGTTTTGTTTCGGTGCCCGTTGCTAAGTTACCGGTAAATTAAAAAAAAAAAAAACAGAATTTAATAGGAAAACAGCTCAATGAAGGGTTTTTCCATCCATAAAATGATGATAGTTGTGTTTAATCTGGTATTAATTCAGCCAGTTGGCTGAAATATCCCCATATTGCAGAGTTCTGCTTGTGATTTAATGTAAACCTGACAGTAACATTACCTTTTCTTACCTCCAGACTCCAAATGCTAGGGGCACATACAGGGGATGGTGCATAAGAACTTACACCCTTTCCAGGACAAATCCATCTATTCTTTGTACTTAGCAGGTCTCATGCTGGATTGGATGCTGTGCTACTGTTGGTAACAGTATCTGACATCTGTCATGATGCATAACCATGGCAACGGGAACGTTGCTAACCCGTTGGAGCAGCTAACTGAGCTCAACCAAAAAGCCACAAGTAACAAAACCCTGAATCAAAATGAGTTGAATGGGGAGGTTTTAGATGCTGAGCAAGAACTTAATGGGGAAGAGTGAAAGGTTAAAGTAATGCTGCGATAGAAATTCATTTTGGGGATTAATAAAGTATCATTGAATTGAAAATTGAACAAAAACTAAGCTAAAAAAAAAACTAAGTACATCCTTCCACAGGAATTAAGAGGGTAAGAAGCAGCCAGGAGCTGCTGATCAATGCTCTGATTAACTGATCAATGCTCTGATTAACTGATCAATGCTCTGATTAACTGATCCTCAGTCAGTGTGAGCAGCTCTATAAAAGCAGGAGTTCTGTCAGTTTAACACGATGCCAAGGAGGAAAGACACCAGCAATGATCTTAGAGAAGCAGCTGCTGCTGCCCATCAGTCTGGGAAGGGTTATAAGGCCATTTCCAGACTATCTGGAGTCCATCATTCTACAGAGAGAAAGATTATTCACAAGTGGAAAACATTCAGGACAGCTGTCAATCTTCCCAGGAGTGGACGTCCCAGCAAGGTCACCCCAAGGTGAAGAAGCCCAGAGCTACATCTCAGACTCTACAGGCCTCAGTTAGCATGTTAAAGGTTAAAGGTCACCCCAAGGTGAAGAAGCCCAGAGCTACATCTCAGACTCTACAGGCCTCAGTTAGCATGCTAAAGGTTAAAGGTCACCCCAAGGTGAAGAAGCCCAGAGCTACATCTCAGACTCTACAGGCCTCAGTTAGCATGCTAAAGGTTAAAGGTCACCCCAAGGTGAAGAAGCCCAGAGCTACATCTCAGACTCTACAGGCCTCAGTTAGCATGTTAAAGGTTAAAGGTCACCCCAAGGTGAAAAAGCCCAGAGCTACATCTCAGACTCTACAGGCCTCAGTTAGCATGTTAAAGGTCAAAGGTCATGACAGCACAGTTAGAAAAGGACTGAACAAGGATGGCTTGTTTGGAAGGGCTGCAGGAGAAAGCCTCTTCTCTCTAAAAAGAACATGGCAGCACAGCTTAGGTTTGCAAAGCTGCATCTGAACAAAGCTCAAGACTTCTGGAACAATGTCCTTTGGACAGACCAGAGCAAAGTGGAGATGTTTGGTCCTAATGCACAGCAGCACGTTTGGAGGAAACCAAACACAGCATATCAGCACAAACACCTCATACCAGCTGTCAAGCACGGTGGTGGAGGGCTGATGATCTGGGCTGGTTCTGCAGCCACAGGACCTGGGCACCTTGCAGTCATTGAGTCCACCATGAACTCCTCTGGATACCAAAGTATTCTAGAGTCAGATGTGAGGCCATCTGTCCCACAGCTAAAGCTGGGCTGAAACTGGCTCATCAACAGGACAAAGATCCCAAACACAGCAGCAGATCTACAGCAGAATGTCTTCAAGACGAACTGAAGCCACATTGTCAACAAGAGTGAGCCAACATCTCCCCACCATGATGTGAGAGACAGATAACATCAAACAGTGAAAGTTACTGCTCCCAAAGAGGTTTTACGAGCTGTACTTTACTTTTTAAACCCGCTGCTTCTGCACATTGGCCTTGTTTTTAGTTAAAAACTGATGTGTTTTCCAGCTGGGGTTGTATTTAAGGACCAAATGACTTGTTCTTGTGTCCTGATAAGTAAAGCCTTTAAACTCTAAATCTAAAACTTCGAGGCTGCATGAAAGTTGCACAGCAGCAGATATCATCTGCATCCGTTCGGACATAAATTCAGTGTTAAAAATCAACAGCTGCGACGTTCTGCTCAGAAACAAACAAATAAGTAGGAAAAAATGAGCAAAACAAATGTTTTATGTTATAATTTAATGTTTTGAATGAAGTACAGAAAATATAATCAAATCAAAAGATCTGTACTGAAGAAAAAACACTGAATCAGATGTGCTATGACTCTCCCAAATGAGCATCAAACTCAAAAAATATTAAAGTAAAATCTATGGAATTATCCTTCTGAGAGTAACAAAATAAAGATTTGGTCATTTGGAGGGCAGTGCCTCGGAAAATGACTGCGTTTGCACATCAAACAGAGAAAACCGGACAATCATTCACCCCAGAACCCCAGAAATCAGCCTTTAAAAACTCAGCAGCTTACTTCTTTAGCTTCTGCTCTATCTAAGCCACACAAACGAAGGGGGATCGCATCAGTTTGAGGTAATGGTTGTTGAGTGACCCCCCCCCCCCACCCCAAAGAGACTCATCTCAACCTGCAAATGAGACAAAGGCTGCATAAAGAGAGAATATCGGTGGTAGTCTACGTAAGAAATACTGACTGTCCCTTTAATTAGGCATGAATGTGCAGCAGAGCACAGTTTCTACCTTAAGCAGAGGTCTAATAATGCAAAGAGCCTGATGCATATTTGCTAATGTTGTCTCTGGAACATCAACAGCTTTTTATTGAGCTACTCAGCATCCATCTGTGGTACACTGCCTAATAAAAAGAGGAGGGCAGACAAAGACAGGAAAAAAGGGCAGTTTGCTTACCTTAATTTACATTTCATTCACACTCCTATGGCTCAAGTAGAAAAGCAACCACTCAGTCCTGTTTGAACATGTGCACTCTGCCCCCTGCTGGAGGCCCAGAGGACTCACTTTCTCTGTTGGAATAGAATCGGTAATGGCTTGAATTTAGTTAAAAACATGATACTCTTGTTGAAGTGAAGCCTTCCTGTTCGAGCTCCCTGTACCGACTGAAATCTTAGTGCAGCTACAGAAACAAACTGAATGAAGGGAGTTACGGAAAGCATGTGAAGACAAAGGTTTCTCCCAGCAGGGACGTCTGTTGACACCAGTTCTTGTTTTCTTTGAGTGATAGTTTCAAACTTTAGCCCCAGTGGCTGCTCCACAACCTCCAGGATCCTGGTGCCTGCTCCCCAGAGAGAGCAGACAGTGAAACATGCAAGGTTGCCTTCAAGTCCAGCAGTCCTCCTGGCGCTCACACACACCTTCATTTCCCAAAGTTGCCAAAGTTAGCGAAGGCATCTTGTTTGGGCGGGACCACAGCTGGGGTGATGGAGTGGCTGAGGCCCATTCCTACCCCTGGAACCCCCATCATCATCGGAGCAGCCATGCCCATATTCATGTTCATGTTCATTCCCATCATGCCCGGGTTCACAGGGATGCCACCCTGCAAACCCATCGTCATGGCGCTGCCCGGAGGTCTTATGGGCGTCACATGGGGCGGAGAGCTGAGGCTGAGTCCTCCAAAGTTCTGAGCCAGCAGGTTGACGGGAGGCACTCCTGCACAGACACACAAGGCCACAGCTAAACTGAGTTATAAGCAGATCAAACCTGCTGAATAGTTACTCTGACCAGGCTAATCTGAACAGTAAGAGTCTGTTTTTTATGCTATTTTCCCCCTAAACAGCAAACTGTGTCCCCATAACAGTCCAACACTGAGCTCAGAGCACTGTACCTTGTTGCTGGATGATATTATTGAGAGTGGGGGGGGTCTTGGTGGGGTTGAGGCCTGCTGAAAGGAAGTCGAGGCTGATGTTGACAGAGGAATCCGACCAGGTTGATCCTAACGAACCTTGACCTCCGACGCCAGCCTTCTGCTGTTGTCCTATTGGCTGCTGAGACACGCCTCCCAAACTCTGAATGAAATTAAAAAATTAAATTAACATTAAACCATCACTAAAGATGAAAAACTAAAGCTACGGTAACATGAGCATCAAAAGAAATCCATATTTTAGAAGGTTTACCCAAACTCAAGGATGAAGGAAGTCTTTATGTCGTATTTTATTTATTTCATCCTCAAATAAACTAATTCAAGTAATACACATGAAAGCTTTTGAACTATTCTTTCCATTGAATTTACTATCAGCTGTTTTACAGACCTGTTAAAGGGGAACTCCGGTGTTTTTAAACCTTATTTCTGGCATGAAATACATTCATCTACCCGGTAAGAACGTCCATCTTACTCAAAGTCGTCGTTCACGTTGTCAAAATCTGATAAATATCCTGCCATGTTGCACAAAACTATCAGCAGCAAACTCTGTGTGAAGTTAGCCGACTGTCACAGAGCACGGAGTGAATAAACTGTGCTGCAGGGGGGCGTGTGGATGAAGTGGTCCCAGTAGAGTGCCTGTGTAGAAATCCCTCCGTTAGCTCTCCTATAGCTGCAAGTAGCCACATAACAGCAGCTATGAGCTAACAGAGCTATGAGCTAACAGAGCTATGAGCTAACAGAGCTATGAGCTAACAGCAGCTATGAGCTAACAGAGCTATGAGCTAACAGCTAACAGCAGCTATGAGCTAACAGCAGCTATGAGCTAACAGAAGCTATGAGCTAACAGAACTATGAGCTAACAGAGCTATGAGCTAACAGAAGCTATGAGCTAACAGCAGCTATGAGCTAACAGAGCTATGAGCTAACAGCTAACAGCAGCTATGAGCTAACAGAGCTATGAGCTAACAGCAGCTATGAGCTAACAGAGCTATGAGCTAACAGCAGCTATGAGCTAACAGAGCTATGAGCTAACAGCTAACAGCAGCTATGAGCTAACAGAGCTACGAGCTAACAGAAGCTATGAGCTAACAGAAGCTATGAGCTAACAGAGCTATAAGCTAACAGAAGCTATGAGCTAACAGAGCTATGAGCTAACAGAAGCTATGAGCTAACAGCAGCTATGAGCTAACAGCAGCTATAGCACACGTTCATTCATTCATTCTTCTTAAAGTATTGGTGAAATAAAGACAGATAATGCCTTATTTAGAGGCTGCATCCTCTAAGCCCCGTTCACTCCGTTATATGGATCTCCAGTTATCTAAATATCTTCAGAAGGACGCCGACTTTCACCAAACTGTTCTCTGTGAGTAGATGAACGTATTTAATGCCAGAAATAAGGTTTAAAAATTCCAGAGTTCCCCTTTAATTGATAAATGGGGGAAAATTCAACCTTCTTGTGGCACATACCTGTTGCGAGCGAGACAGGGGCATCGTTGGCATAGCAACAGATACTCCTGGCGTCACCCCTCCCAGAGAAAAAGTCATGCTCTGAGAGGCACTGAGCGTCGCATGTGGATTGGTTAGCTGATGGTTAACTCCACCCATCAGGTCAAAGAGCTCAGCAGACGGTGGCACAGAGGGGTTCGAGGCTGGGGCCGGGGGGGCACTGCCAAAGAGGTCACTGACGGGCTGGGAGGGGCCACAGCTCGATGGAGGTGGAGCATTTCCTGAAAAGGCATTCCAGTCCCCGAATTCTCCGTTTCCATTGGACGATGTAGCAGCTGGTCACAAGGAAAAAAAAGCTGTTTAACTGTGAGTGAAGCTAAGAGTAACTAGAAAAAAAGCTGCGAAACAGCTGTGAGAACTGCTTTTTAAGTTGAATGGGATTAGGTGAACATGGTCAAAAAGCTTAATCTAGTGAAAATTTAGCAGAAATCAAGTGAGTAATAGTTAAAATGGCTTCAGTGTAATATACAGCAGGGAGTGGAAGAGTGATGTCATCAGTGATGTCATCAGTGACAGGAATGTTTGTCAACAGCTGCAGCTTAACAGCTCTCTCCCTGTATAACCTGTAGAAATAGCTTTTTTGGATACTATGACCTCCTGTGAGAAAACCGGAAGAGCGAGGAAAATAATTTGAAGACCGTAAGAAGCAGAAGGCTTGGAGGAACGCAGCAATGTAGTTTTTATTTCAATGGAGTGAAAAAAATTTAAACGGCAGCGAGTTGAACACAGTTGAACCTGTCTCTGGTGTCAGACCAAGTTTCCATTGGAGTTAGTGAGAGAAATTGAAAGGTTTCTCTCGCTTCAAGGCTCATAGCTGAAATTCTGTAAATGTGAGCTATTTAGTATCAGCTGAAAGAGAACAAGTGTACCTACATTTTAAGGTATAACTTGTTTGTCTGAGTTAAACCGTATGAAAGTTAGACGAATTTGTTTGAATATCAGAAAAAGTTAAAATGATCAGTGTGCCACTCTAATCTTCTCATTCATAAAAATCAAGAAGGAGCAAAAATGTTCATGTTTTTTTAAACTGTCATATTTCAAAATTGGCTTAATATTTTAAAAAGCTGAATCATTTGGTAATAGCTGAATGTCTTGTGAACATTTTAAAGTTTGAATGGTGTCTCCAGCTGAATGTATGTTGAACTAGTTAGGTTGGAAAGAGGAGGACGTTTTTGAAGAGTTAAAAGAAATTTCCATTCATTTGAATGACGGGAAAAATTTGAATAAAAGTTAAATAGTTTAAAAAGTGTAAAATATATCAACACCAAAAGTCATAGCATAAATCTCCTGAAGGAGCTGAACGTTTTGATACCAAAATTGTTGAAATCGGTGAAAGATTGCAGGAGTAGTTAAGTGCCAAAAAAGAGAAACAGGAAAACAATAGTGAGAATGCCTTAAAGCAGGGGTCGGGAACCTATGGCTCGCGAGCCAGGTGTGGCTCTTTTGATGATTGCATCGCAGATAAAACTAAATATTCTCACTTGTTTTAATCCATCCATCGATTTTTCATGTCCTGTTCAGGGCTGCAGGAGCAGTTGTCCATTATTTTAATTGGATGATACTGGACTACGTTGGCCGTTGTAAAACAGGTAAACGCCCCCTTTTGAATCAGTCCGCTCGGTCATTAGCTCAAAGCTAACCCTTCGACGAAGAAGATGGCGAAAAGAAAAAAAGATGACGAGTATCGTACATTTCAGGCCGAATGGACTGAAGAATTCTCCTTTGTGGAGAGAGCAAATTCTGCGGTGTGTCTAATTTGCATTTTGCAAAATTACATCGATGAAACGGTCGAAAAACACGCGCCATGCTACCTTTGCATCAAAATACCCGGCAGGAGGCAGCAGAAAGAAAGCGTGCCAAGAGCTACTGAGCAGGGTACAAGCTAGAGCTACTGAGCAGGGTACAAGCAGCCAGCAGCAACTCGGCAAGGTGACTATAATTCCGCTAGCTTTGCTGGATCTTTAGCAATAGTGAGGAACAGAAAACCATTCACAGATGGCGAGTATGCTAATAAATAATATGCTAATATAATATGCTAATAAATTCAGAGGCTTATTATACTGACATTTAGTTGAATTCACTTTTAAAATATATTATATGGCTCTCATTGAAATAAATTTCCAAATTTTTTGCTTTCATGGCTCTCTTAGTCAAAAAGGTTCCCGACCCCTGCCTTAAAGCATTCTCACAGTGATCATTTCAGAGAGGTTCAGGACAACAGGACCTGACAGAAGGAGTTTACCTGTGCAGGTGGGCAGGCTGGCAGAGGCTGCAGGTGAGGAGAAGTCAGCGAAGCCTCCAATGAGGTCTGAGCTGCCTGCTGCATGGATGGACACCAGCACTCATTCATAAACAAGACACAAATGTGTTTCTCTCCTGATAGAAAGTGATGGAAAGCAGACTGTGGATACCTGCTGCCGCGCTCTGATTGGACGACGGATCGATCACAAGCAGGTCTGCGAGACCGCTGCTCGAAGACTGTCTGACCGACGACTGAGAGGAAGAAACACGGCGATTAAACACATGCCCAACATTAAACTGTGAGCCACGGGAGGAAACAAACACACACCATCTCCTCTGGGCTGTTGTCTCCCGTGTAGTGGGCCGCGGCGCCCAGGTCCAGCGTCTTGCTGCTCGCCGCCCCGCTGCGTTTGCGCGTGGTGGTCGTCGTGGTTTCCGTTGCTTGTGTGATCTGGATGCTTTTCGTTGTGACGGTCTCCTCCTCATCTTTGAACTCGATCGTGTCCTGCCTGCCGTTTCTTGACGATCTGTCCTCCTCGTTGTCACTATGGCAACCAGATCTACATCAGCACTCAGGAGATGATGCTTCTGTTTGCTTTGTCTGCTCTTATTGCCGGAGCTTCTTCTCAGAGCACGCCTACCTGATTCTGTCGGGCGAGTCGTCTCGTTCCTTCTTCCTGAACTTGTTGAGCGTGTCATCGATGGTGCTGCCTATCTTATCACTGATCTCTCCCAGCTTTTCGCTGAAGGGGAAAGCTCCTCGGCTCTTGTCCCAGTCCTCATCCCACTTACTCCGATCCAGTTCATTAGCTGAAAGGAAGCGGTCACAAACAGAGACTCCTTCAGATTTCAACCACATTTGTTGTCTCATAGCTAAAGTTTAGCTATAATAACGATTAGATCAGTTATCACATATTTTTGCATTAAAATCACATTTACAATCATCTAAATGCAGGAAAAGGCATACAAAGCAGGCCCAAAAGATATATATTGTTCCATTTTCTACGATGAAAATCCTGCCTTTCGTTGGCTGTTAATAAGCTCATTAATAGTTGAGATGAAATATCTACTTATCAGTCTTTTGAACTCATAATCTGGAGCTTTTTCAGCTCATTTAAGCTCTCATCACTTCCTGGTTGCATAAAGGTCATCCTCTGCGTTTAATTTAATAACCAAAGACAGTAATTCAACCTTTTTTAATCACATAATAAACCAATATGTCACTTTTCTTGTGAATAAATTTAAACTGTTAAGACCCATAAAAAATGCCCGTTTCTTTAGGAAATAACGCTTTAAAAGGAACATTGGATTCTAACTTGCACCATGAGCTACTTACAGTTTTTAAAGCCGCCCCCTCCTCCGCCCATACTGTCAGAAGACACTCCGATATATTTATCCTTGTTCTTCTTGGCTTTTTTCCTCTCCTCTCTCAGCCTGTCGTCGTCCTGGATGAACTCCACCATCTCCTTCACCTTCTGACGCACATTGATGCCCTGATCCTTCCCGTTCTCATCTGAACTCGAACAGAAACGCAAACAGAGTCAAAGGCAGAAGCAGCGCCTCAAACTGCAGGAACACTTCCTGTTTACGTCATTTCCTACGACCAACGCAACATATGACACATCTACAGAGACGTTGAGAAGAATAAAAAGGTTTTAAGCGAGTAACTTACCAATAAAGTGGTAGTTTTCCAGTGATCGCAGGTCGTAGATGTGCTCTCTGGCGCTGGTCACCACTCTCTCAGAGCCATTTCTGATCAGGTAGGCCAGCAGAAGTAAGGCCTGCGAGGAACAACATCTGATGAAAATCTGTTCTAAAGCCAGTTTCTGCCTCCAGTCTTATTCTCCTTGTGAAAGGATCTGAGCTCACTTTTCCTTTGCTCTTGCATAATTTATATGATTTTTACACAGAATCCAGTAACTACAGAGCGAGATCAGAGTGATTCCTGCTTATTCCCTCTGAAAAAACACCATCACTTTAAAACAAGTTCACCAAATGTTTCTGTTTCTGTATTTATCAGACGCTTTTATCCAAAGATTAGAGAAGATGCTCATTGGAAAGGCTGGTGGTGTGTCGCTGTCTAAGTGAGTTTTTTCAGATTTTCTGGTAACTTAAGTTCAGTCAAAGGTTTCCTTTGAATCCTTTAGCTTTTCCTCTGGTGAACCATGAGGGTTATGTTCTGTTTCTGTATTTATCAGACGCTTTTATCCAAAGCGACTTACAAATGAAGATATAACAGCTTTATAAAAAGCTAACAATAAGCTCCATAGAAGGAACCCAGGAGTCCGACTCTGTCAGAGGGGACAGAGTAGAGATAGGGTGCAGGCATAGAAGGAAGAGCAGAAAGATAAAGGGCAGAGATAGAGGGGGGAGGGAAGTACAAGGTAAGTGCTGGGATAGGAGGTGCTCTCTGAAGAGCTGGGTTTTCAGGAGCTTCTTGAAGATAGACAGGGACGCCCCTGTTCTGGTAGCGCTCGGTAGGTCATTCCACCATCGTGGGACGACACATGAACAGAGTTTGGATTGTCTTAGGCGTGGTGTAGGAGCTGCTAGACGACAATCCTGGGACCAACGGAGGGACCCAGTTGGGACAGAAGCCTTTGCAAGAGCATTCAAGTAGATGGAGCCGCTCCATTAAGCTCTTTGTAGCTAACATCAGGGACTTGGATCTGATGCAGGCGGCTAAGGGCAGCCAGAGGAGCTCAATGAACAGAGGGGGGACGTGTTCTTTTAGGCTGATCCAAGACCAGACGCACCGCCGCGTTCTGGACCATCTGCAGAGGTTTCACAGGCTGGAGACCAGTTAGGAAACCAGTTAGGAAAGCAGTTAGGAAACCAGTTAGGACACCAGTTAGGAAACCAGTTAGGAGACCAGTTAGGAGACCAGTTAGGAGACCAGTTAGGAGACCAGTTAGGAGAGCGTTGCAGTAGTCAAGGCGGGAGATGACCATGGCCTGCACCAGGAGCTGGGGGGCATGTTGGGTTAGGTATGGTCTGATCTTTCTTATGTTCAGTAATGCAAAGCGGCTGAACGAGCAACCGAGGTAACGGGATCTTTGAAGGTTAGTTGGTCATCAGTCATGACACCCAAGTTTCTAGCAACCTTTGATGGAGCCAGAGACAGGGAGGTCGACAGCAGTTAGAAAAATGGAAAGTGTTCATTTGGAAAACAAAAAGAAAGATAAATGTGTAGCAACCCAGTCCATCTGATGTGTAAACACCCCTGTGGGGGTCTCTGGGACCCACTTTCAGTCGTACCTTGTACACTCGTCTCCAGTTCTTCTTGTTGTCCTTCAGCATCCGGGTCCAAAGCATGTTCATCACCTCTGGGAACTGCTCGTACATGAAGGTCGACCTACACACAGAAACACACAGAAACTGAGGTCTTAAAACGCGCCTCAGTGCGCTCACAGCAACCCACCCGCTGCGTGTTGCACCTACTTGGCTATCTCTCCCATCAGTTGACCCGAGGGTCCCCAGGGGTCATCGTTGGTGGCTTCTCTGACCTTGGACTCGATCTCAGAGTAGTTCATCACCACATTGGTGCTGTGGACACAAAGACATCCTTTCTTTAAAGTGAAATGATTCGTTTTAAGCAACAGATTTGATCATTTTATCTAAGTTCTGCTGAAAAACTGTCAACATGTGGCTCTGAACTGCCACAAAAGGCAAGATAACGCAGCAGGAGCTGCTCTTACCACCAGTTTACAGACAGCAAAGGCCATATTTCACTCCTAATCTGCAGGAACAGGAAAGCTGCTGCTGCCAGTTCTGTGGAGGCAGATCAATAATGGAGCGTATTCATCAGCCCCAGCCAGGCGCAACCACCTCCCTACTCTTATGTCCTTTCTTCTTGTTGGGTTTCCTGCTCTGAGTGGAGCCCACTGTTGCAACGAGGCAGTGGAATACGGGGGGTGTGACTTCTGCAAGGCCCGAGGATTTCTTTATGTCTCAGTCTAAACCAACAGGATGGGATGAGCTCTTCTTCTTTGGGGCCTT
The DNA here is from genome assembly GCF_036924035.1 of Leuresthes tenuis. Lineage (NCBI taxonomy): Eukaryota > Metazoa > Chordata > Actinopteri > Atheriniformes > Atherinopsidae > Leuresthes > Leuresthes tenuis. The sequence continues at coordinate 1,188,204 of NW_027325375.1, read as the reverse complement.
TTTTGGCAGACTCAGTCTAAACCAACAGGATGGGATGAGCTCTTCTTCTTAGGGGCCTTTTTTGGCAGACTCAGTCTAAACCAACAGGATGGGATGAGCTCTTCTTCTTTGGGGCCTTTTTTGGCAGACTCAGTCTAAACCAACAGGATGGGATGAGCTCTTCTTCTTTGGGGCCTTTTTTGGCAGACTCAGTCTAAACCAACAGGATGGGATGAGCTCTTCTTCTTTGGGGCCTTTTTTGGCAGACTCAGTCTAAACCAACAGGATGGGATGAGCTCTTCTTCTTAGGGGCCTTTTTTGGCAGACTCAGTCTAAACCAACAGGATGGGATGAGCTCTTCTTCTTTGGGGCCTTTTTTGGCAGACTCAGTCTAAACCAACAGGATGGGATGAGCTCTTCTTCTTTGGGGCCTTTTTTGGCAGACTCAGTCTAAACCAACAGGATGGGATGAGCTCTTCTTCTTTGGGGCCTTTTTTGGCAGACTCAGTCTAAACCAACAGGATGGGATGAGCTCTTCTTCTTTGGGGCCTTTTTTGGCAGACTCAGTCTAAACCAACAGGATGGGATGAGCTCTTCTTCTTTGGGGCCTTTTTTGGCAGACTCAGTCTAAACCAACAGGATGGGATGAGCTCTTCTTCTTTGGGGCCTTTTTTGGCAGACTCAGTCTAAACCAACAGGATGGGATGAGCTCTTCTTCTTTGGGGCCTTTTTTGGCAGACTCAGTCTAAACCAACAGGATGGGATGAGCTCTTCTTCTTTGGGGCCTTTTTTGGCAGACTCCGTCTAACTAAGGCAGTTTTATTCAAACAGAACTACAATAAAAGCATAATGACAGCTTTGAAGTGTACTGCCTCATCCCAACACGTCTCTGTATGATGTAATGAGGTCTAACAATGAGACTAACTGCGGTTATTGTTACATAACTGAATGCAGCCTTTTTTAAAGTGCTCATCAAACACAGCGAGTACAATAAGCTACAAAATGCTCAGAGTGTTAACACTGAGCCAGAAGGGGAACCTTTCAGTTCACCCCCAGCTGTGCCAGCAGAGGTGTGGCAAAGTCCAGATTGAATCTGGCAAAGTCCAGATTCATTTCAATAAGGAGCCGATCTCACAGAGTTATGGCTGAGGTCAGTCAACATTGACTGGATTATGATAAAAAGCATTCCTACTATTCCACTCTTCCAGCCTACATGCTATACCTGGAGCGGGAAAAACATCAGAAACATCTAAAATATGAAACTGACTCCATCAGTTAAAAGGATTTAACCTTTAAAGTTGGAGCTCCTGATCCAAATCAAACATTTAAAACCTCAACACTAGAAATGTGTCCACGGCTTTGCAACTAAATCAATAACTATGCAAATGGTTAAAGATAAACAGTTATATCATTAAAGGAAGTAAACACGTCTGTTATTCTTAACCAAGCTGGCTGCATACATGAGATCTGAAAGGTTTGATCAATGCTCAGACAGATAAAACTCTGCCGGTGTTATTAAATAATTTTAATGGGACTGGACAGGGCAGGAAGCTGCTGCTCCTCATCTCTTTTGGGTTTGAACAAACAGCACAGCGCAGCAGGAGCACGACAACACTAGCATTAGCTGCTGCAGTGGGATGTTTGGGCCTCCAAAGACCGGTGAGGCAGCTGTGCGGGAAGCACAGGGTTCACATGCGGTTATTTATCCGCTCTGATCCTCTCCACACCGTTAATTAAAAGGCCTCGTGTCGGTGTATAATGTTGGAGGTAGCGGGCATCATCAGGGCGGGACCGGGCGCGAGGCTGCAGCAGAGGAACATCACACACGCGCACACACACGACACACCAGACCTGGGCTTAGCATAGCTAACGGAATTAGCTAACTAATAGCATCCGTTATGTGTGAGGCACAAACAAATTCCCGATCATGTTGCTGTGTTTTCCCCTTCCTGGGGTCATTTAAAAGGACCACAGCAGGAGATACCGCGGAAAAACAAATGTCTTCATGTGTCACAGCGTTAAGGATTGGCTTACAGCCAGCTGCTAAAAGCTAACAGCTGAGGGCTAGCTCTGTGACGTCACGGCCCGTATCTTCTCCTCCGTCAGCGATAAAAGCTGCTGATGCTGCCCGGCTGATGCCGCCGGACTGGCCCGTTAGCTCGGAAGCCGCTTAGCGGTTTAGCTTCGGCTAGCGCGCGGAGCTCCGCCTGCTCCTCGGTACTCACGCTTTGTCCACGAGTTCCCTGACTTTCCACATGTTCAGCATCTCCACACGGAACCGCGGGCTCGCCGCCTCAATCCTGCGTCGCCCCCGTGTCTCTACGCCGCCCAAGCCAGAGGTGGTGTCCGGTTACCGACGACAGTCCCTCCGCTCCTCGATGAGCTCCGGTGGCACAGCGGCCGATGCGGGTAACGGACCGACCCCAGTTGCTACGGAAACGTCGTCTTCTGTCGACGTCACCGAGGCGTCGTGACGCGCCCTCACAGAGTGAATCACAGGCTTTTTAAGGCAAAAAGTCAATAAAATATATCAGTGCTTCACGTTTAAGTTTGTACAAACAATTTCTCATCAATTTGCACTCTAATGACTAATTTAAAACTCTTCTTTGGAAACGTTTGGCATGTTCACTGTCACACAACAGTAGTATGGTGACACTTTTATATTATTTCATATTATCTATATTATATTATATATATATTATATCATATTATATATATTATATATATTATATTATCTATTTTATATTATATTATTTTATATGATCTTTTATTTTTATTTTATTTTATATTATCTTTAATTTTTATTTTATTTTATTTTATATTACCTTATTCAATTTTGCTGTATTTTATTGCGTTTACTGTTATTTTATTGTTTTGTACTTATGCTTTTCTTTTATTTATTATCTGCTGTAAAGCACTTTGGTACACCGAGATGGATTGTTGTAAAGGGCTGTAGAAATAAATTATATTTACATTTACAACTGACTTCTCTTATTTTAAAAAAAGACAGATTATTTATATTTGGCTCCAGATTAAACGGAAATGCTTTTTTTACAATAAAAAAAAAAGAGTCAAACCAGAGCCGGACAACCTTCAGTTCAGATGCAGACAACTGTGGGTATAAAACCATTTCTAAATATTCTTGGAGTGTTTCTCGGAGCAAAGCGGGTTCTGCAACTCTGCAAAAAAGGCGGTTTGACACCAAGTTTCAAAACTGAGTAAATTTGCAAGGGTGTGACTAAGATCAGGACCTAAAAGTCCTCTGCAGAGATCAGGGAAGATGCCAGGGCAGCCATCTCAGTTAGGCTTTTATTTTACAACAGGATGGAAACCACACGGAGTGAAGGACAGCCATCTTTGGCTGTAGTTAAATTCAATTTAGAAGCAAACAAATCATTTGTAGCACATTTCATGTACAAAACAATTCAAAGTGCTTTACATAAAACAAAAGCATTGAGGCAGGGAGCGGAAAAAGCATAAAAATATGTGAAAGAATATAAATAGAAAGAAATAAAATAATTAAAATGAATAAAAACAAGCAACAAATAGCAATAAATTAAAAATGTAGCGTGCATTTGAGTGTTTTTCTCACCAATGAGGAATTTAAGAGCCACACTCACATCATTTTAGAGCTCTTTGGCCTTCTTTAAAAATTAGACGTAAACTACAAAATGATTCTGGTGTGTTAGAGTCAGAGAGTCAGAGAAAGGATGAAGACAGCAAGAGAAGAGAAAAAGAAAGATTATATGTGAGAGATACATAAATAAAGAGAAGAAGGCTCAAGATGATTTACTTTTCCTTAACTTTCTGTAAAGACCGAATATGAATTTATTTAACTTCCTCGTCTCCTTTCTCCTCCGTTTTCCTGCTCTGGACCCAGAAATCATTCACTGTCAAACATCTGGATTTCCATAAGTCATCTGGAGGAGAGAGAAGCGAGGAAACACTCCTGGAAGATGTTTCCTGCTGTCTGACGGGGGTTTGACACATTAATACTGTCTCATAAACTCAATTAGAAATAAATCTAAGCACGATTGCAGCCATCTTTAAAGCTGATCCCATAAATAATGACACCCTGACCCTCTCCATCAGGTGAGTTTACACCAACCTCCTCAGAAAACAGCACATGTTGAGCTTCTGTTGATCCTCCCTCTAACTACATGAATATAAACTAAAATCTCTTTATATGTGGCTGAGAGGACGACATTCAAATGTTGTTTTTACCACAAAGAACACATGAGCTGGCAGGAGATATTTGATATCATGTCCCAAATGTTGTGGAATTAATTTCCCAGTGGATCCTGAAGTCTGTTTATTGGCCATCAGAGCAGCCTGTGGACTGAAAATTAATCATTTAGGACAACTGGGGAAAAGCAAAGATGGCAGCTATGAATTGGTAATATGAAGGATTTTCCGTTACGTCAGCCTGTAAAATGAATTTAATCAAGGTCACGATTCACAATCTGATGTTCTGTATCTCATAGAATTAAATATTGTTGGTGTTTTGCGGCCTAAAATAAATAGAAGTCAAGTTCTCTCGTAAGCTTTGAACTAAAGTTAGTGTAGGAGTGTCCATGTGGTGACGGCCTGGGCTGCATGTCTGTGACCTCATCAGCACACAGAGGCCAGTTCGCTGCCATCATGGGTCGGGCTGCAGTGGGAGAATCCAGCTGTGCAGCTGCCCTCTGGGGCTCTGGGGCTACAAGGGGAAGCAGCCGCACTGGAAGCTGCTTCTTCTGCTTCAGCTGTTTGTGTTTAACTACAAACTGGTCATAAATGCTCTAGATCACATATGTCAAAGTCCGGTCCTCGAGGGCCGCTGTCCTGCAGGTTTTAGATGTTTCCCTGCTTCAAAGCACCTGATTCAGATGAAATTGATCTCTTTGAAAGATTGTTAAGTTCTGCAGCAGTCTGCTAATGATGCATTGATCTGATTCAGGTGCGTTGAAGCAGGGAAACATCTAAAACCTGCAGGAAAACATCTAAAACCTGCAGGAAAACGTCTAAAACCTGCAGGAAACGTCTAAAACCTGCAGGAAAACATCTAAAACCTGCAGGGAAACTTCTAAAACCTGCAGGAAAACATCTAAAACCTGCAGGAAAACATCTAAAACCTGCAGGGAAACATCTAAAACCTGCAGGGAAACATCGAAAACCTGCAGGAAAACATCTAAAACCTGCAGGAAAACATCTAAAACCTGCAGGAAAACATCTAAAACCTGCAGGAAAACATCTAAAACCTGCAGGAAAACATCTAAAACCTGCAGGAAAACATCTAAAACCTGCAGGAAAACATCTAAAACCTGCAGGGAAACATCTAAAACCTGCAGGGAAACATCTAAAACCTGCAGGGAAACTTCTAAAACCTGCAGGAAAACATCTAAAACCTGCAGGAAAACGTCTAAAACCTGCAGGAAACGTCTAAAACCTGCAGGAAAACATCTAAAACCTGCAGGGAAACTTCTAAAACCTGCAGGAAAACATCTAAAACCTGCAGGAAAACATCTAAAACCTGCAGGGAAACATCTAAAACCTGCAGGGAAACATCGAAAACCTGCAGGAAAACATCTAAAACCTGCAGGAAAACATCTAAAACCTGCAGGAAAACATCTAAAACCTGCAGGAAAACATCTAAAACCTGCAGGAAAACATCTAAAACCTGCAGGAAAACATCTAAAACCTGCAGGAAAACATCTAAAACCTGCAGGGAAACATCTAAAACCTGCAGGGAAACATCTAAAACCTGCAGGGAAACTTCTAAAACCTGCAGGAAAACATCTAAAACCTGCAGGAAAACATCTAAAACCTGCAGGGAAACATCTAAAACCTGCAGGAAAACATCTAAAACCTGCAGGGAAACTTCTAAAACCTGCAGGAAAACATCTAAAACCTGCAGGAAAACATCTAAAACCTGCAGGGAAACATCTAAAACCTGCAGGGAAACATCGAAAACCTGCAGGAAAACATCTAAAACCTGCAGGAAAACATCTAAAACCTGCAGGAAAACATCTAAAACCTGCAGGGAAACATCTAAAACCTGCAGGGAAACATCTAAAACCTGCAGGAAAACATTGAAAACCTGCAGGAAAACATCTAAAACCTGCAGGAAAACATCTAAAACCTGCAAGAAAACATCTAAAACCTGCCAGACAGCGGCCCTCGAGGACTGGAGTTTGACATCCCTGCTCTAGATTAAAAGCAGTGAGCTCATATTTTAGCTCAGACGCTTTCACACATTCTGGAAGCTGCTTCTTCTGCTTCTCATCAAGGGCGTAACCATGGTTTAGACATTGGGGGGGTCCAAGAAAAACAAAATTGTTGAGTGCATTATCTACAATTCTTTATTTATATATGAAAAATTGGACATTTAGAACATAGTTTAGAGGACTACATTGACCATGTAAGTTCACATCTAAAGGAATAGTGTAATTTCTCCGAGACAGTGACTGCCCCCCCACTTTGTTTTGGTTAGTTGCTTCCTGTTTACTGACCTTAAACACACCTACCAATTACAGTTCTGCTCTTCCAGTAGTTCTGTAGCAAATAGGACAGCTTCCAATGGAAAACCACCAAATACCCAAAGCATGTTTATGGAAATATTTTAATAAGGACAACTAATGATGTAACAAATTACAGACTTTTCCTTTAACAGAAAATGTGCTGAGGACTTTTAAGTCCAGGTTCATTTCTATTGTCTCAAAATGTGCATTAACAATGAAAAGTCTAATAGTCTAATGTTATTTTTGTTTTAAGTTGTTTTATTTTGAAAGGGGGCGGAAGTTTATTTTGTTGGTTCTGTGTTGGATTTCCTGTTCTGGTACAATCTGCTCTGTTGAGCAGCGGCTCCGTCAAAAGTAGAAGTCCAACGTAAAGATAAGGAGAGCCGCTGCTGAGACGGCGGCGCGCCCGGCGGCGCGCCCGGTGGGTCACTCTCATTGGCTGTTAGCATCACCAACGGCCACCGCGGCGCAGCCGTTACGTTCCCATGGTAACACACGGAAATAAACTGAAAATAAATAAGACATAACAAGAGACCGATCCCTTGACAGGGTTCATAAAAGGAGAACATGCCTTTTACATGTTTTCTTCTGTATATTGGGGGGGACAGGTTGGTGTTTTCTCAATATTGGGGGGGACACCACCCCCCCCAAAGAATGCGTGGTTACGCCATAGGCTTCAGCTGTTTGTGTTTAATTACAAACTGACTAAAAGCAGTGAGCTCAGAGTTTAGCTCAGACGCTTTCACACATTCTGTCCAGCATGTAAGAAACTGAGCAGGTTAACTTAGTTTTTTACTCAGAATATATGATATTATATGATATGAGTGTTTGTCACTTTCATGCCTTCTTGGCTCCTCCTGAGAGTGGGTCAAAGCTTGTATTATTGATGAGTTGGCTCATTTATTGGTCCCCAATCTGCTCCCCAACATAGCAACAAGAGCAAATGATGCTCATCCGTTTCACTCGTCCTTCCCTCTCTGAGCTGCTGTTTAGTTTCAGGCTCTGATGATATTCAAAGTTATCAAAGATGCAAAAGAATTAAATCTTATTTCCACAGTTCACCGTCTGCATCAGCAGTTTGACACAGTTAAAGGGAGCAGGGTAGCTGCCCCCCCCCCACTCCCCTCAGCCTCCCGGGTATCTCAGCATCTTGTGGATGTGGGTGTATGACTGTTACGCGCGTGCTCTGCCCACTATAAATGCCTCCGATAGAAACTCCTCTCTCTAAGCCAACCCTTTCTCATTTTAAGAGTCTCTCCTCGTGTGTGCCCTGGTTGCCATGGGGACCCACCTGCAGCATAGCAACAACCTCAGCACCGAGCAGAGCCCCGGATCGGACCCCGGCGCCGGCGCCCTGAGCCGGGCGGGTCACACCACGGCGGCCGTCGTCCTCGGCTGCATCCTGGTCCTGGGCTTCCTCGGAAACTTTCTGGTTCTCTTGGTGTTCTCGCGCTTCCCCGGACTACGAACTCCGGTCAACCTGATCCTCATCAACATCAGCGTCAGCGACATGCTCGTCTGCCTTTTCGGGACCCCGCTCAGCTTCGCGGCCAGCGTGCGCGGCAGGTGGCTGACAGGCGCCTACGGGTGCCGGTGGTACGGTTTCTGCAACGCGCTTTTCGGTAGGTGTCGGAGGACTTTACTCACCTCACTAAGTCGTGTTGGAGTGAAGCAAAGTTTAATGTGAGCCACCTTTAATGAGGTCAGGATAAGGAGCAACACACTGAAAATAAAATGCAGCCTCAAATTGAATTAAATCTGGATCATTCAGGCGATTTTTCACATTCAGACACATTTCTTATTCAGTCACAGATACAAGAATACAGAAATATAACAGAGGAACTCACTGATTACAACTTTTTAGATTTTTATTTAGTCAAGTGATGGATTAATCAGCTGTCAACAGCTGACAAATCATTTTTCCTTAGTGAATCATCCAAGAAACTCTTATAGAGTCTTGCTCCTTTAAGTAAAAGTAGTAGAATTAAAGACTATTATCTAGTTATCGCAGCAAAATGCCTGTAAGCAGGTGATTTTCAACATGTATGTAGATAATTCGGATGTCAGAAACCAATCAATACCCCAGGAAAGGTAATTTATGTGTTTGTCATTATCTGAATAAGTAAATTATGCTTTAGTGTGTTTTATTAGAGCAACATTCTCACAACCCTATGAGCAAGAGTTCAGTAAAAGACGGAAGTTGGAGTCTAATCTGCATTTATATTGCAGCTGGTTGAGATCTTTTATGCTCTGTTGGGTACAGAAATGAGTCTGACTCTTGTTTTTGTGGAAGGGAGGAACAGGAAGTCCAGAACTTAGAGCAGATAAATGGGGTGGAGTTAATAAAAGGGGCTCATTTGGGCCTGTTTTCCTGCACTGAAACACCTGGGAGCAGCTGAGCTGAGGCTCTACTTTTTAGATGTTTGAAAGCATGATTTAAATATGACTTGATCAGTAGAGAATAACCATTTGGCTGTTTATTAGTGGTATGAATGGTTTGTTGGGAGGGGACTGATCTATTGAATTATTGTTTAAAGACATCAGCCAAGAAGGCTTAAGCAGTGCTGAGATATTTTAAAATAGATTTTATTCTTTCTACAACTAAACTAACATGATTTTCTCTGAATGTTGCCCCCAGTCCCCTGCATGCCCAGCTGGAATGAAGGTTTTCAATGGATATGTGTCTAAAAAAGCCAAAAACTGCTTTTCCAGGTTTATTTGAGTTTGTTTTTAATTCATCATTTGGGCATTTGGTGCAGTCCAGTCCCAGGGTTGCTTTGTTTTTAACCATCTCATGTTCGGTTTGATTGTATCTTTTGTCTTTTATAATTTACTCACTCTAGAGGTTAGTATTTTATCAAAAAATACGTTAATAAAATGTATATTTTTTGTATAGCAGCCTCTGGTTCCAGTTTATTGTGGGTCTGTGCAGTTAATATCACTTGGTCACATTTGTTTTGGATCTGATGTGAATCATTCAATAAACTCTTATAGAGTCTTGCTCCTTTAAGTAAAAGTAGCAGAATTAAAGACTATTATCTAGTTATTCTGAATTCTGATGTCAGAAACCAATCAATACCCCAGGAAAGGTAATTTATGTGTTTGTCATTATCTGAATAAGTAAATTATGCTTCAGTGTGTTTTATTAGAGCAACATTCTCACAACCCTATGAGCAAGAGTTCAGTAAAAGACGGAAGTTGGAGTCTAATCTGCATTTATATTGCAGCTGGTTGATTTTTCTTATGCTCTGTTGGGTACAGAAATGAGTCCGACTCTCGTCTGTTTTGGATCTTTGGCTAAAACATCTGGATTTGAAGTGTTTTTCTTGTGCTCTGCTGTTATTTCATGCCTCGGCTCCCTGGCCGGGTCTCCCTGCAGGTATCGTGTCTCTGCTGTCGCTCTCCCTGCTGTCTTTGGATCGGTACTCGGCGCTGCTGCGCAGCTCCCAGTCGGACTCCTCGCAGTACCGCAGGGCCCGACTGGCAGTGGCAGTTTCCTGGCTCTACTCGCTGGTCTGGACTCTGCCGCCGCTGCTGGGCTGGAGCAGGTTTGCGCCGCCACTGCACGAACCTCACTGTTCACAGAACCTGCCAGAGGACTCTTTTCTATGTTGTTATCTTGTAATATACGATGTAAAAACTAAAAAAATAGAAGATAGATTAATCATTTAGGTTCTTTCGACTGAATTACGGTCCAGCTACGGTCCGGAGGGTCCCGGCACCATCTGCTCGGTCCAGTGGCAGCAGCGCACGGCCGCAGCTCGCGCCTACATCAGCTGTTTGTTCATCTTCTGCCTCTTCCTGCCGCTGCTGCTCATGTTCTTCTGCTACGGCCGGATCCTGCTGGCTGTCCGAGGCGTGGCGCGACAGGTCAGTGCGCACTTTGACCCGTGACCTCTGGCGCGTGTGCATTGCGCAACCTCTCCCCTGGTTTTTCTCCCAGGTGGCCAGGATCAACAGGTCCTCCGCTGAGTGGAGGGAGAGCCGCGTCCCCCTGATGGTGGTCACCATGGTGACGGGCTACCTGCTGTGCTGGATGCCGTATGGCGTCATGGCTTTGCTCGCCTCCTTCGGCCGGCCAGGTGTGGTGCCACCTGCGTTTGGTTTGATTCCGTCACTGCTGGCTAAGAGCAGCACTGTCCTGAACCCCGTCATTTATGTGCTGCTCAACACCCAGGTGAACTGTGACGTCACGTGTTTTTATATCTTACTTTGTTGTTCTTTTTGATACAGTTTTTATCTCTTGGCTCTGAAAACTTTGTCTCCACAGTCAGTAAATAATATTAATCTGAAAAGAATTGTCAGATTAATGTCTTTTGGGACCATCATCTGACCCCCAGCGAACATTAGATGGTACGTCCCACCTGTCAGATGAGCTTCAGCTCCATCCATTCATTCATCCATCCATCCATCCATCCATCATTAATCCATCCATCATCCATCATTCATCCATCCATCCATCCATCATCCATCATTCATCCATCCATCATCCATCCACCATTAATCCATCCATCCATCCATCCATCATCCATCATTCATCCATCCATCCATCATCCATCATCCATTCATCATTAATCCATCATCCATCCATCCATCCATCATCCATCATCCATCCATTCATCCATCCATCCATCATTAATCCATTCATCCATCCATCCATCATTAATCCATCCATCATCCATCATTCATCCATCCATCCATCCATCATCCATCATTCATCCATCCATCATCCATCCACCATTAATCCATCCATCCATCCATCCATCCATCATCCATCATTCATCCATCCATCCATCATCCATCATCCATTCATCATTAATCCATCATCCATCCATCCATCCATCATCCATCATCCATCATTCATCCATCCATCCATCATTAATCCATTCATCCATCCATCCATCATCCATCCATCCATCATTAATCCATCCATCATCCATCATTCATCCATCCATCCATCCATCATCCATCATTCATCCATCCATCATCCATCCACCATTAATCCATCATCCATCCATCCATCCATCATCCATCATCCATCATTCATCCATCCATCCATCATTAATCCATTCATCCATCCATCCATCATCCATCCATCCATCATTAATCCATCCATCATCCATCATCCATCCACCATTAATCCATCCATCCATCCATCCATCCATCATCCATCATTCATCCATCCATCCATCATCCATCATCCATTCATCATTAATCCATCATCCATCCATCCATCCATCATCCATCATCCATCATTCATCCATCCATCCATCATTAATCCATTCATCCATCCATCCATCATCCATCCATCCATCATCCATCATCCATCCATCATTAATCCATCATCCATCATCCATCCATCATTAATCCATCATCCATCATCCATCCATCATTAATCCATCATCCATCCATCCATCCATCATCCATCATCCATCCATTCATCCATCCATCATCCATCCATCATCCATCCATCAATCCATCCATCATCCATCCATCATCCATCCATCATCCATCCATCCACCATCCATCCATCCATCATCCATCCATCATCCATCCATCCATCTTTCCATCCATCTTTCCATCCATCCATCCATCATCCATCCATTCATCCATCCATCCATCCATCATCCATCCATCCATCAATCCATCCATCATCCATCCATCATCCATCCATCATCCATCCATCCATCCATCATCCATCCATCATCCATCCATCCATCCATCATCCATCCATCCATCCACCATCCATCCATCCATCATCCATCCATCATCCATCCATCCATCTTTCCATCCATCTTTCCATCCATCCATCCATCATCCATCCATTCATCCATCATCCATCATCCATCCATCATTAATCCATCATCCATCCATCCATCCATCATCCATCATCCATCCATCCATCCATCCATCATCCATCCATCATCCATCCATCATCCATCCATCATCCATCCATCCACCATCCATCCATCCATCATCCATCCATCCATCATCCATCCATCATCCATCCATCCATCTTTCCATCCATCTTTCCATCCATCCATCCATCCATCATCCATCCATTCATCCATCCATCCATCATCCATCCATCCATCATCCATCATCCATCCATCATTAATCCATCATCCATCATCCATCCATCAATCCATCCATCATTAATCCATCATCCATCCATCATCCATCCATCCATCTTTCCATCCATCTTTCCATCCATCCATCATCCATCCATCCATCTTTCCATCCATCTTTCCATCCATCCATCCATCCATCATCCATCCATTCATCCATCCATCCATCCATCCATCCATCATTAATCCATCATCCATCATCCATCCATCATTCATCCATCCATCCATCAATCCATCCATCATCCATCCATCATCCATCCATCCATCCATCCATCATCCATCCATCATCCATCCATCCATCTTTCCATCCATCCATCATCCATCCATCATCCATCCATCCATCTTTCCATCCATCTTTCCATCCATCCATCATCCATCCATCAATCCATCCATCATCCATCCATCATCCATCATCCATCCATCAATCATCCATCCATCCATCTTTCCATCCTCTCCACACTCACTCCTGAGGACAGTTTCAGAGACACCAGTTAACCTAAGATGCATGTTTTTGTGGGAGGAAACACTTTCCATTGTTATTTCAACGCCAATAAGATCATTAAATATTCTACAATCTGACTGTTTCAGATGTTGCTCTGAGAGTTAACTCTGCTCACTGACCGTAGATAATAAAGCTCTCTCTGAAGAGCGTTTACCTACTTATTAAATCCTTTTAGCATCACTTCCCTTTAACACGACTGTCACGGCGGTGCTGAACCCTCACATGATTTGCTGTTATTTCTTCCTCATTAACAGGGCAGAAACTTAAATGCAGCAAGCCTACAAACCTAAAATGTTTGTTGGAAATATGATCCTTCACCAGATGTTTTAGGTAGCCATCAACATGCTTCCAGCTGCGTTATCATGTCCTTTATCCTTCAGGTTTTGGTGCCTTTTATAAAGGTCTTAATGTGAGAAGCAACATGTTAAATGGGGAAAACTCACTTCTACCAGATGATGTGGCTGCAGGCTTCACCCACACCTCACTCTGCTCCTCAGCTTGAATCTTGAGACAAAGCCATGATGATCAGACAGATAAACAGCACACTGCACATCTGTAGAAAGGGTCAAAGGGCAGAGGGACCCGTCTAAACCTTCGTTTGTGACCACACCGCCAAGAATACACCGGATGACTTTATAGAAATGAGAAAGCACTGATGTCTGGTGTGAATCTAGACTTACTGCATGTGTGGCAAGGAGCGGGGTAAAATAAGGAATTGGATGGGCCAACAACGCCACCTGGGGACCCCAAGATATAACAACTGGAATATAAATACGTAGAAAGACACTGAGGAGGCAGAGACAGGAACGTAAAGAAAACTACATTTATTGAAAATGCTGACGAATAAAGCAAAAGTAAAACTGCTCCTGCAGAAAAAGAAAAGGGTTAAACACAAGATACCTTTGTAAAATGATTTTTATTAACAGAAAGGAAGCTAAAAGGCAGACTATAACAATACTAAAACCCAAACAACAACAACAGAAAACTAAAGTCAGTGGGCTGGAGCCTCAGTGGGAGGCAGACTACTGGGAGAGTGTGTCCCTCCTTCTTAACCTGGGATGAAACAAGACAAAAAGAAACCACTACAACCACACTAGAAGTGCCCCAGTGTCTACTTGCATGCAAAATGGGAAGTGAGCCCCCCCCACGGTGCCCAGCCTCCCACCTGATGACAATCAGGCCACACTGAAGCTCAAAGGAACAAACAAAGAGTTAACAAAACCAGCAACTTAATCCATAAAACAATATTACAAATGTAACTGGGACAAAAAAACACTTAAACTAACCAAACTGGATAAACAAAGAACTACACAAAACAGAACAAAGGGAAACAAACCAAAAACTGTGGAAAACAAACTAACAGCACAGCAGCAACTAAACCTAAAAGACAAAACAGCATGTTAGGGAGAAGCCAGATTCCATCACACACACATGCAGGATGGGGACCCTACTCACCACATTAATCAGGTAACTGCTCAGCAACAGGCTGAATGGAGCCATTTTCAGCCTTTATATGGTCACCCCACACAACCTGGGGAGGAGCCAAAGAGGTGGCCACCTGGGTTGCATTATATAACCCTTAGGTCCACCACACATGCACTTTCTTTCTCTTGCTCCTCTATAGGAACTGTGGTAATACCAGCAGTATGTGGTGTCTTTTCCATCTTTAAAATTTCAATTCAATTCAGTTTTATTTATAAAGCGCCAGATTACAACAATTGTCATCTCAAGGCACTTAAGTAATAAAGTCCAATTCAAGCCAATTGGAATTCAATTCACTGTAATCATAATCCAATTAATTCATATGGAGCTAATTCAAAAAAATTAATATCCGAGCTAAGGAAACCAACAGATTGGACCGAAACTTGTCTTCAGTCCAATCTCCCGTCCTGAGCCTGAGGGACTGTGGAAAGGAACGACTCCCTTTAACAGGAAAGAACCTCTGGCAGAACCAGAACCAGGAAGAAACCTCTGGCAGAACCAGAACCAGGAAGAAACCTCTGGCGGAACCAGGAAGAAACCTCTGGCAGGACCAGAACCAGGAAGAAACCTCTGGCAGAACCAGAACCAGGAACAAACCTCTGGCGGAACCAGGAAGAAACCTCTGGCAGGACCAGAACCAGGAAGAAACCTTTGGCAGAACCAGAACCAGGAAGAAACCTCTGGCAGAACCAGAACCAGGAAGAAACCTCTGGCGGAACCAGGAAGAAACCTCTGGCAGGACCAGAACCAGGAAGAAACCTCTGGCAGAACCAGAACCAGGAACAAACCTCTGGCGGAACCAGGAAGAAACCTCTGGCAGGACCAGAACCAGGAAGAAACCTCTGGCAGAACCAGAACCAGGAAGAAACCTCTGGCAGAACCAGAACCAGGAAGAAACCTCTACCAGAACCAGGAAGAAACCTCTGGCAGAACCAGACTCAGGAAGAAACCTCTGGCAGAACCAGAACCAGGAAGAAACCTCTGGCAGAACCAGAACCAGGAAGAAACCTCTGGAAGAACCAGGAAGAAACCTCTGGCAGAACCAGAACCAGGAAGAAACCTCTGGCAGAACCAGAACCAGGAAGGGTGGCCATCCGCCTCGACCAGCTGGGGTTTGAGAAGACAGAAAAGAGGGAAAAGAGGGGGAAAAACACCATAACGCCATTCAAAGGATACCTGCTGGAACAGGGAAACACAAGTTAATAACCACAATAATGTCACATGGACATAAAATCATTTGTGAAATTAAACAGGGGGAAAAAGAGAGCAAAGTGAGGAAAGGTGTGACAGATGAGGTCCCCCAGCAGTCTAAGGCTATAGCAGCTTAACTATGGGATGTTTCAGGATTACCTGAGCCATCCCTAACTATAAGCTTTATCAAAAAGAAAAGTTTTAAGCCTAATCTTAAAAGTGGAAAGGGTGTCTGCTTCCCGGACATTTACTGGCAGCTTATTCCACAAAATGATGCTAGAAACTTAAACTTAAACTTAAATGCAGCAAGCCTACAAACCTAAAATGTTTGTTGGAAATATGATCCTTCACCAGATGTTTTAGGTAGCCATCAACATGCTTCCAGCTGCGTTATCATGTCCTTTATCCTTCAGGTTTTGGTGCCTTTTATAAAGGTCTTAATGTGAGAAGCAACACGTTTAATGGGGAAAACTCACTTCTACCAGATGATGTGGCTGCAGGCTTCACCCACACCTCACTCTGCTCCTCAGCTTGAATCTTGAGACGAAGCCATGATGATCAGACAGATAAACAGCACACTGCACATCTGTAGAAAGGGTCAAAGGGCAGAGGGACCCGTCTAAACCTTCGTTTGTGATCACACCGCCAAGAATACACCGGATGACTTTATAGAAATGAGAAAGCACTGATGTCCGGTGTGAATCTAGACTTCCTGCATGCACTTTCTTTCTCTTGCTCCTCTATAGGAACTGTGGTAATACCAGCAGTATGTGGTGTCTTTTCCATCTTTAAAACGATGTTTGTGTATGTCTCAGTTCTCCAGGTGTTTCCTCCATATGATCCGGTGCAGGTCAGACGCTTCCTCCAGTCCAGCTCCTGCCCCCCCCACAGAGGAGCTGAACACTCAGCCGGCCTTGTTCACAAACCAGCAGGTCCACGAAACGTGAGACGACAACGATCGTCTTTATTTGTGTTGTGTCGGCCAGCGGCCACTGGGGGGCGCTGTGGGTTGTGAATAAAATATGTACACTGCATCAAATAAGGTGAAATTTCAGCTCTTTTTATTGATATTCAACAAAAAAAAATTAAAAATCCTCAATGATGGTCAACACCAAAATAATTTATTAGGAAAATAAACATACATCTTCAAAAATATACAGTCATTATGCCTCATGAGCACTGAACTCTCAGCGAGAGAATTTGTCTTAAGACACATTCACATTGTGATGAAGCTGTTAACAAGTTACAGACATGATGCAACACTTTCAGGAGTCCGATGAGAAGCAGCGAGCCTCCCTGAGCAGGCCGTCCACCGCAGAGCTGAGATGCAAACCACTGGATGAGTCCGCCATTCAAACACAAGTCCTGTGAACAACTTTAAAACACACGGGGAATACTAAAGTCTGTCCTGTGAGGTCCAGTTCCTGCTGAGCTGGAAGTCCGTGATGAAGATGAGCAGCACAGCCGTCTAACTGGGGTGAGGAGTGTCTGCTGCCTTCACTCTCTGAGGAGGAACGAGAGGTTAGACCTGAGATTAGATTAAACCAGAAGGCTGCGATTCATCTGGAACTGCAGGGAGGACGTCTGAACCGCTGCGTTTTCCGACTGAGGCTGGATTTAAAGCCGTGTTCAGGAGTCTGTGACTGCACTCAGAACCTCTGCAGAGACATTTTGGCCTTTAAATTAGGGCTGGACGACATGACGATATTAAATCGTGAAGGATTGCAACGTGAAGACGATCCGTAACGATCTGTCAAACTGCAGATCGTGGATCGTCTCGGGCACATTCTATAAATTGCAGTTCTATGCTGATGCATTACATCATCAACCTGACCGACCAATCACAGCGAATTACGGCCAGTGACGCGCTTTCAGTTGTGGATTTTCCACAACTGATCAAGCGCAAACAAATGTAAGTTTGAACAGAAACTGTTCGCATGTCGGGTGGCAACAGGACGAAACTTGTACCATCACTTGAAGAGGAAGCATCCAAACAGTATGCTGAGAGCCAAACAGCGAGGGGCCCGGCGGCACCGGCACCGCAGGGGAGGCAGTGGCTAGCGTAGGCAGCAGCTAGCGTAAGCGGCAGCTAGCGTAAGCGGCAGCTAGCGTAAGCGGCAGCTAGCGTAGGCGGCAGCTAGCGTAGGCGGCAGATAGCGTAGGCGGCAGATAGCGTAGGCAGCAGCTAGCGTAAGTAGCAGCTAGCGTAAGCAGCAGCTAGCGTAGGCAGCAGCTAGCTAAGACCAAAACGGACAACATTAACTCAGGCATTTGACAAAGACTCTCCGTATGACAAGTCAAGCAAGCGATGGAAAGACGTAACAGAAGCAGTTAGCTTTTATCTTGCAAAGTATCGGTAACGTTCAAGACGGTAGAAAAGGTTCGAAAACCTGCTTCCAGTAGTTGAGCCGCGGTACGAGCTGCCCAGCCGAAAATTACTTCTGCAACACCGTCTGTTTTTCACTTTTCAATTTAAGATCGTGATAAAATCGAAATCGTGATTTTATTTTAGAAAAACCGTGATATGATATTTTTGCCATATCGCCCCTCCCCTACTTTTAAAAGCCGTGTGGACCCACCCATAATTAATGCTGCGGTGACTTTACAGCAGAGTGACAGCAGCTGCCCTGAGACGACCAAAGAACTGTCACTAATAACACATTTTTAGACTTCCTGTCCTCACTGGTTCCCCTAAACCTGTCGAGTTTGAGCTCTTCTGTGTCTTATTAAACCCGTTTTAAGCCAATGTGAAGATGTTTATTCGTTTAAGGATTTGGGAAATGTTCGTTCACAGCGATAAATGGATGGAATGTGGCAAAAAAAAACCACAAACGGGTCAAATGTTGGACAAAGAAAGAATGCAACAGATAAATGATGTGAAAACAGAACATTTTCTGCTAAAATCGGGTGGTTCTTCACCTGCGAGTGGTTGTGAGGAAACACCAGGGGCTCTGCTTTGGTGTAGTCGGGAGGGTTGGCGTGCGGATCGTAGCCAAGCCGGGCGAGCATGGGGGCGATTTCGGCCATGTCGCTGATCACATCAGAGGGGATGTGCCCCACCCACTTGGACAGGGCTTCTGTGTTCACGGGCTTCATCACCTGGTCTGTGGAGCGCTCCACCCTGAAAGAGACAAGCACTCGGATCATGGTGTGCATGTGACCAAGATGCTGGAATATGTCACCAGCTGAGGAAAGACGTGGCAAAAAAGATGCGTTCGGAGCATTTCCCTTTGATGTGTGAGACACAAACAGACGGAACTGTCCTTTAAAGCATGTTTTCAGCCAATTTACACAAATACAGAGAATACTATATCAGATCGTATCTTTAGGAATGAAACTAAACACTGAAATGACCTTTTTTCTGTTATTTAAGCATTTTTAATCGCCTTAAAAAAGAAAAAAAACCCAGAAGCACATTTCTGAAAGGGTTACAAAACATCTGCATGACTAATGCTGCACCAGATGCTGCATAACTAATCAAAATAAGGTGTTAATTCGCTCAGAATCGGGCCAAATTCCTCCACAAACACAGGGTTAAGCAGTGTGCCGAGGCCAGACTCCCACCTAATCCCGAGCCTCTGCCCTGCCAAGCGACGCTTCACCTAAATCACCAGAAACAAGCCGAGCAACGAGAATAAAGAGGCCTGGAAGCTTTGCTTGACCTTGAAAGCTTTGGCTGCTTTAGAGGCGACTCAGTCAGCTCAAGAACGTGGCTGTTATTGTGCTGAAAACCTGCTTCGCAGCCTGTGCTGAATGCTAATTAATCGGAGAATAAACACGGCGGGTTTTGAGTCTGGTTCTGGCCACAGCCCTGTTTATGCACCCATCCTAAAAATAAAGCCAGCCTCAGAGACTCGGAGAGCTTCTTTCTCACCGACATCAAAGCGTCTGACATGAGAGCGGAAACAACAACTGTGGGCCACGCCGGTCCCATGGCCCGATGGAGTAAAAGCAGCTTTTATTTCAGGCCAGTCCGTGCAGTTTTAAATGGCCCACATAGTGCTGTGCGTAGCAGACTCTGACAGAATAAGACGGTAATGGCAGCAGGGAGGTGAGAAAAACACCCTTCTGCAGCCTGAACAAATATGTAAAAGCTCAAAGTTGGCAGGTGGGGCTGAAATAAGCAGAATAAAGCCTGTTTCATTGCCTCTGGGTCCCTACTGTGCACGACTGAGTTAAACATCACAGAATGATTTGTGGAAACATCCTTTATAATGACCAGTGGAAGACCACCAGCATCCCCCTGATGGCCACAGGGGTCCCCCAAGGTTCAGTACTGGGACCTCTTCTCTTTGCCATATGCACCAACTCACTGGGACAGATCATCCGATCACATGGCTTCTCACACCAATGTTATGCTGATGATACCCAGCTCTATCTGTCATTCCCACCTGACGACCACACGATCTCAGCCTGAATCTCAGACTGTCTCTCTGACATATCAACATGGATGAAAGCCCATCACCTCCAACTTAACCTCCCAAAAACTGAACTGCTGGTCTTCCCAGCCAAACCAACCGTACACCACAGCATCTGCATCCAAACTGAATCTCTTGCTCCATCAAAGATAGCTAGAAACTTGGGTGTCATGATTGATGACCAACTAACCTTCAAAGATCACGTTACCTCGGTTACTCGTTCTTTGCATTAATAAACATAAGAAAGATCAGACCATACCTGATCCAACATGCCCCCCAGCTCCTGGTGCAGGCCATGGTCATCTCCCACCTTCACTACTGCAACGCTCTCCTAACTGCTCTCCTAACTGCTCTCCTAACTGGTTTCCTAACTGGTTTCCTAACTGCTCTCCTAACTGCTCTCCTAACTGGTCTCCTAACTGGTCTCCTAACTGGTTTCCTAACTGGTCTCCTAATTGCTCTCCTAACTGGTTTCCTAACTGGTCTCCTAACTGGTTTCCTAACTGGTCTCCTAACTGGTCTCCTAACTGGTCTCCTAACTGGTCTCCTAACTGGTTTCCTAACTGGTTTCCTAACTGGTCTCCTAACTGGTCTCCTAACTGGTTTCCTAACTGGTTTCCTAACTGGTTTCCTAACTGGTCTCCTAACTGGTTTCCTAACTGGTTTCCTAACTGGTCTCCTAACTGGTCTCCTAACTGGTTTCCTAACTGGTTTCCTAACTGGTTTCCTAACTGGTCTCCTAACTGGTCTCCTAACTGGTCTCCTAACTGGTTTCCTAACTGGTTTCCTAACTGGTTTCCTAACTGGTCTCCCAGCCTGTGAAACCTCTGCAGATGGTCCAGAACGCGGCGGTGCGTCTGGTCTTGGATCAGCCTAAAAGAACACGTCCCCCCTCTGTTCATTGAGCTCCTCTGGCTGCCCTTAGCCGCCCGCATCAGATCCAAGTCCCTGATGTTAGCTACAAAGAGCTTAATGGAACGGCTCCATCTACTTGAATGCTCCTGCAAAGGCTTCTGTCCCAACTGGGTCCCTCCGTTGGTCCCAGGATTGTCGTCTAGCAGCTCCTACACCACGCCTAAGACAATCCAAACTCTGTTCATGTGTCGTCCCACGATGGTGGAATGACCTACCGAGCGCTACCAGAACAGGGGCGTCCCTGTCTATCTTCAGGAAGCTCCTGAAAACCCAGCTCTTCAGAGAGCATCTCCTATCCCAGCACTTACCTTGTACTTCCCTCCCCCCTCTATCTTTGCACTTTATCTTTCTGCACTTCCTTCTATGCCTGCACCCTATCTCTACTCTGTCCCCTCTGACAGAGTCGGACGCCTGGGTTCAAGGTAGGACGCTAAAGCAAAAAAAGCTAAAGGATTCAAAGGAAACCTTTGACTGAACTGAAGTTACCAGAAAATCTGAAAAAACTCACTTAGACAGCGACACACCACCAGCCTTTCCAATGAGCTCCTCATGGTGCAACACCGCCGAGTCCCACTGCAGCTCCAGGAAATTAAGCAACTTCCTCATTTCCTGCTCTGGGTGGAGAACAAGCCGCTCGTAGTGCACGGGCAGGCATCTGGCATCCCCGGCCGCCTGGCACTGGCTGAACATGGTCTCCAGCGCACTGCTCCACTTGGTCAGGCAGTCCCTGTAGCTGGTCAGGTCGAACCCTGAGATGGTCACCTGTGAAAGGAGGCGGAGTCAGAGGATGTCTGCTTTACCCTGCCTGCTGGGAAGTATGAGCCAGTGAGAAAGGAAATGGTTACCAATGAACAACGAGCTCACCTTGCGTGATATCATGGAGTGCACGGTGGCCCGTCCGTCTCGCAGCATCAGCACAAATTTAGCTTTCGGGAAGATGCGCGCCAAATACGACAGAGACTTCAGGGCAAATGGGTCCTTGTTGCAGAGGCGAGGCGCAGGTTCCCCGTGGCCAACGATCACCTGGAACACAGTTAGAGACGGAGCATGAAGGAAGGAACTGTGGGTGCAGAACAGGCAGAAAGAAAGCATAACTCTGGCTTTTCCCTGAGGCAGAACAGGAAATGGAAACCTGACAGGTGCAGTTTGATAGATAAATGAGTGATTTGGTTTCTTCAAAGCCTCACACTGCAGCTTCTCTAATCATTTACGTAGTTTATGCTTCCTCAAAATTCCCCACAAGCACTTTTGCTGCTTTGCATGTTGCTCATACTTCTGCTACGTAACAAAAGCATGTCCCATGAGTTTTACAGTCGGATTCAGGAGTTTTACAGTCGGATTCATGGGTTTTACAGTCGGATTCAGGAGTTTTACAGTCGGATTCAGGAGTTTTACAGTCGAATTCAGGAGTTTTACAGTCGGATTCAGGGGTTTTACAGTCGGATTCATGGGTTTTACAGTCGTATTCATGGGTTTTACAGTCGGATTCAGGAGTTTTACAGTCGGATTAATGGGTTTTACAGTCGGATTCATGGGTTTTACAGTCGGATTCATGGGTTTTACAGTCGGATTCAGGAGTTTTACAGTCGAATTCATGGGTTTAACAGTCGGATTTAGGAGTTTTACAGTCGGATTCAGGGGTTTTACAGTCGCATTCATGGGTTTTACAGTCGCATTCATGGGTTTTACAGTCGCATTCAGGAGTTTTACAGTCGAATTCAGGAGTTTTACAGTCGGATTCAGGAGTTTTACAGTCGGATTCATGAGTTTTACAGTCGGATTCAGGAGTTTTACAGTCGAATTCAGGAGTTTTACAGTCGGATTCAGGAGTTTTACAGTCGGATTCATGAGTTTTACAGTCGGATTCATGAGTTTTACAGTCGAATTCAGGAGTTTTACAGTCGGATTCAGGAGTTTTACAGTCGGATTCAGGAGTTTTACAGTCGGATTCATGGGTTTTACAGTCGGATTCAGGAGTTTTACAGTCGGATTCAGGAGTTTTACAGTCGGATTCAGGAGTTTTACAGTCGGATTCATGGGTTTTACAGTCGGATTCAGGAGTTTTACAGTCGGATTCAGGAGTTTTACAGTCGGATTCATGGGTTTTACAGTCGAATTCAGGAGTTTTACAGTCGAATTCAGGAGTTTTACAGTCGAATTCATGGGTTTTACAGTCGAATTCAGGAGTTTTACAGTCGGATTCAGGAGTTTTACAGTCGGACTCGTGGGTTTTACAGTCGGACTCGTGGGTTTTACAGTCGGACTCGTGGGTTTTACAGTCGTATTCGTGGGTTTTACAGTCGTATTCAGGAGTTTTACAGTCGGATTCATGGGTTTTACAGTCGGATTCATGGGTATTACAATCGGATTCATGGGTTTTACAGTCGGATTCATGAGTTTTACAGTCGGATTCAGGAGTTTTACAGTCGGATTCATGGGTTTTACAGTCGGATTCATGGGTTTTACAGTCGAATTCAGGAGTTTTACAGTCGGATTCATGGGTTTTACAGTCGGATTCATGGGTTTTACAGTCGGATTCATGGGTTTTACAGTCGGATTCATGGGTTTTACAGTCGGATTCAGGAGTCTGATAGTGTTCCAGAGCACACTGCCCCGGTCAACGTACCTCCAACAGGAACGCTCTCACGGCTGAGTCCAACACCTGGTCTGTGACGCCAGCCTCGTCCAATCGTATTCGCTCCTTAACCGAGCGGCTCCACGTCGCCCTCATGGCCAAGAGGCGAGGAATGACCCGAGTCTCCTCTCCGCAGCGCACGGCGTTGTGGGCGTCCAGCATGACCCGCATCAGAGTGGTGCCGCTCCTGGGAAAGCCGCCGATGAAGATGATGGGCGTGTCTTCGGGGAAGTGCTCAGTCAGGGACAGGCTCTGGTTGCCCGAGCCCAGGTTGAGCTCCATCCAGCGGTAGCGGTGGCTTTTGGGGGGGCAGTCGATCCCGCTCATGCCCAAGTAGAGCAGGGAGGCGGAGCAGAGGAGCACGCAGCCCAGCAGCAGGTTCGTTCTGGAACTTCTCATCACAGCTGGGTGTGTTTGGGCTCAAAAGGACGTCAAATAAAACTCAGCGGCAGCTGAGGCCGGTGCCTGGAATCAGGTGCGACTCGTCTGAAATGTCAGTTAAGTTCAGGTGGAACCCGACCGGTTCTGGTTCTGATGCTGAAGAAGATGTGGACTGGGACGACTCCTCACTCCTCTGCAGCTCCTGTGCCTCGTTGTAGGAGAGCAGGACTCAGGCCCGTCAAGCCCCGTAAGCAGCAGCACGCCTTCCCCATGGTTCCAACCTGAAAGATGAGGAGATGCCAGAATAAAGACTGCCTCCGGTTTCTTCACAACTTTCTGAGGAACGCAAGGCCCAAATGACGCTACTCTGCAGCTCCGATAAAGAGTCCAAACCTCAGCTCCTGACCGGTGAGCCAAGAACACTTTCACACACTTCCACAGGGGCTGAAATGCATCCAGCTTTAGTTGACAAAGCAGCCATTTAGCGCCTCTCCTCTGGGGAGCTGCTTTCTGCTGAGCCATATCAAAGTTCACTGCGGCAGGCCACACACACACCTCTGAAGCTACCGATTACACTGTTTTTATTCTCTCTGACGGCTTCCGCCACACTGAAACACTGCAGAATCTGGTGAAGCTCGTGTTACTACTGACCAACTTCCCCATTTCTCAGTTCCATCAGTGGCAGACTGATCTACTTCCTCTTTTCAGCCAGGACACTCGCACACAAACGTTTGTAAAAGACAGAAATAAATCAGTGATGCCATCAGAAGAGATGATTTATGAACATTTCCTGATTAAAGCAGTTAGTCGGATTCATTTGGAAGCTACAAAATAAAAAAATTAAGCTTTTTTCAGTCTGAAATCGGCCTCCATTTGGCGCTGCTTCTCTGCCATCTTTCCAGCCGGATTCAGGAGTTTTACAGTCGATTTCAGGAGTTTTACAGTCGGATTCATGGGTTTTACAGTCGAATTCAGGAGTTTTACAGTCGATTTCAGGAGTTCTACAGTCGGATTCAGGAGTTTTACAGTCGGATTCATGGGTTTTACAGTCAAATTCAGGAGTTTTACAGTCGGATTCATGGGTTTTACAGTCGAATTCAGGAGTTTTGCAGTCGAATTCAGGAGTTTTACAGTCGGATTCATGGGTTTTACAGTCGAATTCAGGAGTTTTACAGTCGAATTCAGGTGTTTTACAGTTCTACCGATTACACTGATTTTATTCTCTCTGACGGCTTCCTGAAACACTGCAGAATCTGGTGAAGCTCGTGTTACTACTGACCAACTTCCCCATTTCTCAGTTCCATCAGTGGCAGACTGATCTACTTCCTCTTTTCAGCCAGGACACTTGCACACAAACGTTTGTAAAAGACAGAAATAAATCAGTGATGCCATCAGAAGAGATGATTTATGAACATTTCCTGATTAAAGCAGTTAGTCGGATTCATTTGGAAGCTACAAAATAAAAAAATTAAGCTTTTTTCAGTCTGAAATCGGCCTCCATTTTTTTCTTTCCTGCTCTGGATACTGAGCCCCAACATCTGGGCGCCCCAACATCTGGGCGCCATGTGGGGAGCAGAGCAGGAGTAGCCCGCCTGGAAAGCCTCTGTTTTTTAGAGCAAAACGAGAAAACAGCTGGAAATGTCGGGGCCTGCTGCCTGAAGCCATGTCCCCGGGCTTCTCAAACAACCCACTCTGCTGCAGATTAGATTAAGCCACCAGGAATTTGCCCCCACCCCAGCAGATTAAAGCTGCTGGATCGGGCAGATAAGAAGGCGTATTTTCCATTTTTTAAAAATCGTTCTCTTAACCAATTTATAAATTCAGATAAGCCGCCATCAGAGTGTCATCATCTCACTCATCGGCACTAGTTGCCCTCTCAGATAAATCCGCAAAGTGGCCTTGGAAAGGCCACAGAGCTCAGCGCTGAAAGCCCAACAAACAAGTTTGGAAGAAGGAGGAAATGGTGACCTGTGATCGCTGAGATGGCTGCCGGCGGATTCTGGCCCCTGAACTACTGCTTTTATTTCCTGCTGCATGCTAGCCTTCTTTAGGGGGCAGAAAACAGCTCATTTCACCTGAATGTGCGCGAGCACGGACACTTTCCTCCTGCTCAACGGTCCCCTGCCCGTCAC
The DNA here is from genome assembly GCF_036924035.1 of Leuresthes tenuis. Lineage (NCBI taxonomy): Eukaryota > Metazoa > Chordata > Actinopteri > Atheriniformes > Atherinopsidae > Leuresthes > Leuresthes tenuis. The sequence goes on along the minus strand of NW_027325375.1, from coordinate 1,161,941 downwards.
GCGCTCACGTACCGCCGCTTGTTTTCGTTTTCTGCCGCACGAGCTGTTCTTGCTCCCCCCCCAAAAACAAAAAAATATGTAAAATTCACGCTGCAGCCTCTTCAAAAGCACCCGCTCGTTGCGGTCCAGCTGTGCGCGCGCGGAGGTGTATGACACCCGGTCAACATTGCTTGTGGAAATGAGATTAACGTCTGGCTGCAGGGCGCGGGCCCGCCAGGCACGCACGCACATCTGGCCTGGCTGACGCTGCGTGGAAAACGCAGCCGCCAGGTGAACGACCTGCTGGCGAACACCGTGACAGGAGCAGCTGCCCTCCGCGCCGCGCGCACATTTAACGTGGCACACGAGCACGCATTCCGTGGAATCAGCGAACAGCCTTGTAACTTGCACATTTTAACCCCCCCTCCTCCCAAAAAAAAAGGGTGTCCACTCACCAGCGTCCGTGAAACTGCCGAAATGCGAAGAAAAAACACGCAAGATCCTCGATCCAAGAGGCTGAAGCGCGCAGCTCCTCTGGCCTCATACACGCACAGTTTCTTCTCCCCCCCTCTGTAGTCGGAGGTTTCACGGCCGTGATGTCCATAACATGTTGCAAATCCAAAACCACGCAATTACACAACGTTTCTGTGCCGCTTTCAGCGCAACTTTGGACCGAGTAGTGGACGGTTTCCACCGCGGAGGAAAAAAACACACAAGCCAGACACGAACAGGGAAAGCTGGCCGCTGATTGGTCGGCAGCCGCACCAATATCGGCCTGGTCGCTTCCTATTGGTGGGAATATTAAAGGGCTATTCCGCCACGGTGAAAGGCTCCCCCCCGTAACTCGGGGCTGAAATTACTTTACCACATCGATTGGTATGCTCTCAGTAAAAGCCCACCGGGGAAATTAAATCACAGCGTGGGGTTTAGTGGAGGTTAAAGCCGCCTCACTTAATTTACCCATCTTTTCATTAGCAACAGACTTTGCTTTGCTCTGTGAGAGCTACAAGAATCTTTATGACAGCTGGAGGCCAAGTTTGACCAAAATTTACACAAGTATTCCTGTCAAAACGCCCTAAAACACCAACTCACCTCTGAAATGCCTCTGAATAAGCGACACATGGATAATTAATTAGGTAAGTTCATATGCTACGAGGAAGCAACTATAAATAAATGTGTTTTTTTTGTTCCTGTCGATTCAAAGTGTCATATTTATTCATATCTGCTATATAACTCATATAATGATAAAAGAGAGTGGTAATCAAATGTGTTACTTTCATCTGTTTTTTATTTAGAGTGACAGATAGAACGTTTACGTCTTTTTGCATCTTTTCATCCTTGTTTTCTGGTGTTTCTGTCGTCTTTCTTTATGTTTCTTTGCTTCTCTGTAGATTTTCTACAGGTTTGATGGTTTTGTGGCATTTCTCAATGGTCTTTGTCTGTGGTTTTTAAAGATGTTTCACATTTTGTTCTGCTCATTGTGTGCCTTTTTGTACATATCAAATAAACTGTGGTCATTTTGATGTTTATTCATGAGGTTCTGCATGTTATTTTGCATTACTGCGGTTATTTTCTGTCTTTTTGTGGCTGCAGTCTCCACCCAGAAGGGCTGCTGGGAGAAAAATCCGCAGCAGGGCATCTATTGACCTTGTTCAAGCCAGTTTACGCCATCTGAACAGTTTGCTGATGCTGCAACGGTATCTTCTGCTTTTGAGACGTCTGACAAGCTGCTGATTTTGTGACATTTTCAGGCAGATTTTCAGTTTCTGTTTCAGTGAAACAGACAAGAAAAACAAACCCTTTTCTTTTTAAATCTGGTTTTTATCAAAGTATTTGGTGAGATGCTTTAGTTGTATCCTGTTTCTTAAATGCTGAAGTCTTTTGGAGGCGTATCCCAGGTCCTTTGCATTAAACTCTGTGACATGTTGAGCTTTCTGACCCTGTGCTATGAAACAGGATTAAGGCTTAGTGAGGCCCGGCTTTTCAGGGTCACAAAGGCTGTTCATTTCCTTTTCTCAGCACACGTGAAAGCTCAAACCCTGAAGTAGAATCAGATTCAGAAAGACAAATACAGTGTAGATGCTGAGAGTCTGCAGCCCATCTTAGAGAGCGTTTAAAAGTTTTAGCGCTGCGAGCATCAGGAGAAACACACATATGCTCAGTGAGCAGAACCACTTATCCACTTATAACCGATTACAGCACTGAAGCTTACTCTGGTTGACTTTTCAAGGTTCGGGAAGAATGTTGAGATTCTTCTGTCCGAATCACTCGACTGCGCCTGAAAAACAACAAACTTTGGGGGTAATTTGACAGTTTTCTGCAGGATTATTAACAGGAGGTTTCAGCCTCCTGGGTGGACGAGTCTATTCTAGCTATTCTGACTCTGCAAGGTGCTCCGAAAACACAGGAAACCGCTCTGATATGCTAACAGGAAACCAAAGACAGAAAGGTATACGAGTCAAAGTGCATCCTTCCTCTGCGGCAGCGAGAAGAACACGAGCCGATCCCGAGTCACGGCTTTGTGCTCAAAGTCTGCCGCCTGCCTTCTGGGTTAACGTCTGAGTGGTTTCAGGAGAGCAGCTGAGAAAACTTCAGCCTCAGGGGAACGAATGCAATGAAACAAAGTAGAAATAGGAACATTTAGATGGAACTAAAGGAGCATTTAGCAGCATCACACAGGTGGGTTTAGCCTCAAATAAGCTGCTGCGAGATGAGGAGAGAAGATGAGACTTTAGAAGATTTAATTCACCTTCAGTTTCTCACAGCTGGGCACACATGTGAAGTCCTCATTTTAAATGTCCTGCAGCACTCAATCATTGAGAGAAACCTTTCTAATTCAAAGCAGAAGTCAGGCTCTGGATGAGCAGTAATGATGAGATCTTTCTGCCGGTGGCCAGGCGCTCGCTGTGCTGCGTTCAGACGCCAGAAGCCACCGTATTTCTAGCTTTATCCGCAGTTCTCCTCAGTTCTGACCAGTGTGTTCAGCGGCTTCATCCATCTCTACGTCGGCTGCAGCAGCGTTTTCCTGCTCCGGGTCGCCTGGGAGGACGTCTGCTACCGACTGGATGAGCTCCCCGATCTGTTCCTCCGACAGCCGCTCCTCACTTTCCTCGACCATCTGAACACAGGATGAAAAGAACAAAGGCCTTCTGTGATAAATCATCACTGATTTTACTTATTTTTCTAAAAAAAACAACATCTGGTGCCTTGCTTGACCTTAAAGTCTGTGGAATATTTTTTCTGGAGCTTTTGACCACATTTTCACGGCAGATGGAGTTCTACTAAATCTGAATGTTTGAATTCAAACTTTATATGCCAAATCTGCCTCTAAATATCTGCTTATTATATTTGTTTCCATAAAAAGAATTAACTCTGACATTTGTGTGTAAATATACACTGAGTTCTGTTCTGGGTTCTGTTTGATGAAGGCGAACTGAGGCCAGATCAGCCTGAGGTTCTTTGCTTTTTACACATTTTTCTGTCTCATTGGAGACTTTTGAATTAGTTTTTTTATGTCCTTTGTTTCTTATTGTTGATATTTAATTTAAAAAATGCTAAACGAAACATTATCTCACATACATATATATGGATTTTATAGGAATATACAAACATATGGATTCAAATATGGATTTTGTAACCATAGCCTTCAAAAACTATCACCAAAAGGTGTTTGAATGCATCCTATTTAAGTTTAATCTGTTTATTAAACCTCCTTTTATCCCCACCTTGCTACTCTTTCACACACATTAAAGATATTAAACATATGAATACATACAGCAGACATCTTTCACACACATTAAAGCTCATATGAACAGCAACAGACTAAAACTGCATTAACAACACCAGCTCTGACTTATCAGCCCAGAAGAGTCAGAGGTTCTGCAGCAGATTTCAGTCCTTTACTGACCAAAAGCCGTCTCCAGTTTAGTAAAGCAACAATATTTCACTGATGCTTTCATTATTTCATGTCTATGAGGCTGAATGCAGTCAATTTGATTAAATCCTACTCGTCTATAAGCTAAGCTAACTTCTGCTTCCTCTTTTTCTGTTGGATCCAGGGCTGCACTGACTCACATTCAATGGCACAAAGTGATATTCCAGGAAAACCTGCCAGAAAAAGTCCAGAAAAACCCAGATAAACAAAAAAAAAATCCTTAAACTCTCTGTGGAGCCTAAAATCCAAGAGTGCAGAAAAAATATTTCCATCAGTAGGAAACGTATGATGTGGAATAAACAAAGTAATGAAGTCACCTGTCAGTCAAATTCAGCCAAAGTTGACATATTCCTCTGTTTGCTGTCAACAACTAGAACTAAAAACGTCTTAGTGTCAAACTCTAACTATTTCAGCCAGGAAAAGTGAAAGAAATCGACTCACGAGCTGAATTTCCACTGCAGTCTGCGGTCGGTGGTTCAACAGCTGCAGCTTCTCTGCCCTGGTGACACAAAAGGAAGGAAGCGTTTATGATGCTGGATGTTTGAAACACTCTAATTCTCAGGGAAAAAGCTCCTTTTTGACTGACTTTGTGAGTTTGTGAGGCATCATGGTGGTGATGAACTGTTTGACAATCTCAGGGCTCTGCCTGCTGCAGGGTGTGTTGGACAGGTACTTCAGCGTCTGGGGGGGGAATGCACAGCGTGGCCATGATTTAATAAACTTTACAGGGGGGGGGGGTCAAAGTCAAATTCATTTGTGGCACATTTCATGTACAGAACAATTCAAAGTCTTTATATAAAATAAAAACACTGCAGCAGGGAGCAGAAAAGCATTAAAAATATGTAAAAGAATATGAATAGAAAGAAATTAAACACTTTAAATGAATTAAAACAAGCAACAGTCTGGATAAGTTAAAGATATCCTGCAGATTTCATGCATAGAACATGAGAAAAGACCTGGATTTAAAAATGTCTCCATTTGGTGACAGTTTAATCTCTGGGTTAGGGTTAATCTAACCTAAGTTTAACCCTATCTCTGACAGTTTGTTCCACTTGTTTGCAGCATAGCAGCTAAATGCTGCTTCTCCATGTTCAGTCTGGACTCTGGACTGGACCAGCTGACCTGAGTCCTTGGATCTAAGAGCTCTGCTGGGTTTAGATTCTCTGAACATATCACAGATTCTGGGATTTATAAACCATCAGCAGGCTTTAAAATCTATTCTGTGACTGACTGGAAGCCAGAGTAAAGATTTTAAAACTGGTGGGATGTGTTCAGATCTCTGAGTTCTGGTTAAAACTCCAGCAGCAGAGTTCTGGATGAGCTGCAGATGTTTAATGCTCTTTTTGGGAAGTCCAGTTAAAAGACCATTACAGTAATGGAGTCTACTGGAGATGAATGCATAGATGAGTTTCTCCTGGTCTTTTTGGGAGAGAAAACCTTTAATTCTGTTAATGTTTATGAGTTGGTAAAAAGCTGCCTTGGTGACAGCTTTGATGTGGCTGCTGAAAGTCAGATCTGAGTCTATCAACACTCCAAGGTTACCAACTTGGTCAGTGATTTTAAGGGCCCGAGTCTCAAGATATTTACCAAATGCTGACCCTCTTCTCTTTGCTACCAAACAGAATTTTGTCTCAGTTTTGTCTTTATTTAATTGTAGAAAATTCTCTCTCATCCAGGAGTTTATTTCCTCCAGACACTGACAGTTTGTCTGCTGGGCTGCAGTCGTCTGGTGACAGAGACACATAAAGCTGTGTATCGTCTGCATAACTGATAATTGATGTTAAAGTTCTGCAATATCTGACCCAAAGGGAGCATATACAAGTTAAACAGAAGAGGTCCAAGAATTGACCCCTGGGGGACTCCACAAGTCATGGCCTCTCGCTCAGATTCATAGCTGCCGACTGTAAGAAAATAACTCCGGCCTTCTAAATAGGACCTGAACCGGTTAAGGACCAGAAAGTCCAGCCCAGTTTTCCAGCCTGTGCAACAGGATTCTGTGATCTACAGACGCTGAGATCCAACAGAACCAGGACTGAAACAGAACCAGAATCAGTATTCAACCTGATGTCGTTTAACACTTTGAGCTGTTTCAGTGCTGTGATGACATCAGAAGCCTGATTGAGAGTTATTGAGCTGGTTAAATACAACTTTCTGAATAATCTTGGATATAAAAGAGAGATTAGAGACAGATCTGTAGCTGTTAATCACAGAGTTCTCTTCTTTAGGAGTGGCTTAATGGCAGCTGTCTTTAGTGACTTGGGAAAAATGCCTGATGCCAGTGAGCTGTTAACTATCTGTAGGAGATAACTTTCTACTGAAGTAAACAGTTTTTAAAAAGTCAGATGGTTTTATGTCCCGAGTGCAAGTTGTTGGTTTCCTCTAAGATTTTTAAATCAATCATATTAAATCGTGACATAACATCAGAGTTAGTTTAGTTAGATTCGAGGTTTTAGACACAGATTAGTTGAATGTTTTGTCTAATTATTTAGATTTTTTGGCAAATTCGTTGCATTTCTCAGTGGAGAGGAGGTCTGGGTTTGACTGTTTAGGAGGATTTATGAGTTTTTCAACCACAGCAAACAGAGCTGGAGAATTGTTGGCATTCTTATTAATCAGTTCAGATAAATTCAGCTCTCTGGCCTTGCACAGCTCATTGTTAGAACTACGCAGGCTTTGTTTGTACAGCTCAGAGTGAATCTGAAGCTTTGTTTTCCTCCACTCAGTTTTCCTGCATTCTGTTCTCTGGTTTTTGACCGTTGAGGTGTTTTCTGTTTGCTTGGTGCTCCTGATTCTTGCAGCAGCTTCCATTACATAGCTGTGGCCTCCCTAAACTGAGCACTTGTTCTCTCATTAATGTACCTCTTTTTACCTGAGAAGCTGGTTAATCAAGTAAGCTGAGTAATCAATAAATAAAATAAAATACAGAAATGTTTAGACAAGGTCAATAAGAAGAAAAGGAGGAGGAGGCCCACCTCATACATGATGGTGTTGAGGTTCTGCTGCCCGGCGCTGTGTTTGCTCTTCCCGCTGTCTTTCCTCTGCTCCTTCAGGTCCGTCAGGAGTTTGAAGACCTGAGAAAATCAAACCGTGTTACAAACTGATCCTTCGACTGAAAAGCAGAAGAACTTCACCTGAGGCCTTACCTCATAGTTACTGAGCATTGCAGCGTTTGCATTTTTCCTGAAAAGAACAAAACAAATTAGGTTTACAGGTTTGAAACAATCTGAGCTGCTCCAAGCTTTTCTCACTGGATCGACACGTTTTTAAATAGATTCCCATGTTTACTGAGGTTATAACTGCAGGAATTCTGACGTCAAACAATCGCTGAGGTTAAATAACAGTTACAACAATGCTCTTTGTTTTTTTTATTGCTTTCTAATAATTCTATAGGTCATTAAATTCAGTAAATGCATATTTTCTCTGAGGTTAATGAGCAAAATAATGGCCTAATAATCCTGCCATTACAGAACAGCCTTCGCTCAGGTCTGAGACGTTCAGATGCAGCTGAAACCTACGGAGGATGGAGGTTGTTTTGGTTCCAGACAAGTGATCAATAATGCCACATTTTTTGGAGTGTATTTGATAAGAATTTATTATGAAGCAACAGATTTCACTGTCAGTACCTGCGTGGATTATGATTAGTTTGGTTGTTTAACAGGGAAAATGCTCCAAATACATCTATTCTAACGTGGTTTTGGACAATCCTGACTTTAGTAAACTACAGAGAAAGTAAATTAGATTAGATTCCCCTTTATTGTCCCACAGTGGGGAAATTCACATTATTATTTCAGTACTATTTAAATATGACAACAAACAGTCGCTCAGACGCTGATCCAGACAAAAATGACCAAATATCAGTGAAAATACCGGGAGTATTGATTTAAATGTTACTGATCTCTGTTCTCACATCAGTTCTGTAAAAGAAAAACTCTTTTGTCGCGCAGAACGACTTGAAAATGTGTCTCGGACCGGTTGTGTTGCTACACTCGTGCGTCTCAATCGCTAAATGAACCGGAAGCTAAGAGCGACGCGGTTGTTGCACCTTTATTCACGACGTTTAGCTTCATTTCCAACAAACAGTTATACAATACATACTTTATCTAACAGTTTAAAAAAAATATTGAGAAAATCTATCAGAAGAATCTTACACTTCCATTTCACCAAGTGCTTTGGTCCGTTTCCGCTGGGTCCGTGTAGAAACCGTACAGCGGCTCAAATGTTCCGCCACCAGTGACGGCGGAAAATCAAACCCCAACTACCGCAGCAGCGTTTGTGGTGGCATCTGTTGGCGTTTTTAGACCCAGCAGAACAGAGTTAAAACACAACAACAGCAAGGTGTGGAAAGTTACATAGATCCAAATGACAAATGTGAAAGATTAGCTTTAGACAGGTAAAACAGCTCCCCCTCGTGTTCAGTCCAACAGAAAAATGGATGCTTCGATGAACTGAGGTAGAATGGATGAAGCTAAATCACCTTCTTTTAGTTACGGCTCGATAACAAATCACTCAAACCGAGAGTCCAAAATACTCATATATAAAAATGTACTGTGCTACATATGAATATATTGTTGTCAGATGTCACATTAACTCAAGCCTGGCCTTGAAAAAACAGTGAACATCACTGATCATGTTGTTATTCTTTTTGGCAGATGTGACTTCATGTTTGTCTCATATCTAAAGACATAATATAGAGATAATCTGTGCCACAGAAAGTTCTGTTCAAGCTGGTGTTTTCACTTTATATACAGTTATAATTACATATACGAGTAGAATTCTTTATAAATGTAAACATAAAAGCAGATAAATCCAAATCCAAATGATGGAGTCATGCATTTTTTTATTCAACATAGACTGAATATTACAATTATTTCACCATTGACATTTTTTCTCATGTAACCATGTAAAAACAACCAGTGATCAACAGATTAAGCAAGTAAAAAAAAAAGACAACAAAAGTACAATGAAAGAAATCAATAAATACGTTACTAAGTCAATTAAAACATTTAAGAAGCTTTATAAAAATATCCCCATTTATATTGACACCATGGCGCCAGGTCCACCGGAAGTCGGCCATTTTGAGTGGAACATGGGTTTTGGCGCCATTTTTCCCCGTTTCCACACCTCGCATTTGATCGAACTCCTCCTACACATTTCATGCTACAGGCTTCAAACTTGGCCATGTTACTCTCAAGCCATGGGGGACTAAAAGTTATGGAAATCTTTCTCAAACCTTAAAGGGTGTGGCCGTGGCAACGCCTCAAAGTTCGACGACTGGCCATTGCTCGCCATGAAAACAAAGAAGCTTTAACTCCCACATACATTAACCAATCTACCCCAAACTTCAGAGGCTGCACTTGGGCTCCACCCAGAACGCATACATATGACCAAACTTACACAAGCTTATAGCGCCACCTGCTGGTGGTCATAAACGTCACTTTTTACGCCCGGCGGTACTACGCCTGACTGGGATTCTCACGTCCTGCTGTGCGGTGCGCATCGGACGGAGTCCAGCTCATACCCCGACGTGCGCACGTGCTCGGGCCTGATCAATGCTGCTTACAGCTTTAATGATAATTCTTTTTTAAAAAAATGCAAAAGGCAACAAAGAAAGGCAAACAGATATTTGGATATTTCCACAGTAATCACCTCAGAAAATATACACACAACCTTTGATAATACTTACGGTTTATAATGAGGGATTGGATAGTGTAGTGGTATGATTTCATGCCAGCTTTCATGTGGGAGATCTGGGTTCAAATCCTCTGCATGAAAGGTACTGTCTCCAGTAGGGGTCCTTAGGCAAGACCCCCTTACCCTATCTGCCTACCTGTAAGTCGCTTTGGATAAAAGCGACTGCTAAATGCATAAACATAAACATAATGTGTAGTGCATAGTTATGCTGAGAACTTTGAGTTATGAGCGCGACAGGCTTTTAGTTCTCAGCATGAACAGAATGTTTAAGGTAGAAACTGAATAAGAGACTCTTTATGAACAAAAAAAACTAAGAAATAACCAAGCATTAAAATGACAATGGAGGAAACCTTTATCCTCAGACTCAAATCAAAGCTTAAAGTCACCTGATATCTACCATATTTGTTGGGTGAAAAAGCTATCCTGACACGATGGGACTGAGCTCTGCATCCTCAGTTAATATCCATGGGGACGGGCTCCTCTTTCTGGCAGAGGAACTCGGAGAATACCCTTAAAGATGCGTCTCTGGGGTCCTCTGAATGGGCGACTGCTTTTTGTAACAATGGAAGATGTCTGCTCTCGACCAGGTGCCTCAGATCTTCCATAACGTTTTGGTGTCGAGGGGAAGGGTTAGCAAGATATTCCTTTAGCACATCAAACCGTTCTCTTTCAACAGTCTGGAAAATGATGCGTTTAAAGATGTCAAACAAAGGCTGGCCGTACTCTATGACGCTCCGGTTCTCACCCGCTGCGCTGGAGTAGGCGTATCCCCCGGTGTGCACGGCAACCACATTACAGTCCCTGTCGAACACCGGAGAGCCCGAGGAGCCAAAATAAAAACAGGACTCGTAAGTCAGAGCCTTTTGATGAACAGACGTTGCCACGTTCTCAAAGAAAGAGCTGGTGACCAGTTGAACACACCCCTGATTTTCACGGTTGTGTCTCCCCACAACCTGGAGGCGGTTCTGAGAGGGAACAATCAAACATGGATCTATTTTTTTCACACCACCATAAGGATGCCCAATGATACAGATTCCACCCTCTTGGGGAAGGAAACCGAGGTGTTTAACCAGAGCAACAGGCAGCGCATCATCGGTCCGCAGCCTTAACAAGGCCCAGTCCCTTCCTGACACATCAGGGATGTACTCAGAGCAAACAACCTCCTCCACATCGAGCCCTTCCTCTTTCTGCTCCACACTTTCATACCAGAAATGGACAGCCGCCCTCTTATAAAGCTGCCCGCTCTCATTCAGAGCGTCTCGGATTACATGGCTGTTAGTGAGGACACACCTGCCAAACAGGAGAAAGCCACTTCCACACGGCCTCCCACTTATTCTCACCTGGCACACAGACTTACTGAGATCCAGGAGTTTCCTCATGGTTTGCACATCTCTGCACATCTGGTCGTTCTGTCCGAACTCCACACGGAGCAGATTCTGAATGCGAGAAAGCTTCGGTGCCGGAGTTCTTAAGCCTTTCACACACTCGGTAAACTGGGAGGATAAATGGCTCTGCATGGTTTTTGAACGAGGCATTTCCTGCACTAAGCTTTCTGGCTCCAGGTTACCATTAAGATCGCTTTTCTTATTCTGCGTGCCGCCGTCCTCGGACTGGCTCTGAGATCCACCTGACGCCATGTGAGCATCATCCAGGCTGCCGGGCTGACTGACAGGTGGACTCGCCTTATTGAGCAGTATAATCTGGAAGGTTTTACCACTGAGATCATCCACGAGGCGGGACAGCTCGGTGATGAAGCCGGTGTCTGTGTTGGAGAGCGCACAGTTCTTTTTGAATATGGTGGAAAGAAAACGACCGTCTCGCCGTAGAGCTTCCTTCACTCTTTCCCCTTTGTACGCATACACTGTGATTTCATGCGTCAGTACTCTAAGGGCTGGATTTCTCATGATTTTCACTAAGCTTTTACCTCCCTTTACGCACAAATGAAACATCACCAGATCACAGGATGGTTTCACTGCGACAGCCATCGGTTTCTTTGGCCTTTCCACAGCTTTCACATACTTTACAGCCAGATACTCTTCGTTTCTGATCAAGCTACAAGGAAAGTGTGAACATAACGCTCTTCTGCCTCTTACGATAACAAGCTCTTTGTCTTTGTGCTTCTCTGCCATTTTCCTAAACTCTGGGCTTTTCTTCAGCGAGTTCTCTACAGTTCCTGCTTTATTGCAGGTTATGGTGAAGGTTCGGTTCTTATTCTCGCACCACGTAAAAGAGTGGGTTGGGTGCAGCTCCCCTTCCTATAAAGAAGATACAGACATGAAGAGGTTATTCTCAATTCATTTAGTCAAAGTTATGCAATATCTAAACTAGGGCCGGGACTCGATTAAAAAAAAAAATTAATTAGAGGCTTTGTAATTAATTAATCGAAATTAATCACATTTTTAATCGCATATAAATATTTGACCTGAAAACAGTGAAAACTCCATCCATCCACTCACCAGGTTGAGATTTTCAAATATAGTACAAATTTTGTGAAAGCGCGCTCATGAGTGAGGTACATCATGTGAGTCATCGCAGCTGCCTGACTGGAGGTGCTGTTGGACTCCGCACTTCTCCTGGTTTTATGGTAGCTAATGGCGGGGCTAACAGGAGGGCTAACGGTGGGGCTAACAGTGGAGCTAACAGTAGGGCTAACGGTGGGGCTAACAGGAGGGTTAACGGTGGGGCTAACAGGAGGGCTAATTGCTGGGCTAACGGGAGGGCTAACGGTGGGGCTAATGGGAGGGCTAACGGTGGGGCTAACGGGAGGGCTAACGGTGGGGCTAACGGGAGGGCTAACGGTGGGGCTAACAGGAGGGCTAACGGTGGGGCTAACAGGAGGGCTAATAGTGGGGCTAACAGGAGGGCTAATGGTAGGGTTAACGGTGGGGCTAACAGGAGGGCTAACAGTGGAGCTAACGGTAGGCCTAACAGGAGGGCTAACGGTGGAGCTAACACAACTCCTGGTGGGGCTATAGCCCCACCGAGCCCTTCGCTGGCGCCACCTATGTCTGAAGTCATGAAGGTTAGTTGGTGCTCCAGTATAATCGGTATGTCTGAAACTCATCCAGTGAGAAACGTTCCGCGGTGCAAAAATAAGTGCGATTAAAATGCATTATTTTTTTTAACACATTCATTTTTATGTAATTAATCTTAATTAACGCGTTAAAGTCCCGGCCCTAATCTAAATATTACTAAGTTATCTTAAAGGGTTATTCATTTAATTCTTCTCTGCTGATAGGAGAAGAGCTGATTTTCATCTAAAACTGCTGAAACCTCAGTGGTTTAGAGCAGTCTGAGCGACTGTTTGTCATGTTTTACACTGTTTAACTTTTGCATTACACAGCTGAGGCGACATTTTCCTCAGAACGAGTGTTGCTCAGGTATTGTGGCGTAAAGCCACTGAGCCACAGTGGCTGTGCACGACAATGTTCTTCTGGAGAGAAAGTACAGCCTGGCTGTGAATGCCATCAAAAAAACAAACAAGCTGCTGTGTATTTATGAGGTTTGACTTGTTTTAGACGTTTAAAATCCCCCGCCTCTCCTCCCCAGCATGTAAAATAAACGAGACAAACCTTTGCAACTCGCAAATCAGGAGGCGGAGCGTTGTCATCGTTCTGGTTGAGCGGGATTTCCTTTGGGAACCAGACAGAAAGTTACCTTAAGTTACGCAGTATTCAGTCTTTATTCATTTTCCCTTTGGAAAAACAGAGAAGTGTGATTTCAAAAGACTCAAAATCAGTACCTGAAGGATGATTGGCTCATCTTTAGCAGCCATCTGGTGGTGGCTTCCTGCTGGATGTAGATTCTGTGGAGCCTAACCCACAGGAAAATAGAAATATATATGATTTGATTTGAATTATTCATAAAGTATGGATACATTTACCTGACTTCACCTGAGGACAATAACAGGAAGTGTAACCAGGGCTCTCACAGTCTGGAGGGGATTACTCTGTCAGGAGAGGAGCCTCAGCTTCACCACATTTATTTTGCTTGTTTAAAACCACTTCGATTATTGATCAGAATCTGAACCTTTCAGACTCACACAAAGCTTTCAGGAACATCAGGCACATCTGGATGAATGGCTTTACGTTGGGCTTCAGCTTTAAATTTCTCTCTATTACGTCCATTTTTCTTGTCTCCACTCCGTGTGCGCGCCTATGCGCGTGCACCTGTAAAAATGACCGCGTACCTTTGGGCACCTGCGTGTCACCCCTCTTTCAACGCTTTAAAAAACGGTTTAAAACGGTTTAAAAACCCCTAACCCTCGTTTTCCTCCATTTTTATCACGGTTAACACTGCTGCTACTTATTGTGATTAAAACTAAAACTAAAAATTAAAACTAAAACTCACCAAAAATGAGGGAAAACAACCTCTAACGGACACGGCTTGACAACAGGATCTCCTCCGTGGCACGGACAGATTGTTACTTCAATTTCGCGGTTTTCTCTTCTTCTTCTTCCTCTTATTTTTCCATTTTATTGGCAGACAACAAGCTTTAAGGTGCATTACCGCCATCTTCTGTACTGGAGTGTGAACCAGAGTAAAATACACACACATTTTTATATATTTATATGTATAAATATATATATATATATGTCGCTGGAGCTTTTGACCCATCTGTAAAAACTTGAATATATTCTTTATAAAACTGATGATTTCTTCCATGATATTCATTTAGGTGCTTATTCTGCTAAATTATATCGTGCAATTGTACAGATTCCATTTTTCGTAATGTACTATGAGGCATCATTTGCCTTGACCCCCACCATAGCTTCACCAAACTCTAACTCTAAAACTAAAACTTCAAACTCACCCTCTCTCTTCATCCCTGCACTATAGCAATATTCCTTTTTTTAAATGAAAGCCTATCTCCATGTCCTCTTAAATTCACCCATAAGTACTTTCCTACGCATGTTTAATAGCATTTTAGCAGCTTCTACTCAGTGCACATACTGGGGAAGTTTTAAGTAGCTCCCATAGAAGCCTGAGCCTGAATTAAATGTCCAAGTAAAGAGATAAGTTTGTGCATTTCTTTCTTTTACTATAGTTTTACTGGTGGATTTTATTAACGTGCAAATAGTAGCGCCATGATTAACAGTTAATTATTCTCTAAAATAAATACCCTGCACCCTACATTTAACAGAGCAAAGGATAAATGATAAGTAAATGAGTGAGTTATATAATAAAAAGGGACAATCCAAGGAGAAATATGCATTTTAATAGAGCGGAAAACTGCATTCAGACTTTGAAATATTTTGATATACTGCTCTTGGATGTCTGGAGGGTTTCCCATCGAGCACATTATTCAAATAAAGTTGTTGGGATTTAAATGTTCTGCTTCAAAACATTTATATCCCAGGGACAGGGGCAAAAATATGTGCCAAAAATAAGACGAGGACTGAGAGCCCAGCGTGCCTGAGATAGCAACTGCTTGGTCTGTGGCAGTGAAGGAGGGTCAGGGGTTGAAAACTCAGAGGCCAGCATTTTAAGCTTGGTTTTTGTTGGAAACATTATATAGTTATACTATGACAGAAGAGTCCTTCCATCTTTCCTCTTCTATGATTCAAGCAAAAGTGTTTTGACTCTGGTACTAGTCTTTCCCATAATATTAACTGGTGAGAAGCACCTCTTATGTTCCTTCCCATAATAATGAATGGTGAGAAAAGCGCCTTTTCTCATAACATTGTGTGATCAGCAAGCATAAACTACATAAATAGCTGGAGCACCATTTTGTCAGGGAGACAACTCTGAGCAGCTTCCTGACAGGTTGTGTGGACTTGTCTCTTTCTTGCAAGAAATAAATGTTTTGTGTTAATTAATCGTATCCAGCGACTCTGAGCCTAATTTTACAGAGAATTTTTCTAACATATTGGTCCTTCGAGCCGGATTCTAAGTCCCTTCCACCTTCCAGAAGCGGAGCTGAAACTGTGCACGGGGGAGTCCAGGACTCCTAACTGAAGTCCTCTCAGCAGGGTTTCTGAAAGAGGCCGGCTGCCACTGGCTGGAGGAAAGGTGACAGAATCTATTTTTGAATCAGTGGACAGACTCGCTGGATTCTTCTTTGTTTAACTTACCAGTGGATTTATGGTAAGGAACCCTTTGTGTTACTATTGTTGGTTGGAAATAGTGTGATTATTAGGGAAAATTTTGATTAATTAACTAGCAATTGATGGAAACTGGAGGCCTTTAAATAGATTGAGTCGTTGCTATTTTCCTAAGAATATTACTATTTCGAATGCAACCTAGTAAAGAAGCCTCAACTGTAATTAATGGTAATTCACTCTCCTCCCCCCACAGTCTTGGCTACCAACTACTGCAGCTAACAAGTTAATAAGAAGAATCTGTAGCAACTGTTGCAGTTTTTTAATTATTTTCTTACAATGTTCACAGCTGCCCTTAAATAGAGCTCATCAGTCCAATAGTGTAAAAAAAGATATAACTCAGGTTTGCTCAGTTGAGTTTGATGTCTTTGTGAGCGAACATGAAGCTAACACTGCGTCGTATTTACAGCGTTGAGCTCAGCACAGGTTCACAGGTACCTGTGAACGCTCCTCACTGTGAACGCCGTGAACACCGACTTAGAAATGACATCCTGCTGAAAAGCAGCTGATCTAGACCTTTTTTTCCTCTCAGTAAGGTAATTATGCATCCCTATACAGTTCTTTTAAATATGAGCCACCCCTTATTTCTTTATACTTAGCTTCCAAACAGCTACACTTGCTTGATATCTTTTAAAGTGGTGTTGATTAATAGTTCTTCAGGCTTTCGTTCCAGTTTTTCTTTGGATGTTGCCTGCTGTTTCACTCATTTTCCAGTCCCTGTATCTGATTCCTTTCAGATTAATGACAGTATTTTGCTTGTTAAGCCACTCGACACTGACCAATGAATCATTTAACAGAAAAAATCGTGAAAAAATCCAGCTGTGACCTGACAGGACCTGAGAGATGCATCTGGACCTTCAGCTGATCCATCTACTGTTGGCCCAAGCCTCATCAGAAATGGTCTCCATGGAAGGGTGGCTGTCAAGAAGCCGTTCTTAAGGAAGGGAAACAGGGAGAAAAGGCTGAGCTGTGCCAAATGACACAAGAAGTGGACTGAAAATCAGTGGCAACAGGTCTTATGGAGGGATGAATCCTCCCCAGAGCCCGGACCTCAACATTATTGAAGCAGTGTGGGATCATCTGACAGAGAACGGAACAAAAGGCAGCCCACATCCAAAGAAGAGCTTTGGGATGTCCTTCAAGAAGCCTGGAGAACTATTCCTGAAGACTCCTTAAAGAAATGACAGAAAGCTCGTCAAATGAGATTGTGTTGAATAATAAGGGTGCTCATACCAAATACTGACTTTAAAACTTCTGCAAGAAGCTTTCAGGCATTTTTTTTCTGCTTCCCACCGCCGGAAACGACACCTTCCAGCCTCGGTGACGTACCGTGACGTAGCAGCAGAAGGAGCTGTGACGTCTCCGCTGACGCTTTTTAAAGCGACACCAGCAGCTTCAGTAAAAAGCGCCTCGTTCCCGCTGCTCCCATTGAACATCCGACTTCCAGCGTCTTCCCAGCGGATACATACACTGCTGTTGGTTAACATGTCAAATACCGAGGTAAGCTTGAACTGAGCAGACCGCGACCACAGCTGGGATTCACGTGTTGTTTTGACGGCCAGCTGGAGGCTGACTGAACAAGCTGTCAAACTCCTTTTCCACCGCAGCTAACCCGACCAACCCAGCACATTTCTGCTAGCTGAAGTTCATGTTCTGCCTCTCTGTCTGTCTCCAGGGGAATAAGCTTTGGGGCGGTCGTTTCGTGGGAGACACCGATCCAATCATGGAGAAGTTCAACGCGTCCATCGGCTACGACCAGAGGATGTGGGATGCTGACATCCGAGGGAGCAAGGCTTATGTTAAAGCTCTGGAAAAGGCAAAGCTGGTCAGCACGGACGAAATGGAGCAAATATTACATGGGATGGATCAGGTGTGAACACATGAAATAGTCCCGAACCTGAACGCGTCTGCAGCTACGTCATCACCGAGTCCTCTGTGGTGCGGACTCTGGTTAATGGAAGAAAATGTGCCATGGTGCAGGATTCCTGTTTTCTGCTGAGTTCGTAGTGAACAAAAGTGTCATGTGACAGGTGTCAGCTGCCAAACAGCTGCAGTTACTCTTTTATTCGGGTCAGGGTTCAGCGCCCCCTCTATCCCGATCCTTTCCCCTTTCATTGGATACACAAAGAAACACAAGCAAAAGTGTTGTTTAGGATTCTTTAATTTGGTCCTTTTCAAAGTTTAAAGCAGCAGTGTATGAATTCAAGGTGACACGGTCCTCCTTTTGTTCTGCAGGTTTCTGAAGAGTGGTCTAAAGGTGTTTTTGTGATCAAACCTGGAGATGAAGACATTCACACAGCCAACGAGCGTAGGCTAAAGGTGAGGTATGGCCCGTCTGATGCTTGGTGAACTGCAACCATCTGCATTTACTCCTTTACTTAAATACAAGCTTCATGTAGCGGTACATTTTTTTCCTTGTAGACAGACTACAAACTAAACTCAAACAGAACAAGGGAATAAAACTGTGGCAGAAACAAACGATGTGCCAGAATATATATATATATATATGGGTCATATTTAAGGGATTTAACTAACTTATATGGTCTTATATATAACTAACTTATGCTGACTTATATGGTCGTATGAATTGGTGGACTTGATGATGTAGGATACTGTCATCAGATGACGACATAAACAATAATTCCTGAGGAATTATTTATTTTTTATTTATTTATTACTGTGATTAAAGTGAAAGAATAAAGCAAACAATGAATTGATCCTTTTATCACTTTGTTTGCACGATGATATTTGCAGGGATGTCAAACTCTGGTCCTCGAGGGCCGCTGTCCGGCAGGTTTTAGATATTTTCCTGCTCCAACACCTGATTCAGATCGATGCATCATTAGCTGGTTTGTGCAGAACTTAACAATCTTTCGAAGAGATCCATTTAATCTGAATCAGGTGCTTTGAAGCAGGAAAACATCTAAAACCTGCAGGGAAACATCTAAAACCTGCAGGAAACGTCTAAAACCTGCAGGGAACGTCTAAAACCTGCAGGGAAACACCTAAAACCTGCAGGGAAACATCTAAAACCTGCAGGAAAACATCTAAAACCTACAGGAAAACATCTAAAACCTACAGGAAAACATCTAAAACCTGCAGGGAAACATCTAAAACCTGCAGGAAACGTCTAAAACCTGCAGGGAAACATCTAAAACCTGCAGGAAACGTCTAAAACCTGCAGGGAAAACATCTAAAACCTGCAGGAAACGTCTAAAACCTGCAGGGAAACATCTAAAACCTGCAGGAAACGTCTAAAACCTGCAGGGAAACGTCTAAAACCTGCAGGAAAACGTCTAAAACCTGCAGGGAAACGTCTAAAACCTGCAGGGAAACGTCTAAAACCTGCAGGAAACATCTAAAACCTGCAGGAAACGTCTAAAACCTACAGGGAAACGTCTAAAACCTGCAGGAAAACATCTAAAACCTGCAGAGAAACATCTAAAACCTGCAGAGAAACATCTAAAACCTGCAGGAAACATCTAAAACCTACAGGGAAACGTCTAAAACCTGCAGGGAAACGTCTAAAACCTGCAGGGAAACGTCTAAAACCTGCAGGGAAACGTCTAAAACCTGCAGGGAAACGTCTAAAACCTGCAGGAAACGTCTAAAACCTGCAGGGAAACATCTAAAACCTGCAGGGAAACGTCTAAAACCTGCAGGGAAACGTCTAAAACCTGCAGGGAAACGTCTAAAACCTGCAGGGAAACATCTAAAACCTGCAGGGAAACCTCTAAAACCTGCAGTGAAACCTCTAAAACCTGCAGTGAAACGTCTAAAACCTGCAGGAAAACGTCTAAAACCTGCAGGACAGCAGCCCTCGAGGACCGGAGTTTGACATATGTGTGATATTGGCTGTCCCTCGGTGACATAGATCGCTTTAATCTTCCAGAAAGCTTTTAGAATTAGATCGATGAGTTTCCTGGAATGAATATTTATGATGTATTTAGGTCTTTTTTTCCCCCACAAATGCTCAGTAGCACATCAAATGTGTGTTCCTCCACCGCTGGTTTCAGAGTAGTGCAACAGAACTGTTTACTCCCCTTTGTTACTTAAGTAATTTCATTAATCTAACTAAAGAACTTCTATATTTCCTCTCAGAAAGAAAAATGAGAGTGCTTTCATGCTGTTGCCCTGCAGACCTGGAGGTTTGCTGATGGCTCTTATGAGAGACGCCGCTGTCATGTTGCTTCCTGTGTTTCCAGGAGCTGATCGGGGCGCCTGCAGGGAAGCTGCACACTGGCAGGAGCAGAAACGATCAGGTTTGTTTTGATGGGATTAACATAAAGGACGAGCAGATGGAGTATTTTAAGACTGCGTGTTTACCAGGTGGTCACTGACATGAGGCTGTGGCTGCGTGACGCCATCACGACCCTGACGGACAGTGCGCTGCAGCTCGTATCTTCCATGGTGGAGCGGGCGGCGGCGTGAGAAAAACGCACGTACAGGCACACGAAAACGCTGCTTTATCGGTAACGCCGCTTTATTAAAGCGTTCTTCCTCTGTTGTTCCTGTGTTGATCAGGGAAATCGACGTCCTTTTTCCCGGTTACACCCACATGCAGAGGGCTCAGCCAATCAGGTGGAGCCACTGGATTCTAAGGTGATCCTCGGAAGGCGAAACTTTCAGGGCTTTTAAAAGTTAGACGGTGTGTTGTTGATGTGAGTTTTCCTCTTCTTCTTCCCCAGCCATGCTGTGGCTGTGAGCAGAGATGTTGACCGTCTTCTGGAGATCAAGAAAAGAGTAAACATCTTACCTCTTGGCAGGTGAGCTCATCCCACTGTGAACGCTCCCCACTGTAAACGCTCCCCACTGTGAACGCTCCCCACTGTGAACGCTCCTCACTGTGAACGCTCCCCACTGTAAACGCTCCCCACTGTGAACGCTCCTCACTGTGAACGCTCCCCACTGTGAACGCTCCCCACTGTAAACGCTCCTCACTGTGAACGCTCCTCACTCTGAACGCTCCCCACTGTAAACGCTCCCCACTGTGAACGCTCCCCACTGTAAACGCTCCCCACTGTGAACGCTCCTCACTCTGAACGCTCCCCACTGTAAACGCTCCCCACTGTGAACGCTCCCCACTGTAAACGCTCCCCACTGTGAACGCTCCCCACTGTGAACGCTCCTCACTGTGAACGCTCCCCACTGTAAACGCTCCCCACTGTAAACGCTCCCCACTGTAAACGCTCCCCACTGTGAACGCTCCCCACTGTAAACGCTCCCCACTGTGAACGCTCCCCACTGTGAACGCTCCCCACTGTAAACGCTCCTCACTGTGAACGCTCCTCACTCTGAACGCTCCCCACTGTAAACGCTCCCCACTGTAAACGCTCCCCACTGTGAACGCTCCCCACTGTAAACGCTCCCCACTGTGAACGCTCCCCACTGTAAACGCTCCCCACTGTGAACGCTCCTCACTCTGAACGCTCCCCACTGTAAACGCTCCCCACTGTGAACGCTCCCCACTGTAAACGCTCCCCACTGTGAACGCTCCTCACTCTGAACGCTCCCCACTGTGAACGCTCCTCACTCTGAACGCTCCCCACTGTAAACGCTCCTCACCGTGAACGCTCCCCACTCTGAACGCTCCCCACTGTGAACGCTCCTCACCGTGAACGCTCCCCACTGTAAACGCTCCCCACTGTGAACGCTCCCCACTCTGAACGCTCCCCACTGTGAACGCTCCCCACTGTGAACGCTCCCCACTGTAAACGCTCCTCACCGTGAACGCTCCCCACCGTAAACGCTCCTCACTGTAAACGCTCCCCACTGTAAACGCTCCCCACTGTGAACGCTCCCCACTGTGAACGCTCCTCACTGTAAACGCTCCCCACTGTAAACGCTCCCCACTGTGAACGCTCCCCACTGTGAACGCTCCCCACTGTGAACGCTCCTCACTGTGAACGCTCCCCACTGTAAACGCTCCTCACTGTAAACGCTCCCCACTGTGAACGCTCCTCACTGTGAACGCTCCCCACTGTGAACGCTCCCCACTGTGAACGCTCCCCACTGTGAACGCTCCTCACTGTAAACGCTCCCCACTGTGAACGCTCCCCACTGTGAACGCTCCCCACTGTAAACGCTCCTCACTGTGAACGCTCCCCACTGTGAACGCTCCCCACTGTAAACGCTCCTCACCGTGAACGCTCCCCACCGTGAACGCTCCCCACTGTGAACGCTCCTCACTGTAAACGCTCCCCACTGTGAACGCTCCCCACTGTAAACGCTCCCCACTGTGAACGCTCCCCACTGTGAACGCTCCCCACTGTGAACGCTCCCCACTGTGAACGCTCCTCACTGTAAACGCTCCCCACTGTGAACGCTCCCCACTGTGAACGCTCCTCACTGTAAACGCTCCTCACTGTAAACGCTCCCCACTGTAAACGCTCCCCACCGTAAACGCTCCCCACCGTAAACGCTCCCCACCGTAAACGCTCCCCACCGTAAACGCTCCCCACCGTAAACGCTCCCCACCGTAAACGCTCCCCACCGTAAACGCTCCCCACCGTAAACGCTCCCCACCGTAAACGCTCCCCACCGTAAACGCTCCCCACCGTAAACGCTCCCCACTGTGAACGCTCCCCACTGTGAACGCTCCTCACTGTAAACGCTCCTCACTGTGAACGCTCCTCACTGTAAACGCTCCTCACTGTAAACGCTCCTCACTGTGAACGCTCCTCACTGTGAACGCTCCCCACTGTGAACGCTCCCCACTGTGAACGCTCCTCACTGTAAACGCTCCTCACTGTAAACGCTCCCCACTGTGAACGCACCTCACTGTGAACGCTCCCCACTGTAAACGCTCCTCACTGTAAACGCTCCCCACTGTAAACGCTCCCCACTGTAAACGCTCCTCACCGTAAACGCTCCTCACCGTAAACGCTCCTCACCGTGAACGCACCTCACTGTGAACGCTCCCCACTGTGAACGCTCCCCACTGTAAACGCTCCTCACTGTAAACGCTCCTCACTGTAAACGCTCCCCACTGTAAACGCTCCCCACTGTAAACGCTCCTCACTGTAAACGCTCCCCACTGTAAACGCTCCCCACCGTAAACGCTCCTCACCGTAAACGCTCCCCACCGTAAACGCTCCCCACCGTAAACGCTCCTCACCGTAAACGCTCCTCACCGTAAACGCTCCCCACTGTAAACGCTCCCCACCGTAAACGCTCCCCACCGTAAACGCTCCCCACTGTAAACGCTCCTCACTGTGAACGCTCCCCACTGTGAACGCTCCTCACTGTAAACGCTCCCCACTGTGAACGCTCCCCACTGTAAACGCTCCTCACTGTAAACGCTCCCCACTGTAAACGCTCCCCACTGTAAACGCTCCCCACTGTAAACGCTCCCCACTGTAAACGCTCCCCACTGTAAACGCTCCCCACTGTAAACGCCATGAACGCTCCCCACTGTAAACGCTCCTCACTGTGAACGCTCCCCACTGTGAACGCTCCCCACTGTGAACGCTCCTCACTGTAAACGCTCCCCACTGTAAACGCTCCCCACTGTGAACGCTCCCCACTGTGAACGCTCCCACAGACGTGGCCAAGCAGCTAAATGAATGCCGTTCTTTTTCAGTGGGGCCATTGCTGGAACTCCTCTGGGCATCGACAGGGAGCTGCTGCAGAAAGGTCAGACCTCTTTACAGTTGTTGTCTTTCACCTGCAGCTGTTTTGTTGATGATTTATGAATTTAAAATTGACACTTTCTTTTGTAGAGTTGGGATTCGATGGCATCAGTGTAAACAGCATGGATGCCACAGGCCAAAGAGACTTCGTTGGTATGTAAAAGTTGCATTTCAGTCAGCTGTCCTACTGAAGTTGATGTAAACAAGAAGTATTTTCTTTTATCAACTCCTGTTTTCAGCGGAGTTCTTGTTTTGGGCTTCGTTGTGCTTGACCCACCTCAGCAAGGTGGCCGAGGACCTCATGCTCTACAGCACAAAGGAGTTCTCCTTCGTCACCCTCTCTGACGCCTACAGGTCAGTGTGTGACTCAGGAGCATCTCGTGATGATCTCAGGACTGTGGACTGAACAGCTGTTTCCCCTTTTTATTTGTGTTTGCAGCACAGGCAGCAGCCTGATGCCCCAGAAGAAGAATGCTGACAGTCTGGAGCTGATCAGGAGCAAAGCCGGGCGTGTCTTCGGCAGAGTAAGACTTAGAGATTCAATTAAAGATTAAATTCTATTCTGAATCTAACAGGGAGCCAATGAAGAGAAGCTAAAACTGGAGAAACATGATCTCTGCTGTTAGATCTCAGCAGAACTCTGGCTGCAGGGTTTTGGATCAGCTGGAGGCTTTTCAGAGAATCTGTGGGACAGAACAATAATAAGGAATTACAGTAGTCGAGATGCACACTTATAAAAGTTATAAAGAGGGTTATCTTTCATAATGATCGCTAATACCTTCTGTGTTAGGGCAGATATAATAATATTCATCTCACATCTTCTCTCAGATAACTGGAGTTCCTTTCAGCATAATGAGGTTTTTTTCACACGTAGGGCAGATATGAGGGCAGTTTTAATGCATTTCCTGTCACAAGATTGAGTTTACTGACGTCTGTTTCTGTGACAGTAGATTATATTATTTGTTTTGTGTATTTAAATCGTAGAGTTGCAGCCATTTGCCTTTACGCAGGGCGAGGTTTAGCTGAGGGGTGACGCAGTAACTTATTGTGACTCACAACATGTGTAATAAGGAGAGATCACAGGAAACGTTGTTGAAATGAGTTCAGTTTGGCGTTTAGACTGGTTTGTATGATGTGATGCAGCGGTTTTATGAATGAAGGGAGGCGATTGGACTGATTGGGTACCAAAGTAGGATTTAGAAAGAGCTGAATTTGACGGGGAACGGTACAAACATGTCTGTTCATGAAGCTTTTACTGCTTTCTCCTGAGAAACTCTTGTTTTACTTGTCAAACTTGTGCTTTATTTTGCATTTCAGTGTGCAGGATTCATGATGACCCTGAAAGGCCTGCCCAGTACTTACAACAAAGACTTGCAGGTATGAAACGACATCTGTGTTTTGTGTCATTTCAATTCACAAGAACGGATCTGGATACTTTCTCTTTGTCCTACCGGCTGTCTCAGGAGGATAAGGAGGCCATGTTTGAATGCTACGACACTGTTCATGCCGTGCTGCAGGTGACAGCTGGAGTCATGTCGACTCTTAAGGTCAGAGTTCACGCCTCTTAATTTAAAAAAAGTGAAGTGAAGGGAAACTGGTGCTTTTCTATCTGTTTTTCTAGTTACGGTTAATAAAAAGGGACAAAAATCCTCTGAATTCTTCCCACATTGGGCAAGAAAACGATGAACAACAATCGGTGAGCAGCTTCATTAATCCTGCAGCAGGTCAAAAAGTCTTTCTTTTTGCCATTAAAGGCTGAGGAAATCTGGACGCTGTTGTCACATAAAGGAAAAACCAAGCTTGGCTGCACTGACACACATGCTGGGAAACAAATGCATGGCCTTTGGCTTTGTTTTGGGTCTTTTTGATGGAAAAAAAACCCAACAAACTGTTATAGCCTTTCAGCCTTTTCTCTTTCTGTTCTTCTCTTTCTGTGTTTCAGATCAACCAGAGTGTGATGGAAGCTGCCCTCAGTCCTGACATGTTGGCGACTGACCTGGCCTATTACCTTGTGAGGAAGGGGGTGAGTGGTGCCTGTTTTTTAAAAAAAAAAAACATGTTATTTCAGAGATTTTTGTAAGAATCTGTAATAAAATATATGAATTTGTTCTAGTTGCTGAAGCTGCATGTAACTCATTGATTGGTCCATGACTTTAGCTTCCAGATGTTGTATTTTTTGGTTTATTTTGTGCACTTTTGTGCCTCTTCCCCTGCGGCAGAGGAAATAAGCTACGAGTTAAACTACCGTGTGATGCTCTGTGTTGCAGGTGCCATTCAGGGAGGCCCATGGTATCTCTGGTAAAGCCGTGTTCACAGCTGAATCCAAAAACATCGCCTTGAATCAGCTCACTGTGGAAGACCTGACTTCTGTTAGGTGGCTGGCTCCTTCAGTCACACATACTCACTTATACGCTGCACACTGGACTGCAGTCTGCTGATCTAAGGTCTGATTTAAATCCCTTCTCTCGGTGTGCTGCAGCCCTCTGTTTGGAAGCGACGTCTCCTCGGTGTGGGACTACAGGAGCAGCGTGGAGCAGTACGGCGCCCCCGGAGGCACGGCCAAGAGTAGCGTCGCTGCGCAGGTGGAACACCTGAGGAACTGGCTAAAGAAACTGGCACAGTGACTTCTGCCCACCTTAAGACTTTGAATCAGGTTTACTGCAACGGTTTATATAAGTTTGAGCTGTCAGACTGAGGTCAAAGTAATGAAAGTAAGCTGAAAACCACATACTACTGTCTCCTCTTTAAGTGAACACTGCAGTCCGATGGTTTGTGATCTCAGGATGTTTTTTATTGATCAAGTTTGACCCGACCATCGTGTAACAGCTGGAAAAATGAATAAACATTAAGACTGAAACCATTCTGATTATCGAACCACTTCACATGATTTACCTTCCTTTTAGTTAAGTTCGCTGCACTGAAATGAAGCCAACTTGTTAGATTTAAACCATAAAAAGCTGAAGTAAAAGTAATCTCAAAGCTAAATGAATCCCACAAAGACCAAACAAATCCACTGGTTTGCATTTATTGTTCATTATTATAAATCTGTTGTTACATTTCTCCCCAAATTCATTTACACACGTTGATTATGAAACAGTACGTGAACAATATCATGTATAAACAAAGATAAAGTATGTTTAAGAAGTGCCTTAATCATCTGACACTGTTTGATTGCATCATTAAGATGGTAGAAAATGTAAATTTAGCCGCTAACGCTCGAGGAAAAGTCCTTCAGCCTATATTTTAAAAAGAAAGAGAATGATATACACCCCTAACATCATCACACTTCTGCTTTAGTGAAGACTCAAGTACTATAAAGCCTTAATGTGTAGATATAAAATGAAAAGATCTGAGAATGACGTCAAACATTAAGGCCTTCTGGGTAAAAATCTCTCCTTTACATGATGCTAGCATATTAAAACTCCCAGAGAAATCATGTCCTACATATTTACTCATTAAAAACCAAAGATTATAGAGTCATTACTATTTAAAACAACAGGATATGAGTCTGCATTAATGCAAGCAGCTGTGGGAAACTAAACTATAGGACGTTAGCATTAGCATTTAACACAAGAAGCATCTGAAGCTGACATTTTCACCTGATTACAGAGACACATATTCTATTTTCCTCGGGTAAATTAAAGGCATTTTACTCGCTATATTTGAGATCTCTCTCCCTAAAGCACTTATGTGAAGTCTGTGGTGGTGCTGGAGGAAAACTCAGGGGACCGAAGTAGTCGCAGCAGCAGTTTCCACACATGAACACATGAGGTTTTTGGATTTCTGTGCAGAGAATTAGGTTCTTCTACAGGTTCTGTTCACACAGCAGGAGATTTATTTGTTGTTATTGCTGCTGCTGTTATTAAGCATCACCTCAAACAACCTGGAGATATATCACCAACTGGCTGGATAAACCCAAAGCTAATTAGTGATATATATATATATATGATGGCTTAAAGGCATGAACAGAATCCAGCATAAAGTTTGAATAGTGGGCCAGAGCTGCTGCTGATCTGAGATTATGAATGACAGGACTGAGTATAAAGGACATCTGACGCAGTATAACATCAGCTGCATGTAGAGGTTGCATGTGTGCAAAGTGCATGGACATCAGAGGCTTTTTACAAATAGGTCAAGATCTCACCAGGGTTTGTCGGTTAAATGAAAACAGACGCTGACTTAGAGTATCAGAGCCATTGTTGCGAGGATGACTGAGAAAACACTGAACCGCAGGTGGGTCACACTCTTCTGGGCTGCAGCCGACTTGGAGCGGTACACGACTCTGCCGTCCAGAGGCTGCGTGGGTCTGAAGATGTCCGTCATGGGCAGTCCAGTCCAGAATCGGCACTGCTTAACTATCGCATCCAGCTGTGAAGCAGAGGAAAGTGTTACCGACCGAGGAGATTCTGTCTCAGACTTTAGGTGTTTACTGTCCACTTTGCTGCTGGTTTTTTGTTTTATTGTAAATGTAAATGTAATTTATTTATAAAGCCCTTTACAGCAATCCATCTCGGTACCAAAGTGCTTTACAGCAGATAATAAATAAAGAAAATAATAAGTAAAAACTAATAAAATAACAGTAAAAATCAATAAAATAACAGTAAAAACAATACAATAACAGTAAAAAACAATAAAATAGCAGTAAAAAACAATAAAATAACAGTAAAAATCAATAAAATAACAGTAAAAAACTAAAATAACAGTAATAAATCAATAAAATAACAGTAAAAAACAATAAAATAACAGTAAAAATCAATAAAATAGCAGTAAAAACAATAAAATAACAGTAAAAAACAATAAAATAACAGTAAAAATCAATAAAATAACAGTAAAATTGAATAAGATAATATAAAAGTGTCTCCATACTGCTGGGTATTAAAAGCCATCTGAAATAAGTAGGTTTTTAGCCCTGATTTAAAGAGGCCCAGGTCAGAAATAAGATAAAAAAGCTCAGATAAATACGATGGGATGAGGCCGTTAAGAGCTTTAAAAACAGACTTTAAAAGTTTAAAATCAGTTCTATAAAGGACAGGAAGCCAGTGAAGGGAGTTAAGAACAGGAGTGATGTGCACACATCTGTTAGTGTTGGTTAAAGACGGGCAGCAGCAGCATTTTGCACCAGTTGAAGGCGACTGAGAGAAGTCTGGGAGACATAAAGTCCATAGCTGTAGTTTAACCTTGAACTTATTAGGGCATGGAGGCTTAAAAACCTTTTAACTTTGGCAACTTTGGAAAAAACTAGTCCTGAAAACATTGTTCATTTGTTTGTCAAACTTCAGATGACTGTCAAAGGTCAAAGGTCACTCCCAGATTTCTGACAGTTGAACTGAGCTTTGAAGACAAGGTGCTAAAATCAGCCGTCACGGTTTCCCCAAACACAATACATTCAGTTTTATCATTTAAATGTAGAAAATGTTGGGTCAACCACTGCTTAATGTCAGCAAAACAATCAAACTGTTACTATTTGGCTTCACTGGCAGATAGATTTATAGGTAAATCGTCTGCATAACAGTGAAAAGAAAGGTTGTGCCTGGCTATAAATGACCCAAGTGGTATAATGAGAAGAGGATAGGGCCAAGAATAGATCCCTGTGGGACTCCACAGGAGACAGGAGCAATGGAAGAGGACAGGTCAACCATAACGGAGAAGGTTCTGCTGGATAAGTAAGATGTAAACCACTCAAATAAAGAGGTAAAGAGGTGGGTCACCTGTCCACTGCTGATGGACAAGGTCCTGTGAAACACCGTCCATGCGACTGCCTGCTCACACCCCGGCGTTGTCATGGAGCCCACGTAGCGGTAGTAACTGTGAAGGTCCTTAGCAACGGGGATGATGTCGCTGAGGCGGAAGTTTGTGATGACCGTGGTGCTGCCTTGACTCAGCGAGAAACGGAGAGAAGTCAAAGAGAGCCGAGTTAGATACATTCAAACGTCATGTTTTGGTCCTTTTCTTTTCACTCATTCAGATGCTTTTGTGTCTCGAGCTCAGTTTGAATCTACTTGTTAGCGTTAGCATGTCTTTGGTCATGCTGATGATGACTTTAGTGCTTTTAGCCTCCCTTTATTCGCTCTGTTGGTGGTACCAGGAGCTTAAATGTCACATAAACTTAAATATAACAGAAAAAAACTCCACACCATTGTTTTGCACTTGGCCCAGAGCAGCAATGACGTTGTCCAAGTGAGGATGATCTTCCGTAGTTTCCTGTGAGGAGACATCGGTGAACATTGTGACTCGAGCTTTGCTCATTGAAGAATGCACATCGGGACGAAGCTTTACCTCAAACAAGAAGGCCAGCAGAGCTATTCCTGCCATGTCGTGCTCTGCCTCGGCCAGAGAGCCGTACGGCTCCTTGATGTGGACAATGTGCAGCTGAGACAGGAGGAGGGAGTTAAAGGGTGCAGGAGTTCACTTTATTCTGCAGATTGTGTTGAAATATTAACTGATTCTCGCCTGGTCTTCATTAATAACAGGCAGGCACAGCTTTCCAGGGAATTTAGCTGTGAAATATGTAGTAAATACTACAAATTTCAGTTATTTTGAACCTGTTTTGTTTAATTCTGGTATAAATATGCATCATTTTCTTAGGAGCCTGTGGAGAAATGAATAAACTAACAGCGTTTTTTATCTGACACACATGGAATAAACCCTCTACCTCCATGGGAAACCTCTCCCCGTCGATGGTGTGCTCTGATCCGGGTCTGCCGTTCCCTCCCCAGTGGAAGTGGAACTGGGCAGCCCGGTAGGTGCCTGGCAGAGCTCCTCCGGTCAGCCTCACCGCCTGAGGCAGCGCAAAGTGAGCTGCGGAGAAGCGAGAGCGTCAAACTCTGTTCTGCGCATGTCTTAAAGAAGTGTTCCAGGGGCTTTATTACCAGAGTGTCCTTTGTTTTCCACTGTGACGTTGATGACGTCAGCGTGACCGATGAAGTTGAAGGGCGGCAGGGCGCTGCTGACGTGCACTTTGCTCGTGACGATGTTGATGGGTGACTGGCGCAGTCCTCCGCAGCGGGGAAACTGGGTCGCCCAGCGGCTCGGGTCTGAGCAGCAGAAAGAGATTTAAGACTTTTCGAGTTCAATCTTAGTTCCTTTAAGGTTTTATTTCCTTTATTCCTTTAATTTTTGTTCTATATTATTTTAATTATATCTTTTAACCATATGAGCCGAAAGCTTTTATCTATAGGTCAGTTTTATTTCCTTTACTCCTTTAATTTTTGTTCTATATTATTTTAATTATATCTTTTAACCATATGAGCCGAAAGCTTTTATCTATAGGTCAGTTTTATTTCCTTTAATTTCTGTTCTATATTATTTTAATTATATGTTTTAACCATATGAGCCGAAAGCTTTTATCTATAGGTCAGTTTTATTTCCTTTACTCCTTTAATTTTTGTTCTATATTATCTTAATTATATGTTTTAACCATATGAGCCAAAAGCTTTTATCTATAGGTCAGTTTTATTTCCTTTATTCCTTTAATTTCTGTTCTATATTATTTTAATTATATGTTTTAACCATATGAGCCGAAAGCTTTTATCTATAGGTCAGTTTTATTTCCTTTATTCCTTTCATTTTTGTTCTATATTATTCTAATTATATGTTTTAACTATATGAGCCGAAAGCTTTTATCTATAGGTCAGTTTTATTTCCTTTATTCCTTTCATTTTTGTTCTATATTATTCTAATTATATGTTTTAACTATATGAGCCGAAAGCTTTTATCTATAGGTCAGTTTTATTTCCTTTACTCCTTTAATTTTTGTTCTATATTATGTTAATTATATGTTTTAACTATATGAGCCGAAAGCTTTTATCTATAGGTCAGTTTTATTTCCTTTAATTTCTGTTCTATATTATTTTAATTATATGTTTTAACCATATGAGCCGAAAGCTTTTATCTATAGGTCAGTTTTATTTCCTTTATTCCTTTCATTTTTGTTCTATATTATTCTAATTATATGTTTTAACTATATGAGCCGAAAGCTTTTATCTATAGGTCAGTTTTATTTCCTTTAATTTTTGTTCTATATTATTTTAATTATATGTTTTAACCATATGAGCCGAAAGCTTTTATCTATAGGTCAGTTTTATTTCCTTTATTCCTTTCATTTTTGTTCTATATTATTCTAATTATATGTTTTAACTATATGAGCCGAAAGCTTTTATCTATAGGTCAGTTTTATTTCCTTTACTCCTTTAATTTTTGTTCTATATTATGTTAATTATATGTTTTAACCATATGAGCTGAAAGCTTTTATCTATAGGTCAGTTTTATTTCCTTTATTCCTTTAATCTTTGTTCTATATTATTTTAATTATATGTTTTAACCATATGAGCCGAAAGCTTTTATCTATAGGTCAGTTTTATTTCCTTTATTCCTTTCATTTTTGTTCTATATTATTCTAATTATATGTTTTAACCATATGAGCCGAAAGCTTTTATCTATAGGTCAGTTTTATTTCCTTTCATTTTTGTTCTATATTATTTTAATTATATGTTTTAACCATATGAGCTGAAAGCTTTTATCTATAGGTCAGTTTTATTTCCTTTATTCCTTTCATTTTTGTTCTATATTATCTTAATTATATGTTTTAACCATATGAGCCGAAAGCTTTTATCTATAGGTCAGTTTTATTTCCTTTAATTTCTGTTCTATATTATTTTAATTATATGTTTTAACCATATGAGCCGAAAGCTTTTATCTATAGGTCAGTTTTATTTCCTTTATTCCTTTCATTTTTGTTCTATATTATTTTAATTATATGTTTTAACCATATGAGCCGAAAGCTTTTATCTATAGGTCAGTTTTATTTCCTTTATTCCTTTAATTTCTGTTCTATATTATCTTAATTATATGTTTTAACCATATGAGCCGAAAGCTTTTATCTATAGGTCAGTTTTATTTCCTTTATTCCTTTCATTTTTGTTCTATATTATTTTAATTATATGTTTTAACCATATGAGCCGAAAGCTTTTATCTATAGGTCAGTTTTATTTCCTTTATTCCTTTAATTTCTGTTCTATATTATCTTAATTATATGTTTTAACCATATGAGCCGAAAGCTTTTATCTATAGGTCAGTTTTATTTCCTTTATTCCTTTCATTTTTGTTCTATATTATTTTAATTATATGTTTTAACCATATGAGCCGAAAGCTTTTATCTATAGGTCAGTTTTATTTCCTTTATTCCTTTAATTTTTGTTATATATTATTCTAATTATATGTTTTAACCATATGAGCTGAAAGCTTTTATCTATAGGTCAGTTTTACTTCCTTTATTCCTTTAATTTCTGTTCTATATTATCTTAATTATATGTTTTAACCATATGAGCCGAAAGCTTTTATCTATAGGTCAGTTTTACTTCCTTTATTCCTTTCATTTTTGTTCTATATTATTTTAATTATATGTTTTAACCATATGAGCCAAAAGCTTTTATCTATAGGTCAGTTTTATTTCCTTTATTCCTTTCATTTCTGTTCTATATTATTTAAATTATATGTTTTAACCATATGAGCCGAAAGCTTTTATCTATAGGTCAGTTTTATTTCCTTTAATTTTTGTTCTATATTATTTTAATTATATGTTTTAACTATATGAGCCGAAAGCTTTTATCTATAGGTCAGTTTTATTTCCTTTATTCCTTTCATTTCTGTTCTAAATTATTTAAATTATATGTTTTAACCATATGAGCCGAAAGCTTTTATCTATAGGTCAGTTTTATTTCCTTTATTCCTTTAATTTCTGTTCTATATTATTTTAATTATATGTTTTAACCATATGAGCCGAAAGCTTTTATCTATAGGTCAGTTTTATTTCCTTTAATTTCTGTTCTATATTATTTTAATTATATGTTTTAACCATATGAGCCGAAAGCTTTTATCTATAGGTCAGTTTTATTTCCTTTATTCCTTTAATTTTTGTTCTATATTATTTTAATTATATGTTTTAACCATATGAGCTGAAAGCTTTTATCTATAGGTCAGTTTTATTTCCTTTATTCCTTTCATTTTTGTTCTATATTATTTTAATTATATGTTTTAACTATATGAGCCGAAAGCTTTTATCTATAGGTCAGTTTTATTTCTTTTATTCCTTTAATTTCTGTTCTATATTATTTTAATTATATGTTTTAACCATATGAGCCGAAAGCTTTTATCTATAGGTCAGTTTTATTTCCTTTATTCCTTTAATTTCTGTTCTATATTATTTTAATTATATGTTTTAACCATATGAGCCGAAAGCTTTTATCTATAGGTCAGTTTTATTTCCTTTATTCCTTTAATTTCTGTTCTATATTATTTTAATTATATGTTTTAACCATATGAGCCGAAAGCTTTTATCTATAGGTCAGTTTTATTTCCTTTATTCCTTTAATTTTTGTTCTATATTATTCTAATTATATGTTTTAACCATATGAGCTGAAAGCTTTTATCTATAGGTCAGTTTTATTTCCTTTATTCCTTTAATTTTTGTTCTATATTATCTTAATTATATGTTTTAACCATATGAGCCGAAAGCTTTTATCTATAGGTCAGTTTTATTTCCTTTATTCCTTTAATTTTTGTTCTATATTATTCTAATTATATGTTTTAACCATATGAGCCGAAAGCTTTTATCTATAGGTCAGTTTTATTTCCTTTATTCCTTTAATTTCTGTTCTATATTATCTTAATTATATGTTTTAACCATATGAGCCGAAAGCTTTTATCTATAGGTCAGTTTTATTTCCTTTATTCCTTTAATTTCTGTTCTATATTATTTTAATTATATGTTTTAACCATATGAGCCGAAAGCTTTTATCTATAGGTCAGTTTTATTTCTTTTATTCCTTTAATTTCTGTTCTATATTATTTTAATTATATGTTTTAACCATATGAGCCGAAAGCTTTTATCTATAGGTCAGTTTTACTTCCTTTATTCCTTTCATTTTTGTTCTATATTATTTTAATTATATGTTTTAACCATATGAGCCGAAAGCTTTTATCTATAGGTCAGTTTTATTTCCTTTATTCCTTTAATTTATGTTCTATATTATTTTAATTATATGTTTTAACCATATGAGCCGAAAGCTTTTATCTATAGGTCAGTTTTATTTCTTTTATTCCTTTAATTTTTGTTCTATATTATTTTAATTATATGTTTTAACCATATGAGCTGAAAGCTTTTATCTATAGGTCAGTTTTATTTCCTTTATTCCTTTAATTTTTGTTCTATATTATCTTAATTATATGTTTTAACCATATGAGCCGAAAGCTTTTATCTATAGGTCAGTTTTATTTCTTTTATTCCTTTAATTTCTGTTCTATATTATCTTAATTATATGTTTTAACCATATGAGCCGAAAGCTTTTATCTATAGGTCAGTTTTATTTCCTTTATTCCTTTCATTTTTGTTCTATATTATTTTAATTATATGTTTTAACCATATGAGCCGAAAGCTTTTATCTATAGGTCAGTTTTATTTCCTTTATTCCTTTAATTTCTGTTCTATATTATTTTAATTATATGTTTTAACCATATGAGCCGAAAGCTTTTATCTATAGGTCAGTTTTATTTCCTTTATTCCTTTAATTTTTGTTCTATATTATCTTAATTATATGTTTTAACCATATGAGCCGAAAGCTTTTATCTATAGGTCAGTTTTATTTCCTTTATTCCTTTAATTTCTGTTCTATATTATTTTAATTATATGTTTTAACCATATGAGCCGAAAGCTTTTATCTATAGGTCAGTTTTATTTCCTTTATTCCTTTAATTTTTGTTCTATATTATCTTAATTATATGTTTTAACCATATGAGCTGAAAGCTTTTATCTATAGGTCAGTTTTATTTCCTTTATTCCTTTAATTTTTGTTCTATATTATTCTAATTATATGTTTTAACCATATGAGCCGAAAGCTTTTATCTATAGGTCAGTTTTATTTCCTTTATTCCTTTAATTTTTGTTCTATATTATGTTAATTATATGTTTTAACCATATGAGGCGAAAGCTTTTATCTATAGGTCAGTTTTATTTCCTTTATTCCTTTAATTTTTGTTCTATATTATCTTAATTATATGTTTTAACCATATGAGCTGAAAGCTTTTATCTATAGGTCAGTTTTATTTCCTTTATTCCTTTAATTTATGTTCTATATTATTTTAATTATATGTTTTAACCATATGAGCCAAAAGCTTTTATCTATAGGTCAGTTTTATTTCCTTTATTCCTTTAATTTATGTTCTATATTATTTTAATTATATGTTTTAACCATATGAGCCGAAAGCTTTTATCTATAGGTCAGTTTTATTTCCTTTATTCCTTTAATTTTTGTTCTATATTATCTTAATTATATGTTTTAACCATATGAGCTGAAAGCTTTTATCTATAGGTCAGTTTTATTTCCTTTATTCCTTTAATTTTTGTTCTATATTATTTTAATTATATGTTTTAACTATATGAGCCGAAAGCTTTTATCTATAGGTCAGTTTTATTTCCTTTATTCCTTTAATTTATGTTCTATATTATTTTAATTATATGTTTTAACCATATGAGCCAAAAGCTTTTATCTATAGGTCAGTTTTATTTCTTTTATTCCTTTAATTTCTGTTCTATATTATTTTAATTATATGTTTTAACCATATGAGCCAAAAGCTTTTATCTATAGGTCAGTTTTATTTCTTTTATTCCTTTAATTTATGTTCTATATTATTTTAATTATATGTTTTAACCATATGAGCCAAAAGCTTTTATCTATAGGTCAGTTTTATTTCTTTTATTCCTTTAATTTATGTTCTATATTATTTTAATTATATGTTTTAACTATATGAGCCGAAAGCTTTTATCTATAGGTCAGTTTTATTTCTTTTATTCCTTTAATTTCTGTTCTATATTATTTTAATTATATGTTTTAACCATATGAGCCAAAAGCTTTTATCTATAGGTCAGTTTTATTTCTTTTATTCCTTTAATTTCTGTTCTATATTATTTTAATTATATGTTTTAACCATATGAGCTGAAAGCTTTTATCTATAGGTCAGTTTTATTTCCTTTATTCCTTTAATTTTTGTTCTATATTATCTTAATTATATGTTTTAACCATATGAGCCGAAAGCTTTTACCTATAGGTCAGTTTTATTTCCTTTATTCCTTTAATTTTTGTTCTATATTATCTTAATTATATGTTTTAACCATATGAGCTGAAAGCTTTTATCTATAGGTCAGTTTTATTTCCTTTATTCCTTTAATTTTTGTTCTATATTATCTTAATTATATGTTTTAACCATATGAGCCGAAAGCTTTTATCTATAGGTCAGTTTTATTTCTTTTATTCCTTTAATTTCTGTTCTATATTATTTTAATTATATGTTTTAACCATATGAGCCGAAAGCTTTTATCTATAGGTCAGTTTTATTTCCTTTATTCCTTTAATTTCTGTTCTATATTATTTTAATTATATGTTTTAACTATATGAGCCGAAAGCTTTTATCTATAGGTCAGTTTTATTTCCTTTATTCCTTTAATTTTTGTTCTATATTATCTTAATTATATGTTTTAACCATATGAGCCGAAAGCTTTTATCTATAGGTCAGTTTTATTTCCTTTATTCCTTTAATTTTTGTTCTATATTATCTTAATTATATGTTTTAACCATATGAGCCGAAAGCTTTTATCTATAGGTCAGTTTTACTTCCTTTATTCCTTTCATTTTTGTTCTATATTATTTTAATTATATGTTTTAACTATATGAGCCGAAAGCTTTTATCTATAGGTCAGTTTTATTTCCTTTATTCCTTTAATTTCTGTTCTATATTATTTTAATTATATGTTTTAACCATATGAGCCGAAAGCTTTTATCTATAGGTCAGTTTTATTCCTTTATTCCTTTAATTTTTGTTCTATATTATCTTAATTATATGTTTTAACCATATGAGCCGAAAGCTTTTATCTATAGGTCAGTTTTACTTCCTTTATTCCTTTCATTTTTGTTCTATATTATTTTAATTATATGTTTTAACTATATGAGCCGAAAGCTTTTATCTATAGGTCAGTTTTATTTCCTTTATTCCTTTAATTTCTGTTCTATATTATTTTAATTATATGTTTTAACCATATGAGCCGAAAGCTTTTATCTATAGGTCAGTTTTATTTCCTTTAATTTCTGTTCTATATTATTTTAATTATATGTTTTAACCATATGAGCCGAAAGCTTTTATCTATAGGTCAGTTTTATTCCTTTATTCCTTTAATTTTTGTTCTATATTATCTTAATTATATGTTTTAACCATATGAGCCGAAAGCTTTTATCTATAGGTCAGTTTTACTTCCTTTATTCCTTTCATTTTTGTTCTATATTATTTTAATTATATGTTTTAACTATATGAGCCGAAAGCTTTTATCTATAGGTCAGTTTTATTTCCTTTATTCCTTTAATTTCTGTTCTATATTATTTTAATTATATGTTTTAACTATATGAGCCGAAAGCTTTTATCTATAGGTCAGTTTTATTTCCTTTATTCCTTTAATTTTTGTTCTATATTATCTTAATTATATGTTTTAACCATATGAGCCGAAAGCTTTTATCTATAGGTCAGTTTTATTTCCTTTATTCCTTTAATTTTTGTTCTATATTATCTTAATTATATGTTTTAACCATATGAGCCGAAAGCTTTTATCTATAGGTCAGTTTTACTTCCTTTATTCCTTTCATTTTTGTTCTATATTATTTTAATTATATGTTTTAACTATATGAGCCGAAAGCTTTTATCTATAGGTCAGTTTTATTTCCTTTATTCCTTTAATTTCTGTTCTATATTATTTTAATTATATGTTTTAACCATATGAGCCGAAAGCTTTTATCTATAGGTCAGTTTCATTTCTTTTATTCCTTTAATTTCTGTTCTATATTATCTTAATTATATGTTTTAACCATATGAGCTGAAAGCTTTTATCTATAGGTCAGTTTTATTTCCTTTATTCCTTTAATTTTTGTTCTATATTATTCTAATTATATGTTTTAACCATATGAGCCGAAAGCTTTTATCTATAGGTCAGTTTTATTTCCTTTATTCCTTTAATTTCTGTTCTATATTATTTTAATTATATGTTTTAACCATATGAGCCGAAAGCTTTTATCTATAGGTCAGTTTTATTTCCTTTATTCCTTTAATTTCTGTTCTATATTATTTTAATTATATGTTTTAACTATATGAGCCGAAAGCTTTTATCTATAGGTCAGTTTTATTTCCTTTATTCCTTTAATTTTTGTTCTATATTATCTTAATTATATGTTTTAACCATATGAGCCGAAAGCTTTTATCTATAGGTCAGTTTTATTTCCTTTATTCCTTTAATTTTTGTTCTATATTATCTTAATTATATGTTTTAACCATATGAGCCGAAAGCTTTTATCTATAGGTCAGTTTTATTTCCTTTATTCCTTTAATTTCTGTTCTATATTATTTTAATTATATGTTTTAACTATATGAGCCGAAAGCTTTTATCTATAGGTCAGTTTTATTTCTTTTATTCCTTTAATTTCTGTTCTATATTATCTTAATTATATGTTTTAACCATATGAGCCGAAAGCTTTTATCTATAGGTCAGTTTTATTTCCTTTATTCCTTTCATTTTTGTTCTATATTATTTTAATTATATGTTTTAACTATATGAGCCGAAAGCTTTTATCTATAGGTCAGTTTTATTTCCTTTATTCCTTTAATTTTTGTTCTATATTATCTTAATTATATGTTTTAACCATATGAGCCGAAAGCTTTTATCTATAGGTCAGTTTTATTTCCTTTATTCCTTTCATTTTTGTTCTATATTATTTTAATTATATGTTTTAACCATATGAGCCGAAAGCTTTTATCTATAGGTCAGTTTTATTTCCTTTATTCCTTTAATTTTTGTTCTATATTATCTTAATTATATGTTTTAACCATATGAGCCGAAAGCTTTTATCTATAGGTCAGTTTTATTTCCTTTATTCCTTTCATTTTTGTTCTATATTATTTTAATTATATGTTTTAACCATATGAGCCGAAAGCTTTTATCTATAGGTCAGTTTTATTTCCTTTATTCCTTTAATTTTTGTTCTATATTATCTTAATTATATGTTTTAACCATATGAGCCGAAAGCTTTTATCTATAGGTCAGTTTTATTTCCTTTATTCCTTTCATTTTTGTTCTATATTATTTTAATTATATGTTTTAACCATATGAGCCGAAAGCTTTTATCTATAGGTCAGTTTTATTTCCTTTATTCCTTTAATTTTTGTTCTATATTATCTTAATTATATGTTTTAACCATATGAGCCGAAAGCTTTTATCTATAGGTCAGTTTTATTTCCTTTATTCCTTTCATTTTTGTTCTATATTATTTTAATTATATGTTTTAACTATATGAGCCGAAAGCTTTTATCTATAGGTCAGTTTTATTTCCTTTATTCCTTTAATTTTTGTTCTATATTATCTTAATTATATGTTTTAACCATATGAGCCGAAAGCTTTTATCTATAGGTCAGTTTAAAGCTTTTATCTATTTAGTTCATTTTACACCTTTTTATCTTATTTTACTGCCTTAGTTTTTCAGTTTTTAGCTCCAGTGGTGTCTCTCTGGGTATTTATGGGGGTAGGAGGGTTTATTTGTTTTCTCATTGCTGTTTTTAGCCTCTGTTTAAAGTCTAAAAGGTGCCATAGAAATAAAATACTAACTAATCCTGCTTTTCCCACTGAGAATGAACTCCGTGGTCTCTTACTTTCAGTGTTCTGCATTACTTTGGGTTATTAATGAGGAATTTAAACCCATTTTTCAGTCAAGACGTTTATTCCTGAACATCTGGCCTGTTGTGGTGTGACTTTTGGACAAAATGCTGAGCTGCTACATGCTATTCCTGGAGAAACTGCGTTTCTTTTACAACATTTAAGCTCATCAGCAGGTTTTTAGACATGAGAAGCTATGGCGTAACCACGCATTCTTTGGGGGGGTCGTGTCCCCCCCAATATTGAGAAAATACCAACCTGTCCCCCCCAATATTCAGCAGAAAACATGTAAAATGCATGTTCTCCTTTTATGAACCCTGTCAAGGGATCGGTCTCTTGTTATGTCTTATTTATTTTCAACTTATTTCCGTGTGTTACCATGGGAACGTAACGGCTGCGCCGCGGTGGCCGTTGGTGATGCTAACAGCCAATGAGAGTGACCCACCGGGCGCGCTTGCGTGTGTTACCATGGGAACGTAACGGCTGCGCCGCCGTCTCAGCAGCGGCTCTCCTTATCTTTACGTTGGACTTCTACTTTTGACGGAGCCGCTGCTCAACAGAGCAGATTGTACCAGAACAGGAAATCCAACACAGAATCAACAAAATAAACTTCCGCCCCCTTTCAAAATAAAACAACTTAAAACAAAAATAACATTAGACTGTTAGACTTTTCATTGTTAATGCACATTTTGAGACAATAGAAATGAACCTGGACTTAAAAGTCCTCAGCACATTTTTTGTTAAAGGAAAAGTCTGTGATTTGTTACATCATTAGTTGTCCTTATTAAAATATTTCCATAAACATGCTTTGGGTATTTGGTCGTTTTCCATTGGAAGCTGTCCTATTTGCTACAGAACTACTGGAAGAGCATAATTGTAATTGGTAGGTGTGTTTAAGGTCAGTAAACAGTAAGCAACTAACCAAAACAAAGTGGGGGGGCAGTCACTGTCTCGGAGAAATTACACTATTCCTTTAGAGGTGAATTTACATGGTCAATGTAGTCCTCTAAACTATGTTCTAAATGTCCAATTTTTCATATATAAATAAAGAATTGTAGATAATGCACTCAACAATTTTGTTTTTCTTGGACCCCCCCAATGTCTGAACCATGGTTACGCCCTTGATGAGAAGCAGGTGGTTGTCAAATGTCCATCACCTGTGGTTACCATGGTGACGTTAATCGACACTGAAACTGCTGCTCCTCAGAGGAAAGGCTCAAACGTGACGTTTCTTTAAGGCTGTTGTGTATTTTATGAAGGTTTGGGGCAGATTTTCAGCCTTTTTTTAGTTTTTGCTCATGCACACCTGAGCCTGGAGAAGGAAACTGTCTGTAGGTTCGTGGCTGAGGACCCTCTTACCTTTACACGTGTCATCACAGTACTGGCTCTGGTAACACCACTGAGCTGCAGAAAAAGCAAAGCATCACACTTTAGCTGAAGTAAACTCAACCAAACAAGCAGCCCCCCTGAAGTTAATAAATGAGCATTAATTGAGCTCCCTTTCACGCTCTATTAGAGCTGTGCAGGGTTTTTCCCTCGGTCAGCAGCCTCTCTAAGCTGACCTGCTGATGTGTTTGTTCCATGCAGCTGAACTTTGAGAAGTCAGACACCGACAGATATACATTAAAAGCATTAAAAGCATTAAAAGCAGCATTATATTAAGTTCACAGG
This sequence comes from Leuresthes tenuis, assembly GCF_036924035.1. Taxonomy (NCBI): domain Eukaryota; kingdom Metazoa; phylum Chordata; class Actinopteri; order Atheriniformes; family Atherinopsidae; genus Leuresthes; species Leuresthes tenuis. The sequence goes on along the minus strand of NW_027325375.1, from coordinate 1,120,196 downwards.
GCACTCAGGGGCTGCTGAGCTCAATAAAAGGAAAGTTAAAGGAAGCTTTTCTCTTCCTTAAAGTCCTTTTGGATTTGATTATGTTGTTTAGTCCCACTCTTGGGCAGCCATTGAACCTGATCAGAACTGCTCTGTCCAAAGGCATTTATCAGTTAATTAGTTATTATTATTATTATATTAAACATCTAAATGAAATAACTCCTCCCTGCTGGCATAAAAAAGGTTTTTTGGAGCTAAATGCAGCCTTCTGAGTGTCACCAAGACAAAACATTTTGGTTTGCACAGCTTTTAAAGTCCCAGGAAGACTTTTACTGATTACCATGGCAACTACAAACTAAGATCCTACATTCATGCATTTTATCTTAAGGAAGCCGCTCTTCCAGGCTGTATTCATGCTCCTGGCGATGAGTTGAAGGCTGATTTTGCTGTTGTTGTCACACTGATTGAATTGGACACCCAACTCCTTCCCTGCCTAAACGAGCCCCTCCATCAGGTGAAGTCACTTAGTGTGGTGCTGCAGTTGTGTATTGTGCTGCTGATGTGAATGAAAGTCCAGTGTCTGACTCCTCGGTGGGAATGAAAGCTGCTATAGAGAACCTTTTAGCTAATATAGGACCGCAGATTAACTTGGCTGCCTCCCACAATGCCGTTCTTTGAAAGGGGACAACAGTTCTCACCAGGTGAGAACAATGCACAGGTTGAGGCTGGCTTTGCTCCACCTGGCTCCTACACCTGTTAGACTGAGCAGCAGAGAAAAGACAATCCAGTCATTTACCGCCCGCTTCACTTTGTTTTCTGTGAATTCTTTTATTTCTGCAGAAATTCATCACTTAAATTAAGTACTTGGAGCAATTTGAGCTGTGCTCAGAAGATTTTAAAAGAAAAAAATCACACATTTTGCATAAAACAGCTGTTCATTAGACCAGCTGCACCCTTTGTCTGGTGAAACCAACCATTCAGAAATGTTGGAAAGTCTTTTAGACGTGTTTTTGTGCAGGTTTTCCAGTTAGTTAATCAGCAGAAACTGCAACTGTCCTCATTATCAATCTTTCAAAGCACTTTTTAAGGCAAACTTTGGACACTTCCAGCCGCTCAGATGAGAGAATCTGCAGCTTTATTTCCTCTTAATCGAATATTTCTACTGTTGCTTTGACAAAATCAGGCATTTCACAGGTATTTGTAACTGTTTACACTGCAAAATCCAGTGTTTTCAGAAAAAAAAGAGCTGATTATTCATCAATAATGAAAATAGTTGCTGGTTGTTCCCACTTAAATCTCACTGGCTGAGGCCAGTTAGTCAATACTGCTTAAATTAGACTTCTAAAGTAGCCAAAATGAACAGTAACAGGAAGATTATGTGAAAACAAAACACATATTTATGAGTAAAGCTCTTTTTTCTCCTGTTAATCATCTTGAATAAATTATTTCCTCAAACGTTTTGCTCACAACTTGATTTAAAAAGCTAAAAAGGTGCACAGATCTTTGTTTTTTGCACAGTAATGGTGCCAGTACTGTCCGTGCATGTGTGATTATGTCCTACCTTTGCACTGAGAGAACAGAAGAAGCAGAATCTGGAGGAAGAGAGAAAAACCCATGATCGGGGACGAGAGAAGCTCCTCCTGGACTGTCTGCTGCCCTCACATTGTGACTCGGATCAGCGTTTTAGGGTGGGGTTGAGGGGGCGGGGGTCAAGAGGTGTGTGCATGTGCACGTTAGTCAACACCAGACAGCAGGGAAAGCGTGGCTTTGAGCGGTTTTAGGCTGTGAAAAGTGTTTTATTCTACAGGCAGCATCATTTGGTGGAGAACTTTGAAACGGCAGCATTCCTCTGGGTTTTCAGCCCTTTAATCCGGCACCAGCCTGATGGTTTCCCTTCCTCATCGAGTCAAAATGTCTGCTGTGAAGGCTGCAAATCAACCAGAAAAATGTCTTTTTGCTGCACATTTAAAAGGCTGCATGTTAATGTGAAAGGAGGGTAAGTTTTTAATTATAATAATAATGATGCAGCCTTTTCAAAAACAGCTTATTTTAACCGAAAAAAGATCATTTAATCAAATTGATTAACAGAAAATTCATTTTTTTGCATTACGAATACAAAAGAGTTTCTTTCCTGGGATATTAGAGAACTTAAACTAACTCAGAATAACCCTATTTATCTATAATGTGTTCAGTGGAGGATCAAATCTCCCCTGAAACACAATAAAGACTCACAAACTTACCATGTAGGAATAGATTTATTTCCATCATTAGTTATATATATAGATATATATATCTTCTAATTACCAAGGCTTGAAATGTTAATGGTGCAATAAACATTTTACTTTAGTTTAAACGGATCATAAAACGGTTTCCAAGAGTATTTACATTTGTTAAAGGCTTTCTGAGGAAGACTGAATAATAAAAAAATCCTTCACATGATCCCGTTTGGTTCTGATGAACCGACGTCAGCTGGGGGGCAGAAACAAACACCTGCACTGTGAAATCATCGAACCTGATCAGGTTCACGGCCGAAACCAGCTCAAAATGATCCGTAGTGGCAGTAAAAACAGACTCCTGGTTAAAATAGACCAACGTTTGCCGGCCCGGGCCCTCATGTAAACATTCACTGTTCCTTAAACCTGGCGTTATACTGTAAATCCTACAGTAGCTCCACCATTTTGGGGAAAAAGTGTGCTTAAAACTCTGGTCTGACCAGTAAAAACGGAACACAAATATAAGAGCCATGGCAATAAATAATTCCCTTCATGAAATTAAGTCGACGGCTAAATGCTCCATTGTTGAAATGATAAATGGATTAAGGCAACCCCCGAAAGGTCCGCTGCAGATGCTGAGATCTGAGACCCAGATCCGGCAGAGGAGGAGAGGGCGGACGGTCTGTGGGAGGAACAGCGGGGCGTCTTCACTGGAGGTACTTCTGGAAACCAAAGAAGAAGAAAACACGCAGTTTTAGCATCTTTCTCAGGGTCCAAAGGACAGAAGTCTGCTGTCAGTTAAACTCTGAGTGCAGGGAAGAGGAGGGTGGATGAAGAAAGGCTGAATCCCAGCGTTAGCTTTCCTGTGAAGCACAAGTACAAAAGAAACTCCTAATCTGGAGGCTTCAGAGCTGCAGCCCAGTGCCTCAGAGCCGAGTCTGTGCTATAACCCGGTTATTCATACTGTGATTTACACTTTTTGGACAGGAAGACAATGAGATGAGGCGGAGGACCTCCGGAGGAGCACCAGGAAGCACAAATGTACCGTACTGTTCGGGCTGTGAAGCACTTTAAATGACACAAAACTCAGAAAAGTCAAACTTTAACTCAGCTGATAGCGTAGAGTTTGAAACCCGCTCCTAACAGGAGACATTTGTGGGGCAGCGGGTATAGAAAATGAATGAATGAACGCACCTTAACCCTTTAGGCGCCAGAGGGTTTTTTTTTTCGAAAATCCTTGATTTTGACAAATAAATTTCAAAATATCTTCAAACTGATAGGAGATAGAGCCTTTCTGTGAATTAGAGAAATGTTAAGGATGACCCAAAGTTTATGTAGGAAGCAAATTGACACACCTAATTTGCATATTATGACATCACGGGGTGGCGGCCATTAAATCGCTCGGTGAAGAGCTCCTGATTCAACTTGCTGTAGCTCAAAAAATTACATTGAAGGATGATGTTTTTTGCATCAAATGTGAAGTTTGACATGTCTGCCAACCAGAAGTGGAGAGCAAGAACAAAATATGACGTTATTTCTGCCACAATCGGCCGTTTTATTCAAGGCTCAGAGGGTTAATGTTGAAGCACAGATCGAGGCTCCTGACTACGGTGGCCTGGATGCTCAATCCAAGCAGTGCAGCTTCGTAGCTTATCAAGGCCGAGCTAAAACGTTTTGACAGGTGTTTGAACGCCACATAAAATCGGTTCCAGGTCAGAAAGCACAACCAGGATTAATTCATTCATTAGGCGCAGCGCATATTAAGAAAATTAAAGGATTTTAAGTGCGTCTTATGGTCCGAAAAAACGGTATTCGTCCCATCCTGCGCCGTGCAAAAGCCACACATGCAGCTACATCGAGGCAGGGCGACTCATTACCGTAACACAGAGTGTGAAGCCCCGCCTCCTCCACTTCCTGCACGCCCTCCTCGCGTGGCGCTGGACAGACGAGACGTCGGTGGCACTTTTAATCCTTTAATCCTTCATTTTAGGAGTCTTTTTGGCTCCCTTTAAGGTCATTTACTGTCCTTCCTCTGAGTGTAACATGGTCAAAGTAAACTGGCTGTTAAAGGCCACCCTTTATGTAATGTGGACGCCTCAATGAGAGAGAGAAGAATTATTTAGGGACACAGCAAAGGATCTTTTAAGTTTTTAAATGAATAAATAATACTAATTCTGAAAGATCGTACAGTTTGGGAGCTTGTTTTTAATGTGATAACGAGGGGATTCTGGTGAACTTGAGACCAAAGAAGTGGAGCACATCAGTCCAGCTGTGAGGTCTTTCCACCGGCTGCCGGTCCATCAGAGGATAGACTTTAAAGTTCTGATGCTGGTCCATCAGAGGATAGACTTTAAAGTTCTGATGCTGGTCCATCAGAGGATAGACTTTAAGGTTCTGCTGCCGGTCCATCAGAGGATAGACTTTAAGGTTCTGATGCTGGTCCATCAGAGGATAGACTTTAAAGTTCTGATGCTGGTCCATCAGAGGATAGACTAAGGTTCTGATGCCGGTCCATCAGAGGATAGACTTTAAGGTTCTGATGCCGGTCCATCAGAGGATAGACTTTAAGGTTCTGATGCCGGTCCATCAGAGGATAGACTTTAAAGCTCTGATGCTGGTCCATCAGAGGATAGACTTTAAGGTTCTGATGCCGGTCCATCAGAGGATAGACTTTAAGGTTCTGATGCCGGTCCATCAGAGGATAGACTTTAAGGTTCTGATGTTGGTCCATCAGAAGATAGACTTTAAGGTTCTGATGCCGGTCCATCAGAGGATAGACTTTAAGGTTCTGATGCCGGTCCATCAGAGGATAGACTTTAAGGTTCTGCTGCCGGTCCATCAGAGGATAGACTTTAAGGTTCTGCTGCCGGTCCATCAGAGGATAGACTTTAAGGTTCTGATGCTGGTCCATCAGAGGATAGACTTTAAAGTTCTGATGCCGGTCCATCAGAGGATAGACTTTAAAGTTCTGCTGCCGGTCCATCAGAGGATAGACTTTAAGGTTCTGATGCTGGTCCATCAGAGGACAGACTTTAAAGTTCTGATGCTGGTCCATCAGAGGATAGACTTTAAAGCTCTGATTCTGGTCCATAAAGCTCTGACCTCTGACCTCCTGACCCACTATGAACCTCCCAGACCCCTCAGGTCATCTGGATCCGGTTCTTTATCAGCTCCCAGAGTCAGAACCAGACCTGGAGGAGCTGCATTCAGCTTCTATGCTCCACATGTCTGGAACAAACTCCCAGAAAGCCTCAGATCAGCTGAAACTCTCAGGATTTAAGTCCAGGCTGAAGAAACATTTGAATAAGTTTCAAAACGGAATCATATTTTAACTGATTTTATCTTTAAATGTGTAATTCTGAGTTCATTAAACACATTAAACACATTAAATGTGTAATTCTGAGTTCATTAAACACATTAAATGTGTAACTCTGAGTTCATTAAACACATTAAATGTGTAACTCTGAGTTCATTAAACACATTAAATGTGTAATTCTGAGTTCATTAAGCACATTAAACACATTAAATGTGTAACTCTGAGTTCATTAAAAACATTAAATGTGTAATTCTGAGTTCATTAAACACATTAAACACATTAAATGTGTAACTCTGAGTTCATTAAACACATTAAATGTGTAATTCTGAGTTCATTAAGCACATTAAACACATTAAATGTGTAACTCTGAGTTCATTAAACACATTAAATGTGTAATTCTGAGTTCATTAAACACATTAAACACATTAAATGTGTAATTCTGAGTTCATTAAACACATTAAACACATTAAATGTGTAACTCTGAGTTCATTAAACACATTAAATGTGTAATTCTGAGTTCATTAAACACATTAAACACATTAAATGTGTAATTCTGAGTTCATTAAACACATTAAACACATTAAATGTGTAACTCTGAGTTCATTAAACACATTAAATGTGTAATTCTGAGTTCATTAAACACATTAAACACATTAAATGTGTAACTCTGAGTTCATTAAACACATTAAACACATTAAATGTGTAATTCTGAGGTCAGTTCTTAAGCTCAGATAGGTTTAGTCCTGCCGCTGGCTTCCCTTCGCACTGTTTAAACGGACCAAACCATCTTTATAAGACATATTTAGCTGTTGCTTTGTGGCAACCAGCCCAGCTTCTCTCACCTGCAGCACGGCAGCAGCCACCACTGCCAGCACAGCCAGGAGCGCCATGCGGCCCAGCCAGCCCAGGTCCATGGTTTTCAGAATGAAGAAGCGCGCCCAGCCCAGCTTCTTGGGGGTGTGGGGGGGGGTAGCGCATGCTGTTCACGCCCTCCATGTTCAGCTTCTTGATGAGACAGCTGCGCAGGTGACTCAGCTGGTCGAAGCTGTGCTTGCCGTGGTAGCAGCCCATGCCGCTGTTTCCTGAAATATGGAAAGTTTGGTAGCTTTTTATTAAAATAATCTGCCTAAAATGGGAAGGAATATGTTCCATTAGCATTAGCATTAATTAGCATTAATTAAAAGTATTTTTGATGTTCAAAAGAAGAAAAACAGTATGAAAAATAAGGTATTCTTCATCAAAGATGCAGTAAATCACACAGTTTAGTAGCTTTCTATTAAAATAATCTGCCTATGATGGGGAGGAATATGTTCCATTAGCATTAGCATTAATTAGCATTAATTAAAAGTATTTTTGATGTTCAAAAGAAGAAAAACAGTATGAAAAATAAGGTATTCTTCATCAAAGATGCAGTAAATCACACAGTTTAGTAGCTTTCTATTAAAATAATCTGCCTATGATGGGGAGGAATATGTTCCATTAGCATTAGCATTAATTAGCATTAATTAAAAGTATTTTTGATGTTAAAAAGAACAAAAACAGTCTGAAAAATAAGGTATTCTTCATCAAAGATGCAGTAAATCACACAGTTTAGTAGCTTTCTATTAAAATAATCTGCCTAAAATGGGGAGGAATATGTTCCATTAGCACGGTTTGCACCCATGAGACCTTCTTAAAGTCATTGTTGCTTTGTTTAAACGTCTTTTGATGTTAAAAAGAACAAAAACAGTCTGAAAAATAAGGTATTCTTCATCAAAGATACAGTAAATCTCACAGTTTAGTAGCTTTCTATTAAAATAATCTGCCTAAAATGGGGAGGAATATGTTCCATTAGCATTAGCATTAATTAGCATTAATTAAAAGTATTTTTGATGTTCAAAAGAACAAAAACAGTCTGAAAAATAAGGTATTCTTCATCAAAGATGCAGTAAATCACACAGTTTAGTAGCTTTCTATTAAAATAATCTGCCTAAAATGGGGAGGAATATGTTCCATTAGCACGGTTTGCACCCATGAGACCTTCTTAAAGTCATTGTTGCTTTGTTTAAACGTCTTTTGATGTTCAAAAGAACAAAATCAGTCTGAAAAATAAGGTATTCTTCATCAAAGATGCAGTAAATCACACAGTTTAGTAGCTTTCTATTAAAATAATCTGCCTATGATGGGGAGGAATATGTTCCATTAGCATTAGCATTAATTAGCATTAATTAAAAGTATTTTTGATGTTAAAAAGAACAAAAACAGTCTGAAAAATAAGGTATTCTTCATCAAAGATGCAGTAAATCACACAGTTTGGTAGCTTTCTATTAAAATAATCTGCCTAAAATGGGAAGGAATATGTTCCATTAGCACGGTTTGCACCCATGAGACCTTCTTAAAGTCATTGTTGCTTTAATTAAAAGTATTTTTGATGTTCAAAAGAACAAAAACAGTCTGAAAAATAAGGTATTCTTCATCAAAGATGCAGTAAATCTCACAGTTTAGTAGCTTTCTATTAAAATAATCTGCCTAAAATGGGAAGGAATATGTTCCATTAGCACGGTTAGCACCCATGAGACCTTCTTAAAGTCATTGTTGCTTTGTTTAAACATCTTTTGATGTTCAAAAGAACAAAAACAGTCTGAAAAATAAGGTATTCTTCATCAAAGATGCAGTAAATCACACAGTTTGGTAGCTTTCTATTAAAATAATCTGCCTAAAATGGGGAGGAATATGTTCCATTAGCACGGTTTGCACCCATGAGACCTTCTTAAAGTCATTGTTGCTTTTATTAAAAGTATTTTTGATGTTCAAAAGAACAAAAACAGTCTGAAAAATAAGGTATTCTTCATCAAAGATGCAGTAAATCACACAGTTTGGTAGCTTTCTATTAAAATAATCTGCCTAAAATGGGGAGGAATATGTTCCATTAGCACGGTTTGCACCCATGAGACCTTCTTAAAGTCATTGTTGCTTTTATTAAAAGTATTTTTGATGTTCAAAAGAACAAAAACAGTCTGAAAAATAAGGTATTCTTCATCAAAGATGCAGTAAATCACACAGTTTGGTAGCTTTCTATTAAAATAATCTGCCTATGATGGGAAGGAATATGTTCCATTAGCACGGTTTGCACCTATGAGACCTTCTTAAAGTCATTTTTGCTTTGTTTAAACGTCTTTTGATGTTCAAAAGAACAAAAACAGTCTGAAAAATAAGGTATTCTTCATCAAAGATACAGTAAATCACACAGTTTAGTAGCTTTCTATTAAAATAATCTGCCTATGATGGAAGGAATATGTTCCATTAGCACGGTTTGCACCCATGAGACCTTCTTAAAGTCATTGTTGCTTTAATTAAAAGTATTTTTGATGTTCAAAAGAACAAAAACAGTCTGAAAAATAAGGCATTCTTCATCAAAGATGCAGTAAATCTCACAGTTTAGTAGCTTTTTATTAAAATAATCTGCCTAAAATGGGAAGGAATATGTTCCATTAGCACGGTTTGCACCCATGAGACCTTCTTAAAGTCATTTTTGCTTTGTTTAAACGTCTTTTGATGTTAAAAAGAACAAAAACAGTCTGAAAAATAAGGTATTCTTCATCAAAGATGCAGTAAATCACACAGTTTAGTAGCTTTCTATTAAAATAATCTGCCTATGATGGAAGGAATATGTTCCATTAGCACGGTTTGCACCCATGAGACCTTCTTAAAGTCATTGTTGCTTTAATTAAAAGTATTTTTGATGTTCAAAAGAACAAAAACAGTCTGAAAAATAAGGCATTCTTCATCAAAGATGCAGTAAATCTCACAGTTTAGTAGCTTTTTATTAAAATAATCTGCCTAAAATGGGAAGGAATATGTTCCATTAGCACGGTTTGCACCCATGAGACCTTCTTAAAGTCATTTTTGCTTTGTTTAAACGTCTTTTGATGTTAAAAAGAACAAAAACAGTCTGAAAAATAAGGTATTCTTCATCAAAGATGCAGTAAATCACACAGTTTAGTAGCTTTCTATTAAAATAATCTGCCTATGATGGGAAGGAATATGTTCCATTAGCATGGTTTGCACCCATGAGACCTTCTTAAAGTCATTGTTGCTTTGTTTTAACGTATTTTGATGTTCAAAAGAACAAAAACAGTCTGAAAAATAAGGTATTCTTCATCAAAGATGCAGTAAATCACACAGTTTAGTAGCTTTCTATTAAAATAATCTGCCTAAAATGGGAAGGAATATGTTCCATTAGCACGGTTTGCACCCATGAGACCTTCTTAAAGTCATTGTTGCTTTAATTAAAAGTATTTTTGATGTTCAAAAGAACAAAAACAGTCTGAAAAATAAGGTATTCTTCATCAAAGATGCAGTAAATCACACAGTTTAGTAGCTTTCTATTAAAATAATCTGCCTAAAATGGGAAGGAATATGTTCCATTAGCACGGTTTGCACCCTTGAGACCTTCTTAAAGTCATTGTTGCTTTGATTAAACGTCTTTTGATGTTCAAAAGAACAAAAACAGTCTGAAAAATAAGGTATTCTTCATCAAAGATACAGTAAATCACACAGTTTAGTAGCTTTCTATTAAAATAATCTGCCTAAAATGGGGAGGAATATGTTCCATTAGCACGGTTTGCACCCATGAGACCTTCTTAAAGTCATTGTTGCTTTATTTAAACGTCTTTTGATGTTCAAAAGAACAAAAACAGTCTGAAAAATAAGGTATTCTTCATCAAAGATGCAGTAAATCACACAGTTTAGTAGCTTTCTATTAAAATAATCTGCCTAAAATGGGAAGGAATATGTTCCATTAGCACGGTTTGCACCCATGAGACCTTCTTAAAGTCATTTTTGCTTTGTTTAAACGTCTTTTGATGTTCAAAAGAACAAAAACAGTCTGAAAAATAAGGTATTCTTCATCAAAGATGCAGTAAATCACACAGTTTAGTAGCTTTCTATTAAAATAATCTGCCTACGATGGGAAGGAATATGTTCCATTAGCACGGTTTGCACCCATGAGACCTTCTTAAAGTCATTGTTGCTTTGTTTAAACGTCTTTTGATGTTCAAAAGAACAAAAACAGTCTGAAAAATAAGGTATTCTTCATCAAAAATGCAGTAAATCACACAGTTTAGTAGCTTTCTATTAAAATAATCTGCCTAAAATGGGGAGGAATATGTTCCATTAGCACGGTTTGCACCCATGAGACCTTCTTAAAGTCATTGTTGCTTTAATTAAAAGTATTTTTGATGTTCAAAAGAACAAAAACAGTCTGAAAAATAAGGTTTTCTTCATCAAAGATGCAGTAAATCACACAGTTTAGTAGCTTTCTATTAAAATAATCTGCCTATGATGGGAGGAATATGTTCCATTAGCACGGTTTGCACCCATGAGACCTTCTTAAAGTCATTGTTGCTTTGTTTAAACGTCTTTTGATGTTCAAAAGAACAAAAACAGTCTGAAAAATAAGGTATTCTTCATCAAAGATGCAGTAAATCACACAGTTTGGTCACATGCTTCGGAAACTTCGGTTATTTAACCATCTTTGTTGGTGCAATAATTCATTTCTGCCACTAGAGGGCAGCAGATCACTCCTGACTTTACAGCAGACCTCCTTTACTTTGCTGCCTCGGGGCACAGTAAATGAGAGAATCGGTAAAGCTGTTTCTACTGTTTCTACTGTTTCTACTCACCGACTCCACCAAACGGCAGCGAGCTGACAGAATAGTGAACAAGACAGTCATTGGCCAGCAGTCCCCCACTCGAGGTCTCGTCTCTCATTCTCTTGATCACCTTCAGAGTGAAACATCTCGTCTGAATCTAAACCGTCTGCATCTGTTGCTTTGAAATGCAAAGGAGCAGCAACTCTCTGCTGTAACTTACCTTATCGTCTGCTGAGAACACATACAGGGCCAGAGGTTTCTCTCGCTTGTTGATGAACCTGATGGCCTCGTCCAGGCCAGAGACGGGCAGGATGGGGAGCAGAGGTCCGAATATTTCCTCCTGCATCACCTTTGAGTCGGGCTTCACGTCCCGCAGAACTGTGGGAGCTAAAGGCACCACAAGAGCTCTATTTACCACACCTTGCAGAAGGAAATGTGAGAGAAAATGCCTGATTTTTACCGATGTAGCAGTCGGACTCGTCGTTTTCTCCTCCCACAGCGACGGCGCTGTCCTCCAGCATCGCCATGATCCTCCTGAAGTGGCGCTGGTTGATAATTCGACCGTAATCAGGGCAGATCTTTGGGTTTTCTGTGTAGAACTCCTGCAAAAAGCATGAAAGCATGAAAAAAACCAGCTTTTTGACACGTCAAAGCCCTGCTTCGTGTCTCCAGTACCTGGATGGACTTCTTGACCTCTTCAATGACCCGGTCCTGAACACCAGGATCACAAAGGACGTAGTCGGGGGCGATGCAGGTCTGACCGCAGTTGGTGTATTTTCCCCAGGCGACACGCCTGCACAGCAGTGGAAGAGTTAAGATGGGGGATGCAGAAAGGAACTCTGACAGCTGGAGTCACATTATATGAAGACAGGTCAGTGTTAAAGGGGACATATCATGTAAAAATCACTTTTTTCTGTGCTTGGAGGCCTGTTTTTTGGACATTTGAAGCCACTTCCAACTAAAAAAATCATTTTTTGGGGCCCTTATATCTTATATTCTCTCTGTTTAATGTTTTTTTACATCCTGACACGGCGTTCTTTCATTTTTAACTAGTCTGAAGTCAGAAGTTGTGATCTCCATCATCCAAAATAAGCTTTACCCGCTGGTTCCAGAAGGCTTAATCAGCTGAAAACCCTGAATTCAAACATTAAAGTTTACGAATGAACACCTGAAACTAGAAGAATGTGTCTGAATATGCTGAAAGGTGTTGAAGGGCGCTGCCTTTGACCTTTGACTCTTATTTTATGATGCCTTGGTTTATCAAAGCCTTATGACAGCAGTGGAAGAGTTAAGATGAGGGATGCAGAAAGGAACTCTGACAGCTGGAGTCACATTATATGAAGACAGGTCAGTGTTAAAGGGGACATATCATGTAAAAATCACTTTTTTCTGTGCTTGGAGGCCTGTTTTTTGGACATCTGAAGCCACTTCCAACTAAAAAAAATCATTTTTTGGGGCCCTTATATCTGAAAATGTGTCTCAGAGAGAGATCGGAGCATATTTTCAGTGTAAACTGATGTGACTTTATGGGTTATTCTGCCTCTTTAGCACCACCTAACTTCAACTTCAGATGATGCTGCATTTGCTGCACCTTGGAATCGGAAAGTGGAAACTCTTCTGCTCTTGCTGCTATGATTAAATCTCCTCATTGTTAGCTTATAATTCTCTCTGTTTAATGTTTTTTTACATCCTGACACAAATATCTGACTTCTATTTGGCGTTCTTTCATTTTTTACTAGTCTGAAGTCAGAAGTTGTGATCTCCATTTGTCATTGAATGCACCATCTGCACAGCAGCTGCAACGGCTGCTAAAAAACAAGTTTTGGTGAAATATTTGCCTATAAAGCAACAGTTCTTAATGTTAGCCAATAAAAACTTGGAGGAATGGGTTTAGGGTGAAGTCCAGGGTTTAGGGAACTGAAATGTGACAAAAACGAGGCCCCAGTGGTGTCTTTAACCGGCCTGTTACTTAATAAAAGTGTGTGTTGTAACAACCTGCTCTTTCCACACTTCTGCAGGGGAATCTGACATAAAACCTGCCAGTTTGGTGCCCTGTGTGAGGCTATTTACTGCTAAAATTAGCTTGTAAACCGTCTCTCTGTGTTATTTTGACCAAAGTATGTCACATACAGTCGATTAAGGCCTCAGGAAATGGTGTCAACTTGTGAAAAAAGGGCCTAATATGTTTCCTTTAAAGAAAACGAATGCATTATAAGACCAAGCGATAGGGAACATGACCCCGACCTGCAGGCTATGCTAATGTCGCAGTCCTTGTCAATGTAGCAGGGGCTCTTGCCGCCCAGCTCCAGGGTGACGGGTGTCAGGTGTTTGGCGGCAGCTTCCATGATCACTTTGCCCACCATGCTGTTTCCGGTGTAAAAAATGTGATCGAATCTCTGCTGCAGCAGCTGCTGAGTCTCTGGCACCCCTCCGGTAACCACTGGATACAGCTCCTGACACACATCAGAGGACACATATGTCACTGATTTTACTCTGCATTTAATAACTTATTTAACCTGGTCTGAACTGATTTTATCCCCTGATGTTACCCGATCTTTCCTTACTTTGTCAATGTAAAGTGGCAGCAGGTCCTCCATGACTTTTGCGGTGTGAACACAGACCTCTGAGGGCTTCACCACCGCTGCATTACCTGCACAGGTAAATGTGAAAGGCAGCACACAGCATATGAAAAGAGAGAAAGACCCCAGATAATGCTAAATATCATTAGATGCTGCTCAGTGGTGCATTCAAGAACCAGAGACAGCAACACCCAGCTTGATGTTCAGCCTGATTTTAGCAGGTAAAGTTGTGTATATCTCAATAAAATAAGCTGGTTCCAGAAGGCTTAATCAGCTGAAAACCCTGAATCCAAACATTAAAGTTTACGAATGAACACCTGAAACTAGAAGAATGTGTCTGAATATGCTGAAAGGTGTTGAAGGGCGCTGCCTTTGACCTTTGACTCTTATTTTATGATGCGTTGGTTTATCAAAGCCTTATGACAGCAGTGGAAGAGTTAAGATGAGGGATGCAGAAAGGAACTCTGACAGCTGGAGTCACATTATATAAAGACAGGTCAGTGTTAAAGGGGACATATTATGTAAAAATCACTTTTTTCTGTGCTTGGAGGCCTGTTTTTTGGACATCTGAAGCCACTTCTAACTAAAAATATCATTTTTTGGGGCCCTTATATCTGAAAATGTGTCTCAGAGAGAGATCTGAGCATATCTTCAGTGTAAACTGATGTGACTTTATGGGTTATCCTTCCTCTTTAGCACCATCTAACTTCAACTTCAGATGATGCTGCATTTGCTGCACCTTGGAATCGGAAAGTGGAAACTCTTCTGCTCTTATTTTTTGAGCTGCTATGATTAAATCTCCTCATTGTTAGCTTATAATTCTCTCCGTTTAATGTTTTTTTACATCCTGACACAAATATCTGACTTCTATTTGGGGTTCTTTCATTTTTAACTGGTCTGAAGTCAGAAGTTGTGATCTCCATCATCCAAAATAAGCTTTACCCGCTGGTTCCAGAAGGCTTAATCAGCTGAAAACCCTAAATCCAAACATTAAAGTTTACGAATGAACACCTGAAACTAGAAGAATCTGATTAGAAGAAGCTGCCTTTGACCTTTGAGTCTTATTTTATGATGCATTTGTTTATCAAAGACTTATGACCCACTGTGCTGACATCAGCATTTATGTAAGATCTGATATAGTTGGAGCACAAAGTCCGTGTTGTGCAAACATTTGCTGCAGGCTCCTCTGTCCCAGAGTGCTTCAGCCTAAGCAGGATTTATCTAAGAGCTGCACTTCACCCACTCCTACAGCACTAATAAGCAATGAAGCTGAGAATTCTGCATCGTCATGCTGAGCAGCGACAAAGCAACTCTCCACACGGAGATCTGCATTATAAAGGATCCCAGCTGAGCCTTTACACAACCACAGAGATGAATTATTCATGGAATCACTCGTTCCTCTGCAGCTGAATCAGACTCTAAGCTTGAACAAAGCAAAGTTGCACGATACATTTTCTGCTGACAGAACCGATTGTTCGGTCTGTAAAGCGACGCTTTTATTGTGGTGTAGAGTTCACAGAGTGACCTCTGACCCACTAATCACAAAAGACGTTTGGCGACGCCTCGAGAGGAACTGGAACAGCTATAATCACACGATGGGGGAACTCTGACTGCATGTACTGGACCCAGATCTGTACAAATATGAGTAACTCTGTGGTTTCTGCCTGTTTTTAACTGATCTGCAGTCTTTGAGCTCTTAAATGACTCGTTTGAACGCAGGGAACAAATGTTGCACCACAAATCTCACCAGGAGAAAACTACACATGAATGTGGCCCTAACTGCATCACCCCCCCCAGCTTGTACCGGCAGCGATGGCTCCAATGAGCGGCTGGATGGTGACGGCCCAGGGGTAGTTCCAGGCCCCGATGATCAGCACCACCCCCAGCGGCTCCGGCTGGATGTAAACGGTGTCCGAGAGCGTCAGCAAGTTCTTTTCCACGGGCCGGGGGGCCGCCCACTCCTTCAGCTTCCTGATGGCCAGGCTGATCTCCCCCTCCAGGCCCAGAGTCTCGTACAGCTGCGTCCCCACTTCACTCTGAGGGCAAAGACAATGATTACGGTAAGGTTCTTGCCATAAATTCAGTATTTATTTGTAGCAAAAATCTAAAACCCAGTAGCCTACAGGTCATTTGCACCAATAATCTAAAGAAATATCATATTATGAACCTTATGACAGGTGACCTGATGAATATTCTGAAAAATGCACCGACAGCTCCTAACTTTGCGCGATATTATGGTCGCTTTTAGTCTGAAAACGTCTCTATGGGAAGCAGGCAGGTGACAGAGAAATTAACTCATTAGTTCACTGTCATTAAAAGGCTTTAATCTCTGTTTAATGAACATTTCCTGTTGGATCAGTGGAACCAGTTCAACGTTTACCTCCACCTGTGGCTCTTTGACTCCGTCTGCTCATCAAAATGACTTATTTAGAAGTTTCTTTAAAAGAAAACAAGTCCCTCGAGCTTTAAAATGTCGCAGATGGAGCTCCACAGTTCTGTTAATATGCAAAATCAGCCCCCCCACACACCAAAAGACTTAGAAAAGACTTCTAAAGACTAGTGTTTAGGGTTTTTAGTCCCAGACTAGCCTCAGACTAAAGACTTTACAAAGACTATAACTAGATTTTTTAGATTTTTTCCCATCATGCTCAGCAGAAGTTTTATAAAAATGGAGGAGAAGCAGCTTTTAGCTGCAGCTGCTCTGGTCTGTGCAGTGGTTTGTAGTGAAAAACCAGTTAGACTCCAGTTAGACTCCTAAAGACTCCAGTTAGACTCCTAAAGACTCCAGTTAGACCCCTAAAGACTCCAGTTAGACTCCTAAAGACTCCAGTTAGACTCCTAAAGACTCCAGTTAGACTCCTAAAGACTCCAGTTAGACTCCAGTTAGACTCCTAAAGACTCCAGTTAGACTCCTAAAGACTCCAGTTAGACTCCTAAAGACTCCTAAAGACTCCAGTTAGACTCCTAAAGACTCCAGTTAGACTCCTAAAGACTCCAGTTAGACTCCTAAAGACTCCAGTTAGACTCCTAAAGACTCCAGTTAGACCCCTAAAGACTCCAGTTAGACTCCTAAAGACTCCAGTTAGACTCCTAAAGACTCCAGTTAGACTCCTAAAGACTCCAGTTAGACTCCTAAAGACTCCAGTTAGACACCTAAAGACTCCAGTTAGACTCGTAAAGACTCCAGTTAGACTCCAGTTAGACTCCTAAAGACTCCAGTTAGACTCGTAAAGACTCCAGTTAGACTCGTAAAGACTCCAGTTAGACTCCAGTTAGACTCCTAAAGACTCCAGTTAGACTCCTAAAGACTCCAGTTAGACACCTAAAGACTCCAGTTAGACACCTAAAGACTCCAGTTAGACTCGTAAAGACTCCAGTTAGACTCGTAAAGACTCCAGTTAGACTCCAGTTAGACTCCAGTTAGACTCGTAAAGACTCCAGTTAGACTCGTAAAGACTCCAGTTAGACTCGTAAAGACTCCAGTTAGACTCCTAAAGACTCCAGTTAGACTCCTAAAGACTCCAGTTAGACTCCAGTTAGACTCGTAAAGACTCCAGTTAGACTCCTAAAGACTCCAGTTAGACTCCTAAAGGCTCCAGTTAGACTCCTAAAGACTCCAGTTAGACTCCAGTTAGACTCGTAAAGACTCCAGTTAGACTCCTAAAGACTCCAGTTAGACTCCTAAAGACTCCAGTTAGACTCCTAAAGACTCCAGTTAGACTCCTAAAGACTCCAGTTAGACTCCTAAAGACTCCAGTTAGACTCCTAAAGACTCCAGTTAGACTCCAGTTAGACTCCTAAAGACTCCAGTTAGACTCCTAAAGACTCCAGTTAGACTCCTAAAGACTCCAGTTAGACTCCTAAAGACTCCAGTTAGACACCTAAAGACTCCAGTTAGACACCTAAAGCTTCCAGTTAGACTCCTAAAGACTCCAGTTAGACTCCTAAAGACTCCAGTTAGACACCTAAAGACTCCAGTTAGACTCCTAAAGACTCCAGTTAGACTCCAGTTAGACTCCTAAAGACTCCAGTTAGACTCCTAAAGACTCCAGTTAGACTCCTAAAGACTCCAGTTAGACTCCTAAAGACTCCTAAAGACTCCAGTTAGACTCCAGTTAGACTCCTAAAGACTCCAGTTAGACTCCTAAAGACTCCAGTTAGACTCCTAAAGACTCCAGTTAGACTCCAGTTAGACTCCAGTTAGACTCGTAAAGACTCCAGTTAGACTCGTAAAGACTCCAGTTAGACTCGTAAAGACTCCAGTTAGACTCGTAAAGACTCCAGTTAGACTCGTAAAGACTCCAGTTAGACTCGTAAAGACTCCAGTTAGACTCCAGTTAGACTCCTAAAGACTCCAGTTAGACTCCTAAAGACTCCAGTTAGACACCTAAAGACTCCAGTTAGACACCTAAAGACTCCAGTTAGACTCGTAAAGACTCCAGTTAGACTCGTAAAGACTCCAGTTAGACTCCAGTTAGACTCCAGTTAGACTCCTAAAGACTCCAGTTAGACTCCTAAAGACTCCAGTTAGACACCTAAAGACTCCAGTTAGACACCTAAAGACTCCAGTTAGACTCGTAAAGACTCCAGTTAGACTCGTAAAGACTCCAGTTAGACTCCAGTTAGACTCCAGTTAGACTCGTAAAGACTCCAGTTAGACTCGTAAAGACTCCAGTTAGACTCGTAAAGACTCCAGTTAGACTCGTAAAGACTCCAGTTAGACTCCTAAAGACTCCAGTTAGACTCCTAAAGACTCCAGTTAGACTCCAGTTAGACTCGTAAAGACTCCAGTTAGACTCCTAAAGGCTCCAGTTAGACTCCTAAAGACTCCAGTTAGACTCCTAAAGACTCCAGTTAGACTCCTAAAGACTCCAGTTAGACTCCTAAAGACTCCAGTTAGACTCCAGTTAGACTCGTAAAGACTCCAGTTAGACTCGTAAAGACTCCAGTTAGACTCGTAAAGACTCCAGTTAGACTCGTAAAGACTCCAGTTAGACTCCAGTTAGACTCCTAAAGACTCCAGTTAGACTCCTAAAGACTCCAGTTAGACACCTAAAGACTCCAGTTAGACACCTAAAGACTCCAGTTAGACTCGTAAAGACTCCAGTTAGACTCGTAAAGACTCCAGTTAGACTCCAGTTAGACTCCAGTTAGACTCGTAAAGACTCCAGTTAGACTCGTAAAGACTCCAGTTAGACTCGTAAAGACTCCAGTTAGACTCGTAAAGACTCCAGTTAGACTCGTAAAGACTCCAGTTAGACTCCTAAAGACTCCAGTTAGACTCCTAAAGACTCCAGTTAGACTCCAGTTAGACTCGTAAAGACTCCAGTTAGACTCCTAAAGGCTCCAGTTAGACTCCTAAAGACTCCAGTTAGACTCCTAAAGACTCCAGTTAGACTCCTAAAGACTCCAGTTAGACTCCTAAAGACTCCAGTTAGACTCCAGTTAGACTCGTAAAGACTCCAGTTAGACTCGTAAAGACTCCAGTTAGACTCGTAAAGACTCCAGTTAGACTCGTAAAGACTCCAGTTAGACTCCTAAAGACTCCAGTTAGACTCCAGTTAGACTCCAGTTAGACTCCTAAAGACTCCAGTTAGACTCCTAAAGACTCCAGTTAGACTCCTAAAGACTCCAGTTAGACTCCTAAAGACTCCAGTTAGACTCCAGTTAGACTCCAGTTAGACTCGTAAAGACTCCAGTTAGACTCCTAAAGACTCCAGTTAGACTCCTAAAGACTCCAGTTAGACTCCTAAAGACTCCAGTTAGACTCGTAAAGACTCCAGTTAGACTCGTAAAGACTCCAGTTAGACTCCAGTTAGACTCCTAAAGACTCCAGTTAGACTCCTAAAGACTCCAGTTAGACACCTAAAGACTCCAGTTAGACTCGTAAAGACTCCAGTTAGACTCCAGTTAGACTCCAGTTAGACTCCTAAAGACTCCAGTTAGACTCGTAAAGACTCCAGTTAGACTCCTAAAGACTCCAGTTAGACTCCTAAAGACTCCAGTTAGACTCCTAAAGACTCCAGTTAGACACCTAAAGACTCCTAAAGACTCCAGTTAGACTCCAGTTAGACTCGTAAAGACTCCAGTTAGACTCCTAAAGGCTCCAGTTAGACTCCTAAAGGCTCCAGTTAGACTCCTAAAGGCTCCAGTTAGACTCCTAAAGACTCCAGTTAGACTCCTAAAGACTCCAGTTAGACTCCTAAAGACTCCAGTTAGACTCCTAAAGACTCCAGTTAGACTCGTAAAGACTCCAGTTAGACTCCAGTTAGACTCGTAAAGACTCCAGTTAGACTCGTAAAGACTCCAGTTAGACTCGTAAAGACTCCAGTTAGACTCGTAAAGACTCCAGTTAGACTCCTAAAGACTCCAGTTAGACTCCTAAAGACTCCTAAAGACTCCAGTTAGACTCCAGTTAGACTCCTAAAGACTCCAGTTAGACTCCTAAAGACTCCAGTTAGACTCCTAAAGACTCCAGTTAGACTCCTAAAGACTCCAGTTAGACTCCTAAAGACTCCAGTTAGACTCCAGTTAGACTCGTAAAGACTCCAGTTAGACTCGTAAAGACTCCAGTTAGACTCGTAAAGACTCCAGTTAGACTCGTAAAGACTCCAGTTAGACTCCTAAAGACTCCTAAAGACTCCAGTTAGACTCCTAAAGACTCCAGTTAGACTCCAGTTAGACTCGTAAAGACTCCAGTTAGACTCGTAAAGACTCCAGTTAGACTCGTAAAGACTCCAGTTAGACTCCTAAAGACTCCAGTTAGACTCCTAAAGACTCCAGTTAGACTCCTAAAGACTCCAGTTAGACTCCTAAAGACTCCTAAAGACTCCAGTTAGACTCCAGTTAGACTCCTAAAGACTCCAGTTAGACTCCTAAAGACTCCAGTTAGACTCCTAAAGACTCCAGTTAGACTCCAGTTAGACTCCAGTTAGACTCGTAAAGACTCCAGTTAGACTCCTAAAGACTCCAGTTAGACTCCTAAAGACTCCAGTTAGACTCCTAAAGACTCCTAAAGACTCCAGTTAGACTCCAGTTAGACTCCTAAAGACTCCAGTTAGACTCCTAAAGACTCCAGTTAGACTCCTAAAGACTCCAGTTAGACTCCTAAAGACTCCAGTTAGACTCCAGTTAGACTCCAGTTAGACTCGTAAAGACTCCAGTTAGACTCCTAAAGACTCCAGTTAGACTCCTAAAGACTCCAGTTAGACTCCTAAAGACTCCAGTTAGACTCGTAAAGACTCCAGTTAGACTCGTAAAGACTCCAGTTAGACTCCAGTTAGACTCCTAAAGACTCCAGTTAGACTCCTAAAGACTCCAGTTAGACACCTAAAGACTCCAGTTAGACACCTAAAGACTCCAGTTAGACTCGTAAAGACTCCAGTTAGACTCCAGTTAGACTCCAGTTAGACTCCTAAAGACTCCAGTTAGACTCGTAAAGACTCCAGTTAGACTCGTAAAGACTCCAGTTAGACTCCTAAAGACTCCAGTTAGACTCCTAAAGACTCCTAAAGACTCCAGTTAGACTCCAGTTAGACTCCTAAAGACTCCAGTTAGACTCCTAAAGACTCCAGTTAGACTCCTAAAGACTCCAGTTAGACTCCAGTTAGACTCCAGTTAGACTCGTAAAGACTCCAGTTAGACTCCTAAAGACTCCAGTTAGACTCCTAAAGACTCCAGTTAGACTCCTAAAGACTCCAGTTAGACTCGTAAAGACTCCAGTTAGACTCGTAAAGACTCCAGTTAGACTCCAGTTAGACTCCTAAAGACTCCAGTTAGACTCCTAAAGACTCCAGTTAGACACCTAAAGACTCCAGTTAGACACCTAAAGACTCCAGTTAGACTCGTAAAGACTCCAGTTAGACTCCAGTTAGACTCCAGTTAGACTCCTAAAGACTCCAGTTAGACTCCTAAAGACTCCAGTTAGACTCGTAAAGACTCCAGTTAGACTCCTAAAGACTCCAGTTAGACTCCTAAAGACTCCAGTTAGACACCTAAAGACTCCTAAAGACTCCAGTTAGACTCCAGTTAGACTCGTAAAGACTCCAGTTAGACTCCTAAAGGCTCCAGTTAGACTCCTAAAGGCTCCAGTTAGACTCCTAAAGACTCCAGTTAGACTCGTAAAGACTCCAGTTAGACTCCAGTTAGACTCCAGTTAGACTCGTAAAGACTCCAGTTAGACTCCAGTTAGACTCGTAAAGACTCCAGTTAGACTCCAGTTAGACTCGTAAAGACTCCAGTTAGACTCCAGTTAGACTCGTAAAGACTCCAGTTAGACTCCAGTTAGACTCGTAAAGACTCCAGTTAGACTCCTAAAGACTCCAGTTAGACTCCTAAAGACTCCAGTTAGACTCCAGTTAGACTCGTAAAGACTCCAGTTAGACTCCTAAAGGCTCCAGTTAGACTCCTAAAGGCTCCAGTTAGACTCCTAAAGACTCCAGTTAGACTCCTAAAGACTCCAGTTAGACTCGTAAAGACTCCAGTTAGACTCCAGTTAGACTCGTAAAGACTCCAGTTAGACTCGTAAAGACTCCAGTTAGACTCGTAAAGACTCCAGTTAGACTCGTAAAGACTCCAGTTAGACTCCAGTTAGACTCCTAAAGACTCCAGTTAGACTCCTAAAGACTCCAGTTAGACACCTAAAGACTCCAGTTAGACACCTAAAGACTCCAGTTAGACTCGTAAAGACTCCAGTTAGACTCCAGTTAGACTCCAGTTAGACTCCTAAAGACTCCAGTTAGACTCCTAAAGACTCCAGTTAGACTCGTAAAGACTCCAGTTAGACTCCTAAAGACTCCAGTTAGACTCCTAAAGACTCCAGTTAGACTCCTAAAGACTCCAGTTAGACACCTAAAGACTCCTAAAGACTCCAGTTAGACTCCAGTTAGACTCGTAAAGACTCCAGTTAGACTCCTAAAGGCTCCAGTTAGACTCCTAAAGGCTCCAGTTAGACTCCTAAAGACTCCAGTTAGACTCGTAAAGACTCCAGTTAGACTCCAGTTAGACTCCAGTTAGACTCGTAAAGACTCCAGTTAGACTCCAGTTAGACTCGTAAAGACTCCAGTTAGACTCCAGTTAGACTCGTAAAGACTCCAGTTAGACTCCTAAAGACTCCAGTTAGACTCCTAAAGACTCCAGTTAGACTCCAGTTAGACTCCAGTTAGACTCCAGTTAGACTCCTAAAGGCTCCAGTTAGACTCCTAAAGGCTCCAGTTAGACTCCTAAAGACTCCAGTTAGACTCGTAAAGACTCCAGTTAGACTCCAGTTAGACTCGTAAAGACTCCAGTTAGACTCGTAAAGACTCCAGTTAGACTCGTAAAGACTCCAGTTAGACTCGTAAAGACTCCAGTTAGACTCGTAAAGACTCCAGTTAGACTCGTAAAGACTCCAGTTAGACTCGTAAAGACTCCAGTTAGACTCCTAAAGACTCCAGTTAGACTCCTAAAGACTCCAGTTAGACTCCTAAAGACTCCAGTTAGACTCCTAAAGACTCCAGTTAGACTCCTAAAGACTCCAGTTAGACACCTAAAGCTTCCAGTTAGACTCCTAAAGACTCCAGTTAGACTCCTAAAGACTCCAGTTAGACACCTAAAGACTCCAGTTAGACTCCTAAAGACTCCAGTTAGACTCCAGTTAGACTCCAGTTAGACTCCTAAAGACTCCAGTTAGACTCCTAAAGACTCCAGTTAGACTCCTAAAGACTCCAGTTAGACTCCTAAAGACTCCTAAAGACTCCAGTTAGACTCCAGTTAGACTCCTAAAGACTCCAGTTAGACTCCTAAAGACTCCAGTTAGACTCCTAAAGACTCCAGTTAGACTCCACTTAGACTCCAGTTAGACTCGTAAAGACTCCAGTTAGACTCCTAAAGACTCCAGTTAGACTCGTAAAGACTCCAGTTAGACTCGTAAAGACTCCAGTTAGACTCCAGTTAGACTCCAGTTAGACTCCTAAAGACTCCAGTTAGACTCCTAAAGACTCCAGTTAGACACCTAAAGACTCCAGTTAGACACCTAAAGACTCCAGTTAGACTCGTAAAGACTCCAGTTAGACTCGTAAAGACTCCAGTTAGACTCCAGTTAGACTCCAGTTAGACTCGTAAAGACTCCAGTTAGACTCGTAAAGACTCCAGTTAGACTCGTAAAGACTCCAGTTAGACTCGTAAAGACTCCAGTTAGACTCCTAAAGACTCCAGTTAGACTCCTAAAGACTCCAGTTAGACTCCTAAAGACTCCAGTTAGACTCCAGTTAGACTCGTAAAGACTCCAGTTAGACTCCTAAAGGCTCCAGTTAGACTCCTAAAGACTCCAGTTAGACTCCTAAAGACTCCAGTTAGACTCCTAAAGACTCCAGTTAGACTCCTAAAGACTCCAGTTAGACTCCTAAAGACTCCAGTTAGACTCGTAAAGACTCCAGTTAGACTCGTAAAGACTCCAGTTAGACTCGTAAAGACTCCAGTTAGACTCGTAAAGACTCCAGTTAGACTCGTAAAGACTCCAGTTAGACTCCTAAAGACTCCTAAAGACTCCAGTTAGACTCCAGTTAGACTCCTAAAGACTCCAGTTAGACTCCTAAAGACTCCAGTTAGACTCCTAAAGACTCCAGTTAGACTCCAGTTAGACTCCAGTTAGACTCCAGTTAGACTCCAGTTAGACTCGTAAAGACTCCAGTTAGACTCCTAAAGACTCCAGTTAGACTCCTAAAGACTCCAGTTAGACTCCTAAAGACTCCAGTTAGACTCGTAAAGACTCCAGTTAGACTCGTAAAGACTCCAGTTAGACTCCAGTTAGACTCCTAAAGACTCCAGTTAGACACCTAAAGACTCCAGTTAGACACCTAAAGACTCCAGTTAGACTCGTAAAGACTCCAGTTAGACTCCAGTTAGACTCCAGTTAGACTCCTAAAGACTCCAGTTAGACTCGTAAAGACTCCAGTTAGACTCCTAAAGACTCCAGTTAGACTCCTAAAGACTCCAGTTAGACACCTAAAGACTCCTAAAGACTCCAGTTAGACTCCAGTTAGACTCGTAAAGACTCCAGTTAGACTCCTAAAGGCTCCAGTTAGACTCCTAAAGGCTCCAGTTAGACTCCTAAAGACTCCAGTTAGACTCGTAAAGACTCCAGTTAGACTCCAGTTAGACTCGTAAAGACTCCAGTTAGACTCCAGTTAGACTCGTAAAGACTCCAGTTAGACTCCTAAAGACTCCAGTTAGACTCCTAAAGACTCCAGTTAGACTCCTAAAGACTCCAGTTAGACTCCTAAAGACTCCAGTTAGACTCCTAAAGACTCCAGTTAGACTCCTAAAGACTCCAGTTAGACTCCTAAAGACTCCAGTTAGACTCCTAAAGACTCCAGTTAGACTCCTAAAGACTCCAGTTAGACACCTAAAGACTCCAGTTAGACTCGTAAAGACTCCAGTTAGACTCGTAAAGACTCCAGTTAGACTCGTAAAGACTCCAGTTAGACTCGTAAAGACTCCAGTTAGACTCCTAAAGACTCCAGTTAGACTCCTAAAGACTCCAGTTAGACTCCAGTTAGACTCCTAAAGACTCCAGTTAGACTCCAGTTAGACACCTAAAGACTCGTAAAGACTCCAGTTAGACACCTAAAGACTCCTAAAGACTCCAGTTAGACTCCTAAAGGCTCCAGTTAGACTCCTAAAGGCTCCAGTTAGACTCCTAAAGGCTCCAGTTAGACTCCTAAAGACTCCAGTTAGACTCGTAAAGACTCCAGTTAGACTCCAGTTAGACTCCTAAAGACTCCAGTTAGACTCCTAAAGACTCCAGTTAGACTCCTAAAGACTCCAGTTAGACTCCAGTTAGACTCCTAAAGACTCCAGTTAGACTCCAGTTAGACTCCTAAAGACTCGAGTTAGACTCGTAAAGACTCCAGTTAGACACCTAAAGACTCGTAAAGACTCCAGTTAGACACCTAAAGACTCCTAAAGACTCCAGTTAGACTCTTAAAGACTCCAGTTAGACTCCTAAAGGCTCCAGTTAGACTCCTAAAGACTCCTAAAGACTCCAGTTAGACTCCAGTTAGACTCCTAAAGACTCCAGTTAGACTCCTAAAGACTCCAGTTAGACTCCAGTTAGACTCCTAAAGACTCCAGTTAGACTCCAGTTAGACTCCTAAAGACTCGAGTTAGACTCGTAAAGACTCCAGTTAGACACCTAAAGACTCGTAAAGACTCCAGTTAGACACCTAAAGACTCCTAAAGACTCCAGTTAGACTCTTAAAGACTCCAGTTAGACTCCTAAAGGCTCCAGTTAGACTCCTAAAGGCTCCAGTTAGACTCCTAAAGGCTCCAGTTAGACTCCTAAAGGCTCCTAAAGACTCCAGTTAGACTCCTAAAGGCTCCTAAAGACTCCAGTTAGACTCCTAAAGACTCCAGTTAGACTCCAGTTAGACTCCAGTTAGACTCCTAAAGACTCCAGTTAGACTCCTAAAGACTCCAGTTAGACTCCTAAAGACTCCAGTTAGACCCCAGTTAGACTCCAGTTAGACTCCTAAAGACTCCAGTTAGACTCCTAAAGACTCCAGTTAGACTCCTAAAGGCTCCAGTTAGACTCCTAAAGGCTCCAGTTAGACTCCTAAAGGCTCCAGTTAGACTCCTAAAGACTCCAGTTAGACTCCTAAAGACTCCAGTTAGACTCCTAAAGACTCCAGTTAGACTCCTAAAGACTCCAGTTAGACTCCTAAAGACTCCAGTTAGACTCCAGTTAGACTCCAGTTAGACTCGTAAAGACTCCAGTTAGACACCTAAAGACTCGTAAAGACTCCAGTTAGACACCTAAAGACTCCTAAAGACTCCAGTTAGACTCTTAAAGACTCCAGTTAGACTCCTAAAGGCTCCAGTTAGACTCCTAAAGACTCCAGTTAGACTCCTAAAGACTCCAGTTAGACTCCAGTTAGACTCCAGTTAGACTCCTAAAGGCTCCTAAAGACTCCAGTTAGACTCCTAAAGGCTCCTAAAGACTCCTAAAGACTCCAGTTAGACTCCAGTTAGACTCGTAAAGACTCCAGTTAGACTCCTAAAGGCTCCAGTTAGACTCCTAAAGACTCCAGTTAGACTCCTAAAGACTCCAGTTAGACTCCTAAAGACTCCAGTTAGACTCCTAAAGACTCCAGTTAGACTCGTAAAGACTCCAGTTAGACTCCAGTTAGACTCGTAAAGACTCCAGTTAGACTCGTAAAGACTCCAGTTAGACTCCTAAAGACTCCAGTTAGACTCCTAAAGACTCCAGTTAGACTCCTAAAGACTCCAGTTAGACTCCAGTTAGACTCCAGTTAGACTCCTAAAGACTCCAGTTAGACTCCAGTTAGACTCCTAAAGACTCCAGTTAGACTCCAGTTAGACTCCAGTTAGACTCCAGTTAGACTCCAGTTAGACTCCAGTTAGACTCCAGTTAGACTCCAGTTAGACTCAGTTTTTAGTCTGGGACTGTGGAAATCGTTTGGTGTGTTTGAACACTCCTGAAACGCATGTAAACACGTTAGTCCAACACAGCTGAAACACTGACTAACAGCCAGATAATACAGCTGGGGATCGAATAACTCTGAATGAACTCAATAATGTCTCTAATGTTTTCTACACCTTTACATAATTCAGTCAATAGTAGGACGGTGGTGAGTGAGAATGAGAGTGAAGGAGAAGGTGGAGAGACCTGAGTGTGGGAAAGCCGGAAGAACTCAGGAAACTGAGCAGAACTTAACTGAACTACAGCCAAGAACAGCCTCTTTGTTGCCCCCAGCGAGCAGGGCAACGACGGACTCTAAAGAGAGAAGACATGAGGGCAAATGCCAGATCTCCTCAACTACCAGGTGAGCAAAACAGAATCACCTGGGGCCACTTGAATCACACCTCACTGGTCGGTCTTTCAAAGTATCCTGGTTTGGTCACACTTCTGCAGCGCACCACCTCGCCACAGGAGTCCCCCAAGGCTCAGTACTGGGACCTCTTCTCTTTGCCATCTACACCAACTCACTGGGACAGATCATCCAATCACATGGCTTCTCACACCAATGTTATGCTGATGATACCCAGCTCTATCTGTCATTCCCACCTGACGACCACACAGTCTCAGCCTGAATCTCAGACTGTCTCTGACATATCAACATGGATGAAAGCCCATCACCTCCAACTTAACCTCCCAAAAACTGAGCTGCTGGTCTTCCCAGCCAAACCAACCCTACACCACAGCATCTGCATCCAAACTGAATCCCTATCTCTTGACAATAATGATGAGAAAGAAGCTCATTTGCATGACAGCTGACTGATAAAGATCAGTCAGACGAGTCAGGGGCTCGAGTCTGGAAAACACACCTAATTAAGTGTGACCCCTGCTGCCAATCAGTCATGTAGTCTGAACCCTCCAGGCCTTAAAACCAGGAAAACACCCTGTGGAGTGTGTGCAAAACAACTATGTGTCAACACTGAAAATCCTGTAGTCTTAACTTGGATTAATGTGTTGCTTAATGTTCTGAATCAGCCTCTCTGGCTCCGTCCAAAGTGGAAAAGCTCCTTCGTAGTTTTGGCTGCTCGCTTTGCTCATTTAAGTCCCTGCAGAAAAGGTTAAAAACTGGGTGTCCAGTCTGTTTGATAAGGGGGGGGAATGGGCTTAAAACTCAGCTGCTTTCTGAGAACATTTTCTGTTAACTGCTCTTAAATCTAAGGAGAATTTCTGAGAAACAGAACCTGCTACCACCTGTAGAAGTTAGCTGATGTTCAGCTAAAGAAAAGGAAACTAAAGAAACCTTGACTGGTCCTCTACTTTTATATAGAACAATAAAAGTTCATTCTAAAAGAATCTTTCACTGTGAATAATAACTGTGAAGGATTAATTAAGAATAAAACCAGAATGAACCGAGGAGAAAAGTCACATTTTAAGGGAAACCTTAGGAAGAGGGCTGTCAACTGCTGATTTAAAGGAAAACTCTGAGGAAAATCCCATCTAAAGGATGCTTTCTTGGACTCATCACTCACTTTATTGAGGTCTTTTTTGATGGTTCATTCTAAAAGAATCTTTCACTGTGAATAATAACTGAAGGGTTCATTAAGAATAAAACCAGAATGAACCGAGGAGAAAAGTCACATTTTAAGGGAACTTTAGGAAGAGGGCTGTGAACCAGCTGATTTAAAGGAAAATCCCATCTTTTTTGGACTCATCCCTCACCTTATTGAGGTCTTTTTTGATGGCGTCTGAAATCTCCTTCTGCCTCTCAGTGAATAACCGCTGCAGGTTGTTCAGCTGGTGGATCCGGTGCTCCAGAGGTTTGGACCGGCCCGTTTCGAAGGCCTTCCTGGCTCGAGCCACTGCCTGCTGCTCCCGGGACATCCTGAGAACCTGAGAGTGAAAAACGATGAATCAGTTCAGTTAAACAAGTTCTTCTGTGGCTTTGGTTCACTTCTAAAGAACAACACCAGCTTCATTCTGAAACTCTGCTCACAAAGAACCCAATTTAACTTCAAACTGTACTAAATAAACATCTCATTTATGACCGTGGCTCATTATCTTCAAGTAATAAAAGAATATTTGTGTCTTTAACTGGGTTTGATGGACCACCATCAGATAATAAAGGTCATGTCTATGCAGATAAATAGCAAAGGTTCCCAAAAATTCAAGCCCTGTTGCATCACTTCATTCAGCTCCTTTCTGGTCCCTTTAAGTTTTTAAAGAGTGTCTTACTGGACAATACAGTGAGACTTAAAGTGAACAGCTGCAGGGACTCATCAGTTGGGGATAATTGGTCCAGATAAAAAAAAGCAAGCAGTGTGCAGGCTGGTAAAGATGGTAAAGGTGAAGATGTAGCCTACAGCTACATAACAGCTACATAATTCACGGTAATATTAACAGAACCGGTCTTATGATACATGTTTTTAGATGAATTTGCTGTTTTTTTACTTCAAACTAAATGCTATAAAGTAAAATGTAGTAGAGTATTTATTACAAAAGCTAATAGCTCAACGTTTCCATGAGGAGACAGCAGAAAAAATGGTTAAATAATAATAATTTAAGGCTGTAAGAGAAGGGTTCAGGTCCATCTGAAACTGTTAGAATGAGCGTGAAGCTTCAGTTTGTGCTGAGCTTTGTTTACAGGCAACAAGGACAGAGCTGCAGAGAACACAAAGCACCTCTGGGTCTCCCTTAAAGGTGCATTAAAGGCAACATGCTGTGATATGAGGAAGGTACAGAGCTGCAGAGAACACACAAAGCACCTCTGGGTCTCCCTTAAAGGTGCATTAAAGGCAACATGCTGTGATATGAGGAAGGAACAGAGCAGCAGAGAACACACAAAGCACCTCTGGGTCTCCCTTAAAGGTGCATTAAAGGCAACATGCTGTGATATGAGGAAGGAACAGAGCTGCAGAGAACACATAAAGCACCTCTGGGTCACCCTTAAAGGTGCATTAAAGGCAACATGCTGTGATATGAGGAAGGAACAGAGCTGCAGAGAACATAAAGCACCTCTGGGTCACTCTTAAAGGTGCATTAAAGGCAACATGCTGTGATATGAGGAAGGAACAGAGCTCCAGAGAACACACAAAGCACCTCTGGGTCTCCCTTAAAGGTGCATTAAAGGCAACATGCTGTGATATGAGGAAGGAACAGAGCTGCAGAGAACATAAAGCACCTCTGGGTCACTCTTAAAGGTGCATTAAAGGCAACATGCTGTGATATGAGGAAGGAACAGAGCAGCAGAGAACACATAAAGCACCTCTGGGTCACCCTTAAAGGTGCATTAAAGGCAACATGCTGTGATATGAGGAAGGAACAGAGCTGCAGAGAACATAAAGCACCTCTGGGTCTCCCTTAAAGGTGCATTAAAGGCAACATGCTGTGATATGAGGAAGGAACAGAGCTGCAGAGAACATAAAGCACCTCTGGGTCTCCCTTAAAGGTGCATTAAAGGCAACATGCTGTGATATGAGGAAGGAACAGAGCAGCAGAGAACACATAAAGCACCTCTGGGTCACCCTTAAAGGTGCATTAAAGGCAACATGCTGTGATATGAGGAAGGAACAGAGCTGCAGAGAACATAAAGCACCTCTGGGTCTCCCTTAAAGGTGCATTAAAGGCAACATGCTGTGATATGAGGAAGGAACAGAGCTGCAGAGAACATAAAGCACCTCTGGGTCTCCCTTAAAGGTGCATTAAAGGCAACATGCTGTGATATGAGGAAGGAACAGAGCTGCAGAGAACATAAAGCACCTCTGGGTCTCCCTTAAAGGTGCATTAAAGGCAACATGCTGTGATATGAGGAAGGAACAGAGCTGCAGAGAACACAAAAAGCACCTCTGGGTCTCCCTTAAAGGTGCATTAAAGGCAACATGCTGTGATATGAGGAAGGAACAGAGCTGCAGAGAACATAAAGCACCTCTGGGTCACTCTTAAAGGTGCATTAAAGGCAACATGCTGTGATATGAGGAAGGAACAGAGCTGCAGAGAACATAAAGCACCTCTGGGTCTCCCTTAAAGGTGCATTAAAGGCAACATGCTGTGATATGAGGAAGGAACAGAGCTGCAGAGAACATAAAGCACCTCTGGGTCACTCTTAAAGGTGCAGTACCCGCACATTATTTACATTCAACATCCGGTTCATGCGTCACTACGTAGCGGACCTTTATCGCTTTCAAACATCTTACTAAACAGCGTAATCTGTGTAGCTATGGCCCCGCTGGGTGGATTTTCGCTCCGTGGCGGTCGCTGTAAAGCTTTCAGATGCTGTTTCCCTTTGCCTAACCGCGTCCGTCGGCTCGCGTGCGCGGCTCAGCTGACCGCTGCCTTTTTTCCTTAGAGACATCGCACCGCTCCCAGCCTTTAACTCCTACCTTGGTGAAGTCTGTGGCGCCTTCGGGGTGATTCTTCTCCGTCCGGATTGTGTGATAACCTGCAGCGCTGCAGCTCAACAATGACAAGAGGCTGACAAACAGCCTCCCTCCCCGTTAGGTCCCACCCACACGAGGCCGGCGCGCGCCGCCCCGCCGGGGATTGGGCTCCAGCTTCACCCACTGTCACCGCACGAGTCCGCATTGGTGCACACCTTCATTTCTCACCGAAAACTCGACCACTGGACGACAAAATCCTTATTCTAGTGGTTCCTGGCTGTTTCTCAGGCGCCATAATCAGGTCAAAGTTTTAGCGCGTTCATGGCTCCATGAACACTAAAATCCTGCAAGTAAAACCGGAAATATATATATTTAAAGTACAGCCTCTTAAAATAGTGATCTGTAGGAATATATCTACCTCCCTTAACAGGAGGATACTGTTAGATTATTCATTTTTTTCCGGTTTTTCTTGGCTGAAGTTGGTTTATTAAGTTAGTGGAAGACAGTACTTTATGTGTTTTGTTCTTAAATACATTATCTGCCACAACTCTGTGATCTAAGCTCTACTTTCTGTGCATTTGCTGCCTTATAGTGCCAAAGAGTCGAAGGAATGGATGACAGCCTGTGACTCTAAGCTTGCTTTCTTTGCTCCTTGTTATTTATCTTGCTTTGAAATCCTCCCTGAGGGTCTTTGCCTGAATAAAAGCACAGAAGTTTCTCAGTTTTTTAACTGATTCTTTCATTTAAAGCTGCATGTCACCACTTAAATAAAAGCTTCTTTTGTTGAGGCTTTTTTCCTCAAAATTACTCGAAAACAGTTGAAAACATCAAAATAATTCAAGTAAAACACTGAAAGTAATCATATTTAGGAAATGTGTTCATCACAATGTCAGATTTACACGACTACGGGTCCTAAAACACTTCTCAATCTGCAGATTTTCACTGATCTTTTTATCTTTTTATCTCTTTTGTGAGACTCAAAGTGTAGAAAAAGCACAGCTCCAGCTAAAGGGCAGTGGATTAGATGCAGTGGCCTCTGATAGCGCTGTTTCTGGGAGCCGTTTAGCCTCCTGCAGGAGTTAAAATGTGCTGCATTTACAGAGTTTGTTCACATATTATCCAAAGTGAATAAGAGACAAAAAGGTTGCTGAACATTTAAAGGTTTTCTGAGGCCTCGACCTCTTTGAAATGTTGTGAAACGGCATCATATGAATAAACCTCTGACTCACAGCTGTTTGGATTGGACACTGGGGACATGTGGCAGGTATTTTTTGTGGATTCATGTGAACAAATGACCACAATTTCTTCTTTCACTCTCATGCTGCAGTTTTACAGTCCTGCTGGATTCCAGCAGTTTATCTTCCCTCTGAGCTGTAATATTTCTTAATATTTCTTAATATTTCTTAATATTTCCAAATTCAATTCAATTCAATTCAGCTTTATTTATAAAGCGCCAGATTACAACAATTGTCATCTCAAGGCATTTAAGTAATAAAGTCCAATTCAAGCCAATTGGAATTCAATTCATTCTAATCATAATCCAATTAATTCATATGGAGCCAATTCAAAAATAATATCCGAGCTAAGGAAACCAACAGATTGGACCGAAACTTGTCTTCAGTCCAATCTCCCGTCCTGAGCCTGAGGGACTGTGGAAAGGAACGACTCCCTTTAACAGGAAGAAACCTCTGGCAGAACCAGAACCAGGAAGAAACCTCTGGTAGAACCAAAACCAGGAAGAAACCTCTGGCAGAACCAGGAAGAAACCTCTGGCAGAACCAGAACCAGGAAGAAACCTCTGGAAGAACCAGAACCAGGAAGAAACCTCTGGCAGAACCAGGAAGAAACATCTGGCAGAACCAGAACCAGGAAGAAACCTCTGGCAGAACCAGAACCAGGAAGAAACCTCTGGCAGAACCAGAACCAGGAAGAAACCTCTGGCAGAACCAGACTCAGGAAGGAACCTCTGGCAGAACCAGAACCAGGAAGAAACCTCTGGCAGAACCAGACTCAGGAAGGAACCTCTGGCAGAACCAGAACCAGGAAGAAACCTCTGGCAGAACCAGGAAGAAACCTCTGGCAGAACCAGACTCAGGAAGGAACCTCTGGCAGAACCAGAACCAGGAAGAAACCTCTGGCAGAACCAGAACCAGGAAGAAACCTCTGGCAGAACCAGAACCAGGAAGAAACCTCTGGCAGAACCAGGAAGAAACCTCTGGCAGAACCAGAACCAGGAAGAAACCTCTGGCAGAACCAGAACCAGGAAGGAACCTCTGGCAGAACCAGAACCAGGAAGAAACCTCTGGCAGAACCAGGAAGAAACCTCTGGCAGAACCAGAACCAGGAAGAAACCTCTGGCAGAACCAGGAAGAAACCTCTGGCAGAACCAGAACCAGGAAGAAACCTCTGGCAGAACCAGAACCAGGAAGAAACCTCTGGCAGAACCAGAACCAGGAAGAAACCTCTGGCAGAACCAGAACCAGGAAGGAACCTCTGGCAGAACCAGAACCAGGAAGAAACCTCTGGCAGAACCAGGAAGAAACCTCTGGCAGAACCAGAACCAGGAAGAAACCTCTGGCAGAACCAGAACCAGGAAGAAACCTCTGGCAGAACCAGAACCAGGAAGAAACCTCTGGCAGAACCAGGAAGAAACCTCTGGCAGAACCAGAACCAGGAAGAAACCTCTGGCAGAACCAGAACCAGGAAGGAACCTCTGGCAGAACCAGAACCAGGAAGAAACCTCTGGCAGAACCAGGAAGAAACCTCTGGCAGAACCAGAACCAGGAAGAAACCTCTGGCAGAACCAGGAAGAAACCTCTGGCAGAACCAGAACCAGGAAGAAACCTCTGGCAGAACCAGAACCAGGAAGAAACCTCTGGCAGAACCAGAACCAGGAAGAAACCTCTGGCAGAACCAGAACCAGGAAGGAACCTCTGGCAGAACCAGAACCAGGAAGAAACCTCTGGCAGAACCAGGAAGAAACCTCTGGCAGAACCAGGAAGAAACCTCTGGCAGAACCAGAACCAGGAAGAAACCCCTGGCAGAACCAGAACCAGGAAGAAACCTCTGGCAGAACCAGAACCAGGAAGAAACCTCTGGCAGAACCAGGAAGAAACCTCTGGCAGAACCAGAACCAGGAAGAAACCTCTGGCAGAACCAGAACCAGGAAGAAACCTCTGGCAGAACCAGGAAGAAACCTCTGGCAGAACCAGAACCAGAACCAGGAAGAAACCTCTGGCAGAACCAGGAAGAAACCTCTGGCAGAACCAGAACCAGGAAGAAACCTCTGGCAGAACCAGAACTAGGAAGGAACCTTTGGCAGAACCAGAACCAGGAAGAAACCTCTGGCAGAACCAGAACCAGGAAGAAACCTCTGGCTGAACCAGGAAGAAACCTCTGGCAGAACCAGAACCAGGAAGGAACCTCTGGCAGAACCAGAACCAGGAAGAAGCCTCTGGCAGAACCAGAACCAGGAAGAAACCTCTGGCAGAACCAGACTCAAGAAGAAACCTCTGGCAGAACCAGACTCAGGTCCTGATCCAAATCCTTTTGGAGCGGAGCCTTTTCCGAGCTCAGCTCCTGTTTCTCAGCTCCAGGGAAGCAGTTTCCACATCAAACGCAGAGCCTGGGTTGTGTTTGCGTATTGAGAAAGAAGCAGAGCGTCATTCACACCTGAAGGGAGGAGTGTGGACCCACAGAACCAGCATGTGTCTGTGCACACACTGAGTTTGAGAGGTAGAACCTGAAGGGTTCACACCAGCAAAGAGGCAACGGTTTATATTGTGTGTTTCCTGTGGTCAGCAGCACAGTTTGGGCTGGAAAAACCTTAAAAAGCTCACCGTGCCTCTGATTTTAAACTTAATATTAAGGTTAATTGTGTTCGTAAGAGGCTAAAAGGCTCCTTAGTTTAGTAAAGAAGTGAGTCTTCCAGGGACGCATCTTTAGAAAACAGAGCATCTTTTTAAATAGAAAACAGCAGATGGATCAAATGCTGAAGAAGAGACATTTAAATGGTTAAAAAAGTTTAAAAAGGACCAGGAAACCCTGGAAAGGTTGCGTAATCCTGGAAATAATAAGTAGGTCAGTGCATTCCAGAGAGGATGTGTGTTTTAGAGGCAATGAGGGCAACAGTTATTCTCATATTCCTCAACTTGAACTTACAAACAAGCCGGCGATTTGATCATCTGCTGCAGAAGAAATGTCTTAAGAGCAGGGAAGAGATCCAGAACATTTCCATAAACCACTGAACTCATCAGGGCCGATCTGGGGTGAGGAGGAGAAGTGTTCTGGGTCCAAACCAAAGGGTCCAGCTGCTGCTCTGGTCTGATTCCAGCCCAGACTTGTCATCCAGTGAGAATATTTGAAGAATTATGTCACAAAAACACACAAGAAGGAAGCTCCTGGACTGCAGAGCAACTGAAATCATAAAATCAAAGAACTCCTGAGGCCTGGAGACGACTTCGGCTGGTTCTCCTGAGTTTGTTGTGATAACTGATAATATGAGCCTTTAAAAGGTGTCCCAGCTCTGTAAAACACAAGCTCATGTCCCATTTAGGCCTTTACAAAGTGCAGGTTCTACATTTTAATGTTTGAGACACAGTTAGAGCTGTGTTTGCATGCTTTAGTGCTTCTTTTTCTTAAAAAACACGTCTTATTTTCACTCTTATGTAATATATTGAATGATTTATTCGATAAAACATTCTGCCTCCGTCCTTTCCTCGGTACACAGTGAAATAATTGGTCCAATACTACCACCTGGTGTATATCTTTTTATCTGTAATTCTTCCCGCGCCACCGGAACAATAACAGTTTGTTTTAACTCATTTCAAACTAAAATATCGCATTTTTCATTGCGAAAAGTGTAAAATGAGCTGTTTTTGGGTTTATTTCTTCATCTTATTCGCTTATTCTTGAGCTTCCAATGAAAAAATCGGGCTAACGATCTAAAGCTGGGTTCTGGAGACATGTGACCCGGTTTCGACGGCCCATCTGATCTGTTCACAGTATCGATCGGCTGCGGTGTTAATCTAAGTCATGTGACCTTAACAGTCCATTGTTTACGTGAGCTGGAGCCTAAGTAGGACACTTAACTGCTCATTTGTACCAATAATCAAGTTTAATGGCTTATTTTTTAAATCAGTTAATCTTATCTTACCTCACGTGACCTCAGGAACTATCCGGCATCCATATCTTGAATAAAAACACAGTTTAGTGGCTTTAATACACGCTTTCTTACCCTGCCTCGTGTCTGGAGCTGCGCTGTGAGTCTGGCACCAACTTGGGAACTGGCTGCGCGTTGGACTGCGCGTTATCCGGTGTTTTGATGTCTCCAATCGGTGGAAATGATGCAGAATAAAGAAAATTTGTCACCTCCACGTATCACACTTATAGAGCTACTTCAATACACTTCCACACTATCCACACACACACGTGTTTTGTTCCTCGTGCGCGCCAGGAGGCTGCGGAGGAGAGGATGTGCCTCAGACAGAGGCGTCTGAAACACGTGAGAAGATATTTAATGAGTGAAGAACATCTCGTCGTTTAGTTGTACATAAAAGATGGAAAACTTTTCTCTCAGTCCCGTTAACATTTATATTTTTAACTTTAGAGCGTTGCAAAGAGCGAATTAAACAGCTAAAACCACGTGCACTTTCTTCTAGTTCGATATTTATAAAACAAATCATTTTACTTCCTCTAATATCTGCACAAATCTAGTTTAATAATCTAATTTATCACCTCTTCAGCCACATTATTTTCCTTTTTTTCCAGATTTAACAGCTGATTGCAGCGTCTAGGTATAAGAACAAGCTCAGTCTTGTCTGAATGCGCGCATTAATGGGTGATCTGGGATCAAACACACACCTATTACCCGGACAGCCATTAACAGGTGTGCACCGCATCAAAGGCACGCGCTAGTAAGGACTAACTCCACCCAGGGTCGTCCTGCGTGTCAAAGTATAAATCCTTCCGGTGTCTTGTGTTTTCGCAGAGTCGAGAAGACCTGGGACGCTGTTCCACTTAGTTTGAGCTCCCTGAGGATGGCGCGCGGGTCGGATTATTTTGGCTGTAACATGTCTGAGATGCTCGCGTTTTACTCGGGACAGTTCTGGCCTACAGCCACGGCCCTGGATGCACAAAACGATGACGGTTACACGCATGAATCCAGGAAAGGTGAGTCGACGGAGACACGCCTAATGCGTGTTTTATTTTGGTTGCAAATTCTGCCAGGAAGTGTTCAGTATTCTCAAAGAAAAGCTCATGACTTGTTTTCTTCCTGCAGTGCACCATGAAGCTGGCTTCAGGATCCGATCAGAGACCCAACGCCGCCGGAAGCGCACCACCTTCAGCAAGGCGCAGCTGAGCCAGCTGGAGAGGGCCTTCTCCGCCACACGGTACCCAAGCATCAAAATGAAAGAGTCCCTCTCCTCCATCACCGGCCTACCGGAGTCTAAAATCCAGGTTGGTTATGTGGCTCGTGCTTTAAATGCGCGATGGCACCACGGGCCTCACGGTTTCAGCGTTAAACTAATTGCTAATTGCAGTGAATTCTTTTCCAGGTCTGGTTTCAGAATCGACGCGCCCGCTTTTTCAAGAGCAAAAAAGCAAGAGAGCCCTCCAACCCCCGCGCGGACTGCCTCCACCCGCACTTCACCTGCACGCCTCCACCAAGCCCACCTTTTCCTCACCTGGCTCCTTCATGGTCGCCCAGCCCCAGCCTGCCCTCCCCAGCAGGCTACCCGGCTCCAAGCCTCCCTCAGTCCAGCAGGCTGTCAACAATCCTGGACAATCAGGTTATGACCTCTGACCTTTCTGCATCCTGTTTGCCTCAAGGCGACCACCTCCAAACCTCGGACTTCATTGATTACCACCAAAACGCTTTATCCCACAGTGAACTTGAAGCATGGGATTTCACGGAGTTGGAGGCTTTCCTGGGGGGTCCCCAGCCGGAGGGCAGCCGCTGCAGCCCCGCAGCGGCGCACTACGAGCCCAGCAAGAGCCTCCAGAGTCCGCTGGACCGAAAGGGCTCCGGCAGCAGCGAGGAGTGCCCGACTGACCTGTCCGATCTGTGCTTCCAAGACCTGCTGGGCGACTTCAGTCTGTCAGATATGGACGTTTCTGCTGCGATGATTGATTATGTTTTGGGATGACTTATATATATATATAAAAAAAGACGGTACATACTTGAAGGAAGTTGCAAATAGAGAGCTGGTTATATAATTTATGCAGTAGTTTCCTTAAGGAAAGGTTACGTAGGAAATATTTATATATTGTAATGTATAAGAAGAAAGAAAATAAAGATCATTATCCTCCAGTCTCTGAGAAGATCATTCATAAGGCGTTTTACGGCATTATGTCGTCATGTGGCGCCGTGGCTTAGTTGGTTAAAGCGCCTGTCTAGTAAACAGGAGATCCTGGGTTCGAATCCCAGCGGTGCCTTTTGCCATTTTCACTGCTTTTACGGTCTATTCAACACACAGAAGTTCACGAAGATCTTTAACGGTGAACTTATATCGCAAATTTCGTATTTGACAAAGTTAAACGGTTTATAGTTAAGATTTGAAAAAAAAAAATAAACAAATGAGGTCTCAAAGCTACTCATCGGCAGCTGTATGAAGCACACATTAACTATAAAGGTCACATAAACTTTAAGCATAGCACAGGTAGTAAAACACAGTATAAAACAGCACGTTTTAAAGCTCAACGCTGTAAAAAACAAAAACACCTTAACTTGGCTATGGTTTGAATTTAGTCAAAGACTCATCTGGAGGACAAATAAAGATTTATTTAAAACTGTTAAAACTGGTCAGACTGAAGAGGTCAGCACAGCATCACTGAGCAGTGGTTTATTCTTGCCCTGTGAGCGTTTTACAACTCCAAAAGGTAAATTAATAACGTGCTAAATGCTGCCTAAACAACTGTACTATTGAGCACATGGTGCCACAGTTAAAAAGCGATTGTTAGGTGGGTTTCTCTGCCTATCTCTTCTCTGCCCTGGATGCTTCAGGGGCCTCTTCACGCCTGCAGCCCAGCCAGTACTGTGCAATGGATCGTGGGTAAGGAGGGTCTGCAGCAGCCACCCTTTTCGTCTGCAGAGACACTCTGAAGTACTTATCTGCCGTCAGAAAAGCAAAAGAAAAGCCAAAAGACGTTAAAGTAGGAGGTGCAAAGAGCCTGATTTACACATAAAAAAAGGATGAATACCATTCTTGAAGAAGTAGACATTTTGAACCGGGGTGCTTTTGTCGTCCTGCTTTGGGGTTTCTTCAACGATGTCGCTGTAGTCCTCGACTAAATCAAACCAATCATCATAGAGCCACAAATCATCGAACACGGAGCGGCTGTGCCTCGTTCGATGCCGGTTGCCACGGCGCTTGCTGGGCCTCTTCCTCCGTCTGCTTTGCCTCCTCCCGGCTGGAGGAGAAGGCAGCGCCGGCTTGGGAGTGACGTGCACTCGGCCCACCACAGCAGCGTCCACAGGAGGCCTGATGCCCTGCCAGTCCCTGCTGATGGAGCGAGGGCCGGGGCTGTGACTGGTGTCTAAACCATCAGAAAGGAGCAAGACGATGAAGACTCACGCTGCGTCAAATTAGGAATAAGAGGTGATTACAGGCAGGTTCTTACAGGAGCCTCCAAACAGCTCTGTGAAGAAATCCTCCAGGGTGTGATCGCAGAACAGGTCGGTGTACTGCGTGAACAGCATAGACGGGGAGGCCCGGGTCATTTGGACACACTCCTCGTGGGTCGGCTGGTGCTTGAACTCATACTGGTAATATCTGTCCCCTTAAGAAGACACAGACACAGCTTGATATAAGGCTGGGACACCCAGCTTTGTGGCCAAATTTAGACACATAAACCATCATTTTCTAAATTCAAAGGACTCCCCAGGGCAATAAATAAAATGAGAAGTGTGGTAATTTCCTCTAAAAACTGACTTCCACGCTCCACCAGAGGACTGGCCCCCTGCTGGCCACCGATATGTTTGCATGTTTGAGGCATTTCCACCTGAGCCTCACTGTTCAGATGAGAGAAATGCATCGTTTCGTGGGTCGGCTGGTACTTGAACTCATACTGGTAATATTTGTCCCCTTAAGAAGACACAGACACAGCTTGATATTAGGGTTTTTTTCCATCTAAAGGCTGGATACCTGGTTTCTACGTCTCTCTGCAGACACCCAGCTTTGTAAACCATCATTTTCTAAATTCAAAGGACTCCCCAAAGCAATAAATATAATGAGAAGTGTGGTAATTGGGGACTGGATAGTGGTATGATTGCCACCTTCCATGTGGGAGTCTAGAGTTCAAATCCCCTGTATGAAAGGTACTACCTCCAGTAGGGGTCCTTAGGCAAGACCCCCTCACCCTACACGCCTACCTATAAGTTGCTTTGGATAAAAGCGTCTGCTAAATACTTAAATACATTAACATAAACATTAATTTCCTCTAAAAACTGACTTCCACGCTCCACCAGAGGAGTGGCCCCCTGCTGGCCACCGATATGTTTGCATGTTTGAGGCATTTCCACCTGAGCCTCACTGTTCAGATGAGAGAAATGCATCGTTTCGTGGGTCGGCTGGTACTTGAACTCATACTGGTAATATTTGTCCCCTTAAGAAGACACAGACACAGCTTGATATTAGGGTTTTTTTCCATCTAAAGGCTGGATACCTGGTTTCTAAGTCTCTCTGCAGACACCCAGCTTTGTAAACCATCATTTTCTAAATTCAAAGGACTCCCCAAGGCAATAAATAAAATGAGAAGTGTGGTAATTGGGGACTGGATAGTGGTATGATTGCCACCTTCCATGTGGGAGACTAGAGTTCAAATCCCCTGTATGAAAGGTACTATCTCCAGTAGGGGTCCTTAGGCAAGACCCCCTTACCCTACATGCCTACCTATAAGTTGCTTTGGATAAAAGCATCTGCTAAATACTTAAATACATTAACATAAACATTAATTTCCTCTAAAATCTGACTTCCACGCTCCACCAGAGGAGTGGCCCCCTGCTGGCCACCGATATGTTTGCATGTTTGAGGCATTTCCACCTGAGCCTCACTGTTCAGATGAGAGAAATGCATCGTTTCGTGGGTCGGCTGGTACTTGAACTCATACTGGTAATATTTGTCCCCTTAAGAAGACACAGACACAGCTTGATATTAGGGTTTTTTTCCATCTAAAGGCTGGATACCTGGTTTCTACGTTTCTCTGCAGACACCCAGCTTTGTAAACCAAATTTAGACACATAAACCATCATTTTCTAAATTCAAAGGACTCCCCAAAGCAATAAATAAAGTAGGGGTCCTTAGGCAAGACCCCCTCACCCTACATGCCTACCTATAAGTTGCTTTGGATAAAAGCGTCTGCTAAATACTTAAATACATTAACATAAACATTAATTTTCTCTAAAAACTGACTTCCACGCTCCCCCAGAGGACTGGCCCCCTGCTGGCCACCGATATGTTTGCATGTTTCAGGCATTTCCACCTGAGCCTCACTGTTCAGATGAGAGAAATGCATCATTTCTCACACATTACAGAGCAGAATGAATGTAGCTGGGTTTGAAATCTGCAAAAATACTTCTGATCCCAACGTAAAAACCTTTGAAAAAGTAAGCTTTCTCCTTTCCGCGGTGGTTCGGTGCTGGTACGGCAAAGGCGGCATCAATGTCAGCGGGTATGCCCTCGAAGCCGATGGAAATGTCGCGTGGATAGTCTTCATCCATGACATCACCATCAAACCTCCAGTACTTCTTCCCCTGTGACAGAAAGCAGTGGAAAACGTAGCGTCCCTGAAACATTTTAACTGGGAGAATCATTGACAGGGTTCTGTCAATGATTTATCTTATTTATAAGACACTTTTACTTTTATAAAGTCCAATTTAAAAGCATTGAACGGGCCACTTACCCCTGAAACTGGTACAAATGTCAAGAATCACACGCCCCTACCTTAAAGATGTAGGACTTTCCCTGGCAGTTGATGCGTGTGAAGGCAGCGCTGATTGGTCCAGAGATTCCCCAAACATCCTGGATACGCTTGGGGTAACCAGGAAGTACGGACGTGTCATCCAGTTCAAAGAAATATTCACCTGGGAGACATGAGAGCAGGCCTTGGATCAGTTTGGATGGGTCATATGAGCCCAGTTTAAGTGACTCAGCCAGGGTGACGGACTGAAAATGTTCTGAACAGAGAGACTGTGGAGAAGAAAGGCTTTTTGTGCACTTTCCCCCCATCTAGTGTCTGAGGGAGAATAATTAGCAAGATTTTCAGCAGTTCTTTAGACTATTCTCTAATTATTAGCTTTTCATTTAGCTTCTTGACCCTTTTTTGTAATCCAAGAACAAAAAGTCTGCATTTAAAGCTACATTAAGGACTATCTATTGTTACTTTAACTGAATAATTAGCAAGATTTTCAGCAGTTCTTTAGACTATTCTCTAATTCTTAGCTTTTTATTTCGCTTTTTGACCCTTTTTTTGTAATCCAAGAACAAAAAGTCTGCATTCATAGCTACATTAAGGACTATCTATTGCTACTTTAGCTGAATAATTAGCAGGATTTTCAGCAGTTCTTTAGACTATTCTCTAATTCTTAGCTTTTCATTTAGCTTCTTGACCCTTTTTTGTAATCCAAGAACAAATCAGAGTTATAAGTTGTTGTGTTTAATTTCTGCTTTAGCCATAAGAGGGATGAGTAAAATGTTTCCTGGTG
Source organism: Leuresthes tenuis (assembly GCF_036924035.1). Lineage (NCBI taxonomy): Eukaryota > Metazoa > Chordata > Actinopteri > Atheriniformes > Atherinopsidae > Leuresthes > Leuresthes tenuis. Next base: position 1,076,943 of record NW_027325375.1, on the reverse strand, counting down.
TTATAATTGGCTTTGTTCTTAGACATTTAAATTCATATTCTGTATTTTACTAAATAATCTATGTTCCTAGCTGGTACTTTTCCACTTTGCTCATGGTCCAAGACCTTAGAATGACATAAACAACTGGGTCAGATAGAACATCTCTATTGGAGCAGATAGGTCTGGTACATTAGATCCGAGCCTAAAACAGTTTTATCACATCCAAAGAACACAACAAGGACAGTGTTTGGCCTGATTATGCCACTAAAAACTGGCCAATTATACAACCTCTGTGAGATAAAACTAGCTATAAATATGAAATGTTTCTGGATATCGGGGCTCTGTCCCTCCGAGTCCAGCTGCAATATATTTTACTATGTGACCACTAATAAATACTTTATTAATAAAAGATTTCTCCAGCTTGTTCTTGGGCTTCCAATGAAAGGATCGGGCTAACAATTAGAAGCTGAGGTGGCTTTACAGAGGCTCCCTGGATCCTCCGACATGTTACTGTTGAACTGAATCTAACATTGTAACATTCATCTTGAAATGAAGCCTTTAGTTGAGTTGAAAGTCCTACCTCTGAATGCATAGATGGAGCCGTTCTTCAGCTGCAGAAAGGCATCGAACGCCTGGCCACTGCAGGATGCTGCATCAGGGTCGGCATGTGGGGGGGGCTCCTGTGTGGTGGCGGGTGGGGGGGGCGAGGAGGCAGGAACCGTGGGTTCAGCAGTCGGCATGAAGGTCGTGGTGAAGTCGGAGGGTCTCGTCCCTGATTCCTGTGCTTCGTCAAAGGTGTCTCCCCGAGAAACTGGGGGTGGAACATCGTAACATGACGGCGTTTCCAAAATAATTCATCAAGGAAGTTTTCCACAGATGCGCTTACTTTTTTTGGGGCAGATGCTGTCGAAGTCCACGCAGCAGCTTCCATAAAACACACACATGGAGTCACACTGGCATTTGCTCCGTGAGCTGAAGGCGCCGCAGCGACCCACACAGGACTCTGTGGAAATGGAGTTCTTTAGACTATTCTCTAATTCTTAGCTTTTTATTTAGCTTCTTGACCCTTTTTTGTAATCCAAGAACAAAAAGTCTGCATTTAAAGCTACATTTAGGACTATCTATTGTTACTTTAGCTGAATAATTAGCAAGATTTTCAGCAGTTCTTTAGACTATTCTCGAATTCTTAGCTTTTTATTTAGCTTCTTGAACCTTTTTTTGTAATCCAAGAACAAAAAGTCTGCATTTAAAGCTACATTTAGGACTGTCTATTGCTACTTTAGCTGAACAATTAGCAGGATTTTCAGCAGTTCTTTAGACTATTCTCTAATTCTTAGCTTTTTATTTCGCTGCTTGACCCTTTTTTGTCATCCAAGAACAAAAAGTCTGCATTTAAAGCTACATTTAGGACTGTCTATTGTTACTTTAGCTGAATAATTAGCAAGATTTTCAGCAGTTCTTTAGACTATTCTCTAATTCTTAGCTTTTTATTTAGCTTCTTGACCCTTTTTTTGTAATCCAAGAACAAAAAGTCTGTATTTAAAGCTACATTAAGGACTGTCTATTGCTACTTTAGCTGAATAATTAGCAAGATTTTCAGCAGTTCTTTAGACTATTCTCTCATTTTTAGCTCTTTATTTCGCTTCTTGACCCTTTTTTCTAAAGCAGTTCTTTAGACTATTCTCTAATTTTTAGCTTTTTATTTAGCTTCTTGACCCTTTTTTGTAATCCAAGAACAAAAAGTCTGCATTTAAAGCTACATTAAGGACTATCTATTGTTACTTTAGCTGAAAAATCAGTAAGATTTTCAGCAGTTCTTTAGACTATTCTCTCATTTTTAGCTCTTTATTTCGCTTCTTGACCCTTTTTTCTAAAGCAGTTCTTTAGACTATTCTCTAATTTTTAGCTTTTTATTTAGCTTCTTGACCCTTTTTTGTAATCCAAGAACAAAAAGTCTGCATTTAAAGCTACATTAAGGACTATCTATTGTTACTTTAGCTGAATAATTAGCAAGATTTTCAGCAGTTCTTTAGACTATTCTCTAATTCTTAGCTTTTTATTTAGCTTCTTGACCCTTTTTTGTAATCCAAGAACAAAAAGTCTGCATTTAAAGCTACATTAAGAACTATCTATTGTTACTTTAGCTGAAAAATTAGCAGGATTTTCAGCAGTTCTTTAGACTATTCTCTAATTTTTAGCTTTTTATTTAGCTTCTTGACCCTTTTTTGTAATCCAAGAACAAAAAGTCTGCATTTAAAGCTACATTAAGGACTATCTATTGTTACTTTAGCTGAAAAATCAGTAGGATTTTCAGCAGTTCTTTAGACTATTCTCTCATTCTTAGCTTTTTATTTAGCTTCTTGACCCTTTTTTGTAATCCAAGAACAAAAAGTCTGCAATTAAAGCTACATTTAGGACTATCTATTGTTACTTTAGCTGAAAAATCAGTAGGATTTTCAGCACTTCTTTAGACTATTCTCTAATTTTTAGCTTTTTATTTAGCTTCTTGACCCTTTTTTGTAATCCAAGAACAAAAAGTCTGCATTTAAAGCTACATTAAGGACTATCTATTGTTACTTTAGCTGAAAAATTAGCAGGATTTTCAGCAGTTCTTTAGACTATTCTCTAATTTTTAGCTCTTTATTTAGCTTCTTGACCCTTTTTTGTAATCCAAGAACAAAAAGTCTGCATTTAAAGCTACATTAAGGACTATCTATTGTTACTTTAGCTGAAAAATCAGTAGGACTTTCAGCAGTTCTTTAGACTATTCTCTAATTCTTAGCTTTTTATTTAGCTTCTTGACCCTTTTTTGTAATCCAAGAACAAAATGTCTGCAATTAAAGCTACATTAAGGACTATCTATTGCTACTTTAGCTGAATAATTAGTAGGATTTTCAGCAGTTCTTTAGACTATTCTCTAATTTTTAGCTTTTTATTTAGCTTCTTGACCCTTTTTTTAATCCAAGAACAAAAAGTCTGCATTTAAAGCTACATTTAGGACTATCTATTGTTACTTTAGCTGAATAATTAGCAAGTTTTCAGCAGTTCTTTAGACTATTCTCGAATTCTTAGCTTTTTATTTAGCTTCTTGACCCTTTTTTGTAATCCAAGAACAAAAAGTCTGCATTTAAAGCTACATTAAGGACTGTCTATTGTTACTTTAGCTGAAAAATTAGCAGGATTTTCAGCAGTTCTTTAGACTATTAACTAATTCTTAGCTTTTTATTTAGCTTCTTGACCCTTTTTTGTAATCCAAGAACAAAAAGTCTGCATTTAAAGCGATTTTCAGCAGTACTTCAGACTATTCTCGAATTCTTAGCTTTTTATTTAGCTTCTTGACCCTTTTTTGTAATCCAAGAACAAAAAGTCTGCATTTAAAGCTACATTAAGGACTATCTATTGTTACTTTAGCTGAAAAATCAGTAGGATTTTCAGCAGTTCTTTAGACTATTATCTAATTCTTAGCTTTTTATTTAGCTTCTTGACCCTTTTTTGTAATCTTAGAACAAAAAGTCTGCATTTAAAGCTACATTTAGGACTGTCTATTGCTACTTTAGCTGAATAATCAGTAGGATTTTCAGCAGTTCTTTAGACTATTCTCTAATTCTTAGCTTTTTATTTAGCTTCTTGACCCTTTTTTGTAATCCAAGAACAAAAAGTCTGTATTTAAAGCTACATTAAGGACTGTCTATTGCTACTTTAGCTGAATAATTAGCAAGATTTTCAGCAGTTCTTTAGACTATTCTCTAATTCTTAGCTTTATATTTAGCTTCTTGACCCTTTTTTGTAATCCAAGAACAAAAAGTCTGCATTTAAAGCTACATTAAGGACTGTCTATTGCTACTTTAGCTGAATAATTAGCAAGATTTTCAGCAGTTCTTTAGACTATTCTCTAATTCCTAGCTTTTTATTTAGCTTCTTGACCCTTTTTTGTAATCCAAGAACAAAAAGTCTGCATTTAAAGCTACATTTAGGACTATCTATTGCTATTTTAGCTGAATAATTTGCAAGATTTTCAGCAGTTCTTTAGACTATTCTCTAATTTTTAGCTCTTTATTTCGCTTCTTGACAATTTTTTGTAATCCAAGAACAAAAAGTCTGCATTTAAAGCTACATTTAGGACTGTCTATTGTTACTTTAGCTGAAAAATCAGTAGGATTTTCAGCAGTTCTTTAGACTATTCTCTAATTCCTAGCTTTTTATTTAGCTTCTTGACCCTTTTTTTGTAATCAAAGAAACCAAAAAGGTAAGAAATAACCGTATTTTATAAGTTTATCACGTGCACTTCACTCTTAAACCTGTAAACATGCACTGATAAACCAATAAGTAGTGCACAGCATCACTTTAGAGCTTCATACTTCATGCAATACAGTCCGTGAACCCATTCAATTAGATGCAGCTGCAAGCAAAACCAGAAACTAACTATACATACAAACGCATCCAATTTTAGGAATTCAGTAGCAGCACGAGGACACTGTGATGCTGGGTAACGCACATACAACAGTCTGTTACTGCGGAGACTTACCCTCTGCAGCAGAGGCGGCGTCCAGCAGGAGGACAAGGCCCAGCAGAACCACCGCTGGCTGCATGTCAGCTCCCAGGAAATATTCAAACTAAAGCGATGGAAATGTGTTGATATAATCACAGACAGATGAAATATCAGATGAGTTCGGCTGAGTGCCCCACTTTGGAGTTTTGCACCGTGTGCAAGGGATCAATAGCTGTTTCTGTTCGGAGCCTGATGGCCCACACACATCTGCACTCCTGATTGGTCGCTGCTCAGCTGTGATAATCATTAAGCTGCGATGGTCGATCTGCCCTAAAAACATCCCACCGTAGGATAGCACAAACGGGACCACTTTGGCACACATATTTGCACCTTTACCCTTATAATTGTGTTATTCCTTAAACCATATCACCTGTAAATGCTTTGCTGATGATCTGCTTGGTTGAAAAATGGTTAAAAGCCGAACCAGCACCTGCAGAAAGGTGTCTGCAGCGCAGATAATACTGTTTGTTTGCTGCGTTTGTAGCGTGGAAAGAAAGCAACAAGCGTTGTGTAACCAGGGCAGTCTTTAATCTCTATTGATCTGTGTCCCCAAAGCAAATACAGTGCAAATGTAACCCTGATAACTGAGTGATGCATGACAGCAAAACAGACAACGTGAGAGATATTCAATAAATGTGGAGCGGCTGGGTTTTTCATTTGGGATTAAGTCCAGCGGGAGATTGTCGGACTGGAGTTTCTGAGCGGATTCGGCACAGTGCAGAGACGCAAAGTCTGCGCACGGAGAGATTACAGGAGCGTTTGCTTCCCTCATCGCTCACCGAGCAGCGTTTGTCAGATTCCTCCACCTCAGCTGAGAGAAACAGGAACAGAAGCATAGAATATAATAATCCAAACAATAAGGAAGGAAAGTCAGATTGTGTTTATCGGTAGATAGTTTTAATCAAATCCAGCAGAAACGGTCCATAAAGCCGGTGTCACGTGGACTTTGGCTGTCTGTGCAGCTGTTTCAGGGAGTAATGTCTGGGCTGCTGTCATATCTCCACCAGCTCACAGGAATAAAGCCCAGCAGGCACAGAAAACCTGCAAAAGTACATGTAATTGGGATTAAAAAGTCAAGTTTGGGCTTTTTTTTCGTCTTCCCACGTTGCAGGAGTTCAGGATTCTCCGGCAGCAGCCTCCCAAAGCTCATTATGATCAGATGTGTGTTTAAGAAGCATCTGGAGAGGTTAAAAGTTGCTGTTCGTGCTTTAATCCGGTCATAATCTGCGTCCTGTGCCTTTAGACTGACCGTCACTAAACGATTATCTAATAATAATAAGAATAATAACTGTAAAATGATTTTTTTCCCAAATTTTTTCACATTAAACTGAATGTTACATATAATTAAACCTTATTTTACACTTTTTAAAGTGATAAACATGTTTGAATAACTGCGACCAAACACTTAAAAACATAATAATCCGTGAAAACACTCTTTAATGAGTCTTAAAAGATCATAACCTGCAACAGATGAGAAGTCACTGACTCAGAAAAAGCTTTTATATGGCTCTATTTTCCACGACAGGCTTCTGTTGTTGGCAGCATTATCAGCGAAGTTTTTTACTGGCGTGTTTCCTCTTTTATGCCAAATATCAGTAAACAAGTCAGCGTCCTTGCCGGTAATGATAAAAAGCTCGGCTTTCCGTGCACGAGGATGGCCAAACCTTTGATCTGCTCTGTATCTGCGGCTGTAACAGAGTTTGCGCTCTTATTCTTTAATGTGTGGGATTTAATATGTGACACATTCAGCCTCAGGAAGGGTTCATTTCCTTTGGAAACATCCCAACTCTCAGTTAGCGACTTTATTTCTTACAAATTACATTTAATCGCTCAATTTTTCAGGTCAGGGAATTAATAAATGATCATTTCTTATCACCAACGGGTATATTTAGATTTACATCGGTTATACATTGATAAACTACACTGATATGGAATTTGAAAGCATGCCAAGTAATTAAGTGGCCATAAATGACTTGATTCTGGCTCATTTCTTATTGCAAAACAAGGATCCGAGCCTCAGAAATGCTTGAACAAACCTGTTCGCTGTGCTATCGCATCAGTGTTTGGGTTCAGTTCTGCTGCGCTTTACGACTTAATGGGAGCCGTCTCTTATCTCAATTGAAGTGTAATTAAAGTAATTCGTAAAACAACAGAAAGCTTTTTAGGCCCATAAAACCCTTCAAATGACATTCAAATCCGAGTTTGAGGGTATGAGCTGAAAACTATGATGCTAATTAAGTTTAACCTGCCAGTTTCACATCAACAAAGCAGCACTTAGAGATAAGACTGGACCTTTAGCGACCTGGAGTCACAGCGGGGATCCAGCAACAAAAGGCTTCTCCACGGAGCACAAACTTCCAGTTCTGCGCTCATCTTTGAGGTCAAAGTTAGACATTTGGTGTGACCGTTTACCAGCTTTCAACCAGCTGAAACGAAGCTCAGAAAACGCAGATGTGTTTGGAACAGATGAGACAAAAACAAGGTCCTGAGACGTCTGAATCAGGGTTTTTTTTATCTTTATTCAACATGTTAAAACAGACTTTCTGCTGACTGTGTCGGTTTATTCCTTTAAATTCAGACAAACAAAACAGTGGAGCAAATATGGGACTAAAACATGCTTCAAATCCAAGTTTTCAGTGGAGTTTTTCAGCTTTTTGTGCCACAAATCGTCTCAACGTCAGATCCACGGCTGTCGGTGGGCTGCTGCTCAGCCCCTGACCTTTGGTTGACCTTTGGTTGACCTTTGGACCAAGCTGCACTCCTTCACCTGATAAACCCTCCCATTGTTTTGCTATCTGTCTCAGCTGCCAGCCCCCCCACCTTCCTGTACCTTCACTGCTACCTTTTGCCCTCTCCCAACAGTTTCATCTGCCTCTCTGTAAAGAATTATATCTCCTTAGTGTTGGGTTAATGTTTGATTTGCCCCCACAGATATAGACCGTAAATTCAACAGATTCTTGCCTCTTTACCTGAGCACATCTCTACAGTTGCATCACCTGGCTTCCTCCTCCTCACTTCGGCCTGTTTGTCTGGATCAGCTGTCAAACCTCAGGAAAGTCTTTGCTGGTTTCTCTGCAGGCATCATGGCGAACTTGTTGAGGTGGCTCTGGTACCACAGAAACTATTTCATCATTTTCCTCACTCCACTCGTCTTCCTTCCCCTGCCGCTGGTCATTCCTACTTCGGTAAGCAGAAAATGGCTTTTTAATATAGTTCTAAACCTTTATTTCTTCAACTTAATTCTTCTTCACAGCACAGCTGGTATCTGTCAGGTGTCCCGGTAATAAGAACCTATAATTAAAGCTGAATTCATTAAACCAAGGAATTTGTTTTCAGCATTTGGTAACTTTTAAATCTGTAAGTGGTCTTTTAAACTGTTTGAGACGCAAACACTTTATCAGTAGCTCCAACTTCAACATAATCAGGCAAATAGCGCCGCTGAAGACATGCTTTTCGGTTTTTTAATGCTGACTCAAACATATTCAGACACCAAACATCATGGATTTAAACTCAGTTTTCACTCAATAAATCTTTACTGACGAGTCTTTGTTGGAATTATGGATAAAGCTGTTGCTCATTTTTCCAAAGAAAACTTTAAAACTCACCCATGAAAAGGAAAAAAGGAGCAAACTTACTGCGTAGAGAACAAGTTAAAGCACCGTTTGTATTTCATACACCGTGAATAATGACTTAAAAAGGCCTCAAAAATGCAAATAACCAAGAAAAACGTCCAAAAAGCAGCTGGGATGGCCTGTCTGGCCACATTCATTTAGATTTTAGTCTTTAAATTAAATTCCCTTCATATAACCACAGAATAAGTGATTGAATTGAAAATAAAGTGAGCAGGTTTAGTTAATTCTGAGCACCTCCTAACGCCAGTTTCATGATTAATATTCTATGTTTTTCCATAACTGCACAACAGAAATAAAGCAAATAAACAGTTTATTTCTCCCTCTTTCACCATAAGAAGTGAATGGTACAGAGACATGGAACATTTAGCATTAAACGGGACAAATATAACCTTAATTAACGTGTTTTACACTTTTTAAGGTATAAAAGTTTCAGAGGCACCAAGCAAACCTGCAGGATTTGCTGTGGAAAGTTTTCCATCAGGTCTTTTTTTACTGAGGAACCATAAATGTTATCTTGGGAGACACGAGCATTTATTTTATGATCAAGGCTTGCTGCTATCTGCATGTTTAAAGTCTCAAAGCCTTTTAAAAGGAGGCCGGTGATTAGACAAAGGAGACATAGAAGCTGATTAACTGTACACCATAACTCTGTGTCTGACTCTGCTTCTGTGTGCTTTTTCCTGTGCAAAATCCAAGCAAATGTGTGTCTCTCTCTGCCAAATATGCACATTTGGAGGCATGTGCACAGCATGCATGGGGATTTATTTGCTTTGTCTGAAAGTGAAAGGCAAACAGAGCAGAGATAAGAAGCTAAAGAGGCCACAATTAGACTGGGGTGTCTAAATCTTGCACCAAATGAAGTGGATCTGCAGGGCCTCAACAGAGCAGACTTAAAGGAGCTGCTACAGCATGATCTGACAGCCTGGTGTGTGGTGTTGGTCCCAAAAAACGTGACGTATAGAACAAAAGCAGAAAAATAACAGTCCCTCCTCCCGGGGGAAGCAGTTTATGGAGCCTTAACTTTAACTTATATTCAGATTCATTTAAACACAGTTGTGTTCCAGTATCCTCCCACAGATCTTTAGCTCAGCTAAAAGCTTTTAGCACCGCTACAGATGCATCTGGCTCTGAAAGCTGAGCTGAATATCAGCCACAGCAGGTATCTCACTGCCTAAAAGGCCTGGTGCAACACTGCTGCTGCCCGTTTGCCTCACATCCTCTCCTCTCTGTGTTTACAGCAGGCGAAATGCGGCTATGCGATCATCATCATGGCCGTGTACTGGTGCACGGAGTGCATGCCCCTGGCTGTGACCGCCCTGCTGCCCATCGTCCTCTTCCCCGCGATGGGCATCATGAAGGCTGGAGATGTACGGTCCCCTTTGAGCTTCTCTGATATTTTCAAAGGCTGTTCGTGGGATTTCCTTTTTGCGCAGAAAGATCCAACGAAAAGTGTTAAAACGAGAAGGGAAAACGGGAGAGAATGAGAACGAGAGCAAGAACGTTTAAATAGGTCATTAGATATGTGCAAAACATATTCACCCAACAAGAGAAGGAGGTCAGGAAGACCTAAGAACTCCAGCAGAACTTAGATAACTAACCCACTGACGTCATCTGAAGTGATATAACACAGCGAGCTGAAATATATGGTCTGAGCGAGCCTTTATTATCCCAGAGCTCCACTTTTATTGCAAATAAATGAAATGTAACGACACGTCCACAGGTTACTGCAACACGATGCCTTTGTCTCCTTCAGTGAGTGTCTGCGTTGTCTTTTTCAGGTCAGCATCGAGTATCTGAAAGACTCAAACATGCTGTTCATCGGCGGCCTCCTGGTGGCCATCGCAGTGGAGTATTGGAACCTTCATAAACGCATCGCTCTGCGCGTTTTGCTGCTGGTTGGGGTTCGACCATCCCTGTAAGAGACTCCTTTGATAGCTAATCTGTGTAGATCTGACGTTAAAAACGAGATTTGTGGCACAAAAAGCTGAAAACTTGTATTTGTAGCAGGTTTTATTGCTTTTTAGGGTTGAGTTTTAGGGTTTTCCCACTGAAGAGCGCTGCTCACTGGCAACAAAAAGCTGATGGCGAATCAGTCAAACCCAGACCTGTACTCTGAATCCTGAATTATGCTTCCATGTTAGCCTTTATTAAGGCTGCTGAAACCTTCTCAGAGACGGAAAACAAGCCACAGTCAGGACAGCTGACACCATGGATCAAAGCAGAGGGCATCCCTTAGTGTCGGTTGAGCTAAACACGGTGAAATGGCGCAGATCCGCTTCAGTTATTGTTTTAAACCTGACCACAAACTTCGTAGTTTGCATTCCTAAACGCAACCAGGAAATTGTGATCAGTTGTAAATCAGATCAAACTGATGTGGAAAAAAACTGAGTGAAAACAATTTAATAGAAAATCATCTGATCCGATCTGTGCCGATCTGTTCCGATCTGATCCGATCTGTTCGATCTGTTCTGATCTGTTCCGATCTGATCCGATCTGATCCGATCTGTTCGATCTGTTCTGATCTGTTCCGATCTGATCCGATCTGATCCGATCTGTTCTGATCTGATCCGATCTGTTCGATCTGTTCTGATCTGTTCTGATCTGATCCGATCTGTTCTGATCTGATCCGATCTGTTCTGTTCTGATCCGATCTGTTCTGATCTGTTCCGATCTGTTCCGATCTGATCCGATCTGTTCGATCTGTTCTGATCTGTTCCGATCTGATCCGATCTGATCCGATCTGTTCTGATCTGATCCGATCTGTTCGATCTGTTCTGATCTGTTCCGATCTGATCCGATCTGTTCCGATCCGTTCCGATCTGTTCCGATCTGTGCCGATCTGATCCGATCCGTTCTGATCAGCATTTCTCTGGCTTCCTTTAACTCTGAACATGTCAGATTGATCTTCCTCCTGCTCCATTCCTTCCCGGCTGCACATCCTCATAAATAGCTAATCTAATTGCAGTTGCAGAGACTTTTGTCTTGATTCTTTGACCGATAAACACCAAACGATGCTGTCAGACAGCTTAAAGACACACAAAAACCCCTGCAACAGGAACTAAGTTGGCTCTCCTGCTCATGAGCCCCGTTAGAAGCTCCTTTTCAGCAGGCCACTGAGGTCATTTCATTTTCTCACAGGTTGATGATGGGCTTCATGATCGTCTCGTCCTTCCTGTCGATGTGGATCAGCAACACGGCCACCACAGCCATGATGCTGCCCATCGCCCAGGCTGTGCTCCAGCAGCTGAAAGCAACTGAGATCCAGGCGGAAGAACGGGACATCCAGGCTGCAGCTCAGGAAAACCACGGCTTTGAGCTTGAAGTCACACAAACCAAGGAGGGAATTGTAGATGAGAAGAAGCCAGCGCAGCTGCAGAATGGCGACTGTAAGTTAAAGGCCTGCCGTGTCCTCCAGGAGGATTAAACTCTGTGAGTAACTTTGTTCATGTTCCAGGTGAGCATGGGAATGTGATGGATCACCAGCGGGAGCTCAGGAGAAAAGCAATGGATGCCAAGTATGACCTCCTGACCAAAGGGATGAGTCTGAGTGTGTGCTACTCAGCCAGCATCGGCGGCACCGCCACCCTCACCGGCACAACCCCCAACATCATCCTCCAGGGTCAAATCAACAAGTGAGCCATCAACAAACAGAACCGAACCAGCCTCATCCAGTTTATGCTCCTCTTAAATCTCTGTTTTTCCCTCTAAAGGCTCTTCCCTAAGAACGGCGATGTGATCAACTTCGCCAGCTGGTTCGCCTTCGCCTTTCCCAACATGCTGCTCATGCTGGTCATCTCCTGGTTCTGGCTTCAGTTTATGTTCCTTGGCTTCAAGTAAGTTGGTCTCAGGAGCCGTAGAGACATGTTTTTCACATTTAAAGCTGTCAGGAAGCAGCTCTGCTGAATGATTTCTGGACTGATCTCCTCTCCGAAGCCTGAAGAAGACGTTTGGCTGCGGAGTGAAAAGCGACGCAGACAAGGAGGCGTATGCTGTGATGAAGGAAGAGTACAGGAAGCTGGGTGGCATGAGGTTCTCAGAGGGCTCGGTGCTCACCATCTTTGTGCTGCTCGTGCTGCTCTGGTTCACCCGGGAGCCCGGCTTCATTCCAGGCTGGGCCACAGTCCTCTTCAATAAAGATGACGAGTGAGTCTCTTTCTGCTTTTCAGCCTTTATCCTCACAGAAAACAGCAGAAAAACCTACTGAGATAACTTTCTGCGTCTCTCAGGTTCGTGTCAGATGGAACGGTCGCCATCTTCATGTCGATGCTCTTCTTCGTCATCCCCTCCCGGCTGCCCAAGTGCAGCAGCTACGGTAACAACGAGGCAGGTGAGCCATATCCTGGGTTTTAATGGAGTTCAAGCCACCGAACCTTCAGCAGACCGTGAATAATGACTGTTTCATGCATGAAATTCACCTTGGTGTCACAGGTAAGCCGATAAAAGCCCCCCCAACGCTGCTGAACTGGCAGGTGGTCCACGAGAGGATGCCTTGGAACATCATCCTGCTGCTGGGAGGAGGCTTCGCTTTGGCTGCAGGCAGTGAGGTGGGCACCCAAAAACAGCACCTTAGCTCCTCTTAAGACATTAAAGACACGATTGTTCTGGTTTAAAATGTGCAGAGCCTCAAGAAACAACAGTAAAGTGTGAATTAGCTCTAAGATTGAAAGGGTGCTTAATGAATTAGCAGCAGAGATCGTTTTTTAAAAGAAAAAAGCCCAAGATGAGCTTCATCAGCTGATGATTTAACTGTTGATGATGCTGCATTACAGCGGCTGCTTGAGTTTTCACTGCAAAAAAAGCCTTCAAAATTCTCCGTTTTAGTGGCTTTATGTCGTTTTTAGACACAAAAACAAAGTATTCTCCTCACTATGTTCCTAAAAAACAGTCAAAGTTAGAGAAAAGCCCAAGATGAGCTTCATCAGCTGATGATTTAACTGTTGATGATGCTGCATTACAGCGGCTGCTTGAGTATTCACTGCAAAAACAACAAAAAGCCTTCAAAATTCTCCGTTTTAGTGGCTTTATGTCGTTTTTAGACACAAAAACAAAGCTATAAGAAGTCTTCTCCTCACTATGTTCCTAAAAAACAGTCAAAGTTAGAGAAAAGCCCAAGATGAGCTTCATCAGCTGATGATTTAACTGTTGATGATGCTGCATTACAGCGGCTGCTTGAGTATTCATTGCAAAAACAACAAAAAGCCTTCAAAATTCTCTGTTTTAGTGGCTTTATGTCGTATTTAGACACAAAAACAAAGTCTTCTCCTCACTATGTTCCTTAGAAGAGTTTCAAAATGCAATTTAATTACAGTTTCTCGAACAGATGGATGAGTAATACTAAAATAATATGATATAATAAGAGAGATTTATGCCACAGTCTTTTTTTAAAAGAAAAAAACAGTGAAAGTTAGAGAAAAGCCCAAGATGAGCTTCATCAGCTGATGATTTAACTGTTGATGATGCTGCATTACAGCGGCTGCTTGAGTATTCACTGCAAAAACAACAAAAAGCCTTCAAAATTCTCTGTTTTAGTGGCTTTATGTCGTTTTTAGACACAAAAACAAAGCTATAAGAAGTTTTCTCCTCACTATGTTCCTAAAAAACAGTCAAAGTTAGAGAAAAGCCCAAGATGAGCTTCATCAGCTGATGATTTAACTGTTGATGATGCTGCATTACAGCGGCTGCTTGAGTATTCACTGCAAAAACAACAAAAAGCCTTCAAAATTCTCTGTTTTAGTGGCTTTATGTCGTATTTAGACACAAAAACAAAGCTATAAGAAGTCTTCTCCTCACTATGTTCCTAAAAAACAGTCAAAGTTAGAGAAAAGCCCAAGATGAGCTTCATCAGCTGATGATTTAACTGTTGATGATGCTGCATTACAGCGGCTGCTTGAGTATTCACTGCAAAAACAACAAAAAGCCTTCAAAATTCTCCGTTTTAGTGGCTTTATGTCGTTTTTAGACACAAAAACAAAGCCATAAGTTGTCTTCTCTTCAAGTAATACTAAAATAATATGACAAAAGGCTGACATTTCCATGTTTCCAGGTGTCAGGCTTGTCCAAGTGGCTGGGAGACAGCTTGGCCCCTCTGCAGAGCATCCCTCCCTTTGCCATCTCCATGATTCTCTCCCTGCTCGTTGCCACCTTCACCGAATGCTCCAGCAACACGGCCACCACCACCCTCTTCCTGCCCATTCTGGCTTCAATGGTAAACCAGGCACATGCACACACTCCCAACGTGCACACAATCTCTTCCGTGTACACCACCCTGCTGTGTTTTGTGTCTTAAGGCGATAGCTATTGAGATCCACCCTCTTTATGTGATGCTGCCCTGCACCATCGCTGCCTCGCTGGCGTTCATGCTGCCTGTGGCTACTCCACCCAACGCCATCGCCTTCTCCTTTGGAAACCTCAAAGTCATAGACATGGTGAGACGCTTTCTTTCCTCTCATTTAGAAGATTTAATAGGTGATGTGTTACTGAAACTTTAGGCTTTACTGTGAAAGGCTCAAATGGGAAAGGATGATTTTGGCTTTAAGTGGAGCAGAACTTTTTCCTACCTGCAGCAGAGAGCTCTCAGTCTGAAGGATCAGAAGCTCTCCTGCTGGCTGAGCTAAAGCCAAACGGTGCTCAGTACAAGGCTGCTGTAACGGGGGGTTTATGGACCCAAAAGGAGTCAGAAGACAGTGGTAGAAAGTTCAAGGCTTTACTGAGACTCTGGAAGATTTAGAAACCGGCAAACAGGAATCAGGAGAGGAGAGGCAAAGTTCTTGGTCAGGGACAGAAGGTCGAATTACCAGGAGGCAGGGAATCAGGGAAGCAGGGAATCAGGGAATCAGGGAAGCAGGGAATCAGGGAATCAGGGAAGCAGGGAATCAGGGAATCAGGGAAGCAGGGAATCAGGGAATCAGGGAATCAGGGAAGCAGGGACTCAGGGAATCAGGGAATCAGGGAAGCAGGGAATCAGGGAAGCAGGGAAGCAGGGAAGCAGGGAAGCAGGGAATCAGGGAAGCAGGGAATCAGGGAAGCAGGGAATCAGGGAAGCAGGGAAGCAGGGAATCAGGGAATCAGGTAATCGGGGGAATCGGGGAATCAGGGAATCAGGGAATCAGGGAATCAGGGAATCAGGGAACCAGGGAAGCAGGGAATCAGGGAATCAGGTAATCGGGGGAATCGGGGAATCAGGGAATCAGGGAATCAGGGAATCAGGGAAGCAGGGAAGCAGGGAAGCAGGGAATCAGGGAAGCAGGGAAGCAGGGAATCAGGAAAGCAGGGAATCAGGGAAGCAGGGAATCAGGGAATCAGGGACTCAGGGAAGCAGGGAAGCAGGGAAGCAGGGAATCAGGGAAGCAGGGAATCAGGGAAGCAGGGAATCAGGGAAGCAGGGAAGCAGGGAATCAGGGAATCGGGGTAATCGGGGGAATCGGGGAATCGGGGAATCAGGGAATCAGGGAATCAGGGAATCAGGGAACCAGGGAATCAGGGAAGCAGGGAATCAGGGAAGCAGGGAATCAGGGAAGCAGGGAATCAGGGAATCAGGGAAGCAGGGAATCAGGGAAGCAGGGAAGCAGGGAATCAGGGAAGCAGGGAATCAGGGAAGCAGGGAATCAGGGAATCAGGGAAGCAGGGAATCAGGGAATCAGGGAAGCAGGGAAGCAGGGAATCAGGGAAGCAGGGACTCAGGGAAGCAGGGAAGCAGGGAAGCAGGGAATCAGGGAAGCAGGGAATCAGGGAAGCAGGGAATCAGGGAAGCAGGGAAGCAGGGAATCAGGGAATCAGGTAATCGGGGGAATCGGGGAATCGGGGAATCAGGGAATCAGGGAATCAGGGAATCAGGGAATCAGGGAACCAGGGAATCAGGGAATCAGGGAATCAGGGAGTCAGGGAATCAGGGAGTCAGGGAAGCAGGGAAGCAGGGAATCAGGGAAGCAGGGAATCAGGGAAGCAGGGAAGCAGGGAATCAGGGAAGCAGGGAAGCAGGGAATCAGGGAAGCAGGGAATCAGGGAAGCAGGGAATCAGGGAATCAGGGAATCAGGGAATCAGGGAATCAGGGACAGGTCGGTGCCGGTAAAGCTGGCAGGAGAACGCTGGAAAGACTTGGCAAAGATGACTAAACTGTGACAGCTGCTGCAGGGGAACATCTTTCCCGCTCTAAAGCAACTCAGCCAGAAGAAGTTCCATCGATTTGAACGACACCACGATGTGTTTGTTGTGTCCCTGTAACCTGGAACATCGCGCCACAGACCCTCCGACATGTTCTGCTCGGGTGGAAGCGAGACAACTGTATGATCTGGAAGAGATGTGGAGGAGAAATGACTCGAATCGCTGTGAAAGCTTCTGGTTCGAGTTGTTTTAGAGGCAAAAATGTGCTCTTCTGGCAGCCATGTTTGAGCAGTAGTAGCCTCAGATTCTCCGACCTAAGAGCGCTCCAAGTGCTGCACATTAAAACACGATTTTCAGGGAGTCCCTTTAAGCTGTCACCGTGGTTACCGGTAACCAGCCGATGTTAACTTGTGATCTGATGCACCAAATGGGATCATTGTCTGTTTCATAGGAGCAGCAGAATCGATTTAATGTTAATTATTCATGCAACAGTTTCAGATAAACATGCACGGTTGCCATGGTGAAATGATGTGCACGTGAGATACTGCGGGGCGCCACCGTTAAAGTGGCCTCCTGCACACTGACACAGCAGTTAAAGCTGTTTATATGGACGACCTTTCGCTTGTTGGGAACTTTTATAGATTTCACTCCACAGAATATGACTCTCGGCTCTTTCAGGTCAAAGCTGGCTTCATGCTGAACATCATTGGGATCCTGTGCATCAATCTGGGCATCAACACCTGGGGATACGCCATGTTTGACATGGGCACCTTCCCTCATTGGGCCAACACTACTCACAGCCAGCCTTGAGCAAGCGTGAGATAAAGATGACCAACAACTGGGTGTTAAATGTTCTGTATGGTATATATATATATGTTATTTTATCAGGGCCATGAGGTTTGATCAAATCTATTTGGCACTAATAGTCTGATTAATGCACATAAGAAAATTACAAATTCAAACCAGTGAGAGAAGCTCTGAAAATAAGAAAATGAAAACAGAAAACAAGCGTCTAATTTAGGCACAAGATGGTTTACAAGTCTGGTTTCTAAGTGTGTGTACAGTGTTTAGATGAACCACTCAGAGTTATTATAGTTTGAAATCTTGGTTTATAATGATAGACTCGGTTAAACAGTCATGAAGGACTCTTAACTTAAATGCATCATTAAACGTTAAGATTTCCTCATGCAGCAGCCGACCGTCAGAGAAAGCATGGAGGTCATTTCCTTATTCGTGTTTTCCTGAACGCATCATGATCTTATCAATCCGTTTATCATTTACCGGTGATGCACACGTGTTTGAGTGATTATCTGAAACAATGGGAACGTTCTGACTGATGCTAAATGTAAACTAGACTGATTTGAATTAATTGTATCAGTTAATTTAATTTATTACTGTGGTCCTTTTGTTGGACTGTGTTTTTTTTGTTTGTTTCTTACCACAAGCACTCATCAGCTTCATGTTTAATGATGTTAAACTTGTAAATACTTGAGGTGATTATGTATAAACTTGTGTTTTTTTGGAAAGCTGCACATAGACTTGTCCTGACCTAACTTCAGAGAGCAGCCTGTGAGCTCAGAGGTTTCCCTGTGGGAGCTACTTGAAATAACAAGCTTATAAACAGTCGTGGGGGAGCTGCTAATGCGTTCAAAAAGCAGAGTCCACATGAAGGAGATACGGCCGATAATTACCTTTGCAACAATATACGACTTCCAGCGACTGAGGATGACAGTAAAAATAACGTTTAACCTTTAACCTTAAGCAGTTTCTAACGCCAACCAAATACAAATGTGGCAGATATTGGGATTTCTTACCCAAACTAGTTGCCATTACTGCCAAAAAGCAACCAGGAACGGATGAAGTTTCACTGTAAAGTGTTGTTTTTACACTCAGAAAACCAGCAAAATGGCGCCGGCCCTGATGTAAACATGTTGGATCCCTGAAATCCTTTTTTTTAACCGAGTTATTGTCCAAAGCCGTTAAGGATGTGGGTGTTTTGTACACAGTGTGACACTGAAAGTGGTGAAACGGGTCCATCCATTTTCTCTTTACGAGGATACTTTAAAATGCATTTAACGCTTGATGCAACGACCCGTTCTGGATGCTGGAACACGTGCACGACTGGCAACCTCTCAGAAAATGTCCACTGAAGAGGTCAAGAATGGAAAAATTCACATTTCCACTTAAAAAGTGTCATTTTACACAATCATGACACCAAATAGCTTCGTTTGATTGTTTCCTCCACTTCCTAATTTCACTGAGAAGTTACCAGAGTGTGCAGAGCAAAGCTGCCCTTTGCTGGAGGAAAACAACTAGCATCAGACTCTTTTAGCCTGTGATCTGAAGCACTTACAGACCTAAGCTGAGTCTGAATGAGTTATTCATGCTTTAAGTTCCCCTACTGAACAGCTTCAAAGAAAAAGCGACATTTAATGCATTTAAAAACCCTCACAGTGCTCATAATGTCTCATTTCCTGAGCTTGCTGAAAAATAACTGTTTAAAGGCACCCGGGAGGTTGATTTGAAGGTAGCACACAAGTCATGTGATTGGAGACCAAACAAATGCTCATTTATTACCACGTTACATCCTGTTTGTCGCTTTTTGATGCCCTGCAGGGAAGCACTCCAAAAAACTAGAAAACTAGAGCTTTACATGTGCTGCTAGGCTAACCTTTTACCTGGAAGCAGCGCTAAGCTAGCAAGGCCTGTAAGCTAGCAAGGCTAGCTGCTTTAGCCCTTTTTAGTGTAGATTTAAGCCAAGCTCTCCTGGCTCCAGCCTCACATGGAACAGAGCAAATAAAACCTCCAGCTTGGACAAAATGTCCTGAAGCATCAAGGAAGGTGAGAACACAAGTAAATGTATCAGGAAGGTGTCACTAATACTGCGTTCAGTGAGTAGAGATTAAAAGGCTGGTTGAAGGATAACTGTGAGATAAGAGGCTGCCAACAGGATGTGTCTGCAGTGAAGGTCGGTTTCTGTCACGTTTATTACCAGAGAACGTAATAAACTGGAAACAAGTGAGGACAGGGCCTGAATGTTCCAGGAGAGCGGCGTTTCTTTCACATTACATGTGACATACGGTCTAATAAAGCATTATCATGCAGACGGTGTCTCTCCTTCATCCACTCAATTACTTCAAAAAGTCCAATAAATCTTTATTTCACTTTTGTTCAGTCACACAAACATTTTTTAGACTTTACACGAGTTAAAAAAGTACTTTTTACTATGACGATTCAGCCATTCATAAAACTCTTCTACATATCTGTCCTGACAAAAACACTCGAGTCAGTCAGTTTAAACTCGATCCGAGTTCCTTCCTGTTCGTTTTGCAGCCTTTTTTTTCCTCTTGTGCAACTTAAATAGGCCCAAAACCACAAATCCATGGAAATCTGTCTCACTTGAGAGAGAATAACAATCTAAATCACTGTTTTCTACGTTGATCTGAACTCACAGCAGACCTGGCTCAACTAGCATTTGAAGATAATTTACATTTAAATAGCTTAAGTGTAATATGAAGTCTTTAAAGACTAAGAAAAATAAGAATATGTGAAGATATGACCCCAGAAGTAAAGAACCATTGAGATAGTCTTGAGTCAGGCTGTGTCTTAGCAAAATGTGCATAATTGGGTTTAGAGGCATTCAGGGACAAATCTGTTAAAAACACTCGAATCACTGGAATGGAAACATTTTACAGGCAAAAATTAGGTAACAGAGAGACAACATTTCACCACAGAAACATTAGACCGAACACACATCTTTGGGGATTTAATTGCTTTGCTACATTCCCCAAACTTCTTCTCTCACAACTTAATTCTGAAGTCGGCGTTTTTTTCCCCTCCTCTTCCCCAACTTTAACTTTAACTTGGACACAAAACGTGCAACTTTACAACTGAGAATTTCTTTATCGCTTTAACTGGAAAACGCACAAGGTACATTTATGGTCTTATCAGAACAGCTGATTGCTCATTGCTATGAAGACGTTGTGCTTTGAGAAAATACACTGAGCCCTACTGTTAATACAGGTTACACCACCCGACCGGGAAATAAGGAGGAAGACAAGTAGGAAATGAGCTAAAAGGTTTGAAAATCTACTTTTTCAGTTAAAATTATACATTTTTTTTAATTACCATTCCAGTAATCATGCTAATTACACACACACACTCATACAAAAAGACCAGAAACACACGGAAACCACTCAGATTCTCCCATAAACTGACGGTTTTAGATAAGAAATTTGGAAGGAAAAAGGTTTTGTTTTACTTCATGAACCATCTGATAAATCCTAAAAAAGTTGCTCAGCCGCTGGTTAAACATGTGGTGTGCAGCGCCGCCGCTGCTATGCCTCCATGTGTGTGTTTGGGTGCGTGTCGCCTCTTTGCAGGACAGATATCTATGTGCCTACACACAGATCGGGGCTGATGCAGCTGCTCTCGGATGCAGCCTCTCAGAAGGAAAAGAAAGAGAGAGACGGGCTGCTCGGTTGGTAACTCTGTTCTCTGGTCGCCTCGCACTTCGGTCCACAGGGTTAGGCTCTACGTCCCGCCGTTGTACGAGTAGTCCGCCTTGTTGTGCATCACCAGCTTATTGTCCACGAAGTAGAAGCTGTCAGACTGCGTCTCGTACGGGTTTTGGATCATCTCTCTGACTGTGGGCGGAGACAGAAACATCTGTTAGGTCCCAGCAGAGTCCATCCGACCTGCTCACCAGATGATTTTAGGGATTAAAAGAGGAAAAGTAATCACCTCTTTTGAATGTGCGTTTCTCTGGCACTGAAAGCTACAAAGGAATATCTCAACAAGCCTCGGTTACAAGCACTTTGACAGCTTTAAGTGAATAAAAGCAGAAAGCAATCACCAGCAAAACTGCAACAACCACCGGCTCTTAATGCAATGATAACAACAGCAGACTGAAAAGAAATCAAATATCTCAGAATTATTAAGTCAATTAGCAACTTTGGGTGCAGAAAGAACATCCCAGCAGTAAAGAAAGGGATTAGTTTATCACTCTGTGGCAGACTGTGAGGGCAAAGGTTCAAGAATAATGCTTCTGAGAGGTCAGCAGCTGTTTGGCACTGCTAAAAAATAGGCAAAAAAACTGCACAGACCATAAAAATGGAGCTTTTTTAGAGGTCAACAAGACCAGCAAAGCACTGTATAGATGGAGAGAATGAGCTCATTTCATTATTACCAGTAAATATCATCTGGGTTTTCAGGTCGTGGCTAAATAAAAACACTAGATCCAAATCTGGATGCAGCTTTATGTCAAAATAATCACATCAAAGGTTCTTTTTGTGAACATTCAGTTCAATTTTTCAGATTTCAGCGCATTTCAAAGTAGTTTGGGGCTCAGTATCTTGGGATATTTCGGCGTAAAGACCAGTAAAGTAGAGGATAGAACCCTCCAAATGAGCTAAAACACAAAAAACACATTCATCCGAAGGATGGAGCCGAATAAGTGAGGCACAACTGGACTCTTCCTCCATCGCCCCCTTGAAGCTGAATGCAGGTATGAAGGAAACGCCTTCACTGACTCTCACTGATGTCCCTCTCAGGCTGAACTGTGAGCACCGCTGACTCTGGTATCTGGCTCCATCATCAGGTCAAAACCAGATTCAGCCAGCTACGTTTAAACAGCTTCATGGCTAATGATAACAGACGTTAAATTGCTTGCTTTGCATCAGAGCCTTTGCACGGTTAGCTTAGCATACTGATGTAGCTTCTGCAAGGAAATGTGTTTTAAAGGCTCGTCACATAGCATTGGATTGGATTGGATTGTCTACACACCTTTATTTAACACCTTCATGGCTAATGATAACAGATAAAAACTGTTAAAAACACGTAAAATTGCTTGCTTTGCATCAGAACCTTTGCACGGTTAGCTTAGCATACTGATGTAGCTTCTGCAAGGAAATGTGTTTTAAAGGCTCGTCACATAGCAGATTGGATTGTCTACACATGGCTAACACCTTTATTCAACACCTTCATGGCTAATGATAACAGATAAAAACTGTTAAAAACACGTAAAATTGCTTGCTTTGCATCAGAGCCTTTGCACGGTTAGCTTAGCATACTGATGTAGCTTCAGAGAGTTGCTTGGATAGCTGGAGGCAGTAAATCCTACAAGGAAATGTGTTTTAAAGGCTCGACACATAGCAGATTGGATTGGATTGGATTGTCTACACACGGCTAACACCTTTATTCAACACCTTCATGGCTAACGGTAACAGATAAAAACTGTTAAAAACACGTAAAATTGCTTGCTTTGCATCAGAACCTTTGCACGGTTAGCTTAGCATACTGATGTAGCTTCTGCAAGGAAATGTGTTTTAAAGGCTCGTCCCATAGCATCGGATTGGATTGGATTGTCTACACATGGCTAACACCTTTATTCAACACCTTCATGGCTAATGATAACAGACGTAAAATTGCTTGCTTTGCATCAGAGCCTTTGCATGGTTAGCTTAGCATACTGATGTAGCTTCTGCAAGGAAATATGTTTTAAAGGCTCGTCACATAGCATTGGATTGGATTGGATTGTCTACACACCTTTATTTAACACCTTCATGGCTAATGATAACAGATAAAAACTGTTAAAAACACGTAAAATTGCTTGCTTTGCATCAGAACCTTTGCACGGTTAGCTTAGCATACTGATGTAGCTTCAGAGAGTTGCTTGGATAGCTGGAGGCAGTAAATCCTGCAGGGAAATGTGTTTTAAAGGCTCGTCACATAGCATCGGATTGGATTGGATTGTCTACACACGGCTAACACCTTTATTCAACACCTTCATGGCTAATGATAACAGATAAAAACTGTTAAAAACACGTAAAATTGCTTGCTTTGCATCAGAGCCTTTGCACGGTTAGCTTAGCATACTGATGTAGCTTCAGAGAGTTGCTTGGATAGCTGGAGGCAGTAAATCCTGCAAGGAAATGTGTTTTAAAGGCAGATTGGATCGTCTACACGCCGCTTTACGCAGAAAGCACATAAAGCGGCGTGTGTCTGACAGAGTTTGTGCACGTGGTCGTGTGCAGACTTACTAATGTCCTCCGACAGAGGCGGGAACTCATAGATGTGCTCACAGGTGTTCTTGCTGCTGGGCATGCAGAAGCCAAACTCAAAGTCGAAACTCTTCAGCAACTTCTCCCTGAAATAATGTCTCTCGATCATCCTGAAGTTCTCAATCGGCTTATCTCCGACTGTGAACTCAACCCTGGATGGAGGAGGGTGGACAGAGAGAGAAAAGCACGTCAGAACAGCAACTGCAGCCCGTAAAAATAGAGCCTGATGCACAGTCTCACTTACGTGGCTCCAACCTGCCGCAGGCGGAGGAACGCCGGGGTGAACTGGTAACGGACAAACCGGCCGGCGTTCGGGTCGATGTCCCTCTTTTCTCCTGCTTTATCTAAGGCCAACACCACTTTTATTAAATAAATGCTTTCAGACTCCTGAGTCTGCTGATGGCTCCTCACCGGCTGACAGAAACTGCATCAACCAACTGAGAAAAGCAGCATCAGGGGAATATCTACAATAAGGGATGTGTTATAACTAAGTTTACTGCAAGGAAACCTTCTCTTTTACAGGATGTTCATCAGAATTTATATTAGAAACATTCAGTTAATCCATGTCGGTGATGAAAATATATAATAAAAAATATGAATAAATAGACAGCTGGAAGGATATGAATGCTTTCTTTAAAATATATTCTACAAAAATAAACATGTCTTATCATTTCCAATCGATCTGCTATGATTATTCTTTGGTATTTTCTGCCTTTGGCAGCATCAGGGGAATATCTACAATAAGGGATGTGTTATAACTAAGTTTACTGCAAGGAAACCTTCTCATTTACAGGATGTTCATCAGAATTTATATTAGAAACATTCAGTTAAACCATGTCGGTGATGAAAATATATAATAAAAATATAATAAAAAATATGAATAAACAGACAGCTGGAAGGATATAAATGTTTTCTTAAAATATATTCTACAAAAATAAACATGTCTTATCATTTCCAATCGATCTGCTATGATTATTCTTTGGTATTTTCTGCCTTTGGCAGCATCAGCTCACTGATATTTGCTGAAGTTTCTGTGCAACAGCCATGATTTGGGTCACATCTCTCTGCTTTCACGAGGATACAGCGTGGAAAGCACTTATTGAGCTCCACAGGATGGTCAGAGACTTGCCTGCAGACGGAGGCTTGGTGATTTCGAACAGAACCGTGGCCGTCTCCATGTCTCTGATCTTGAACCTGGTGAAGTCGATGTTGTAAATGTTCTGGTCCGGGCCGCACAGATAATCTAAGAGGATGAGGAGGCTCAGATTAGGCAATATATGATAATAATGACAATAATAATGACGTAAGAGTTGGATTAAACACACCAAAGGCAAAGATCTCTCTCTGTCTCACAGAGGCTCTTAGGTTTTTGTAGCTTCTCTTGTCACTTCCTGTTTTATTTTGAAATTAACAACTCCTCTTGTTTCAGATAACTTGCCCTTCCTCCCGTGTCTCATTGTCTTCCCTGATTCCCAAAGTGTTTCCCCCTGTTCCCCTTGGTTCCTCAGGTGTATTTAGTCTGTGTTTCCCTCGTCTCGTTGCCAGTGTGTTGAATTGTCTTTCGAGCTTTCGTCCTCCAGCCTCCAAAGTGACCAAAGCCTCAGTATCCTAAGTGTTTATTAATGATTTCCTCCTTGAGAGTGATTTTCTGTTGTAAGTTTTGCCATAGATTTATTCCGTAGTATCTCCGGTAGAGAAGAGTCTTTGACTTATAATTATAACTTTCATAGCAGCTCCATTAGAAGGAGCCTCCTTTTATTTATTGGTTCGTTAAATTTCTACAGAGCCTCCGACGGTTCGGATAAGTTTATTTGTAAGATTTATATAACCTTTTATTTTTTCCTCCTAGCGTGGAGAGAACTTTCTTTTGATAAGTTTTATAGTCTCATTCTCCTCCCCAATAGGTATAGAGAAGAGTTAGGAGTTTATCATCAAGTGACTATCATTATATAAATAAAATCTGATTATTGATTCTACCCTGGATCTGAGTCCACTGCTTCCACGGATCGAGACACTTTCTGGGACACCGAGAAGCTCCAAGGCTCTCTGTCTCACAGAGGCTCTTAGGTTTTTGTAGCTTCTCTTGTCACTTCCTGTTTTATTTTGAAATTACATCTCAACCACAGCTGGAAAAAGTCACAGCTGGAAATGACTTTTTGGGGATTTTCGTCCAGACTTTTACTGAAGAAATGTGCAAAGTGAGTTATTTCAACATGCTTTTAATAAAACTACGTTTCTACATCAACAGAAAACTCTTGTTGTGTCTATAACTGAAAGGATGCTTGATGAGATTGGACTGAAGACAAGTTTCGGTCCAATCTGTTGGTTTCCTTAGCTCGGATATTATTTTTGAATTGGCTCCATATGAATTAATTGGATTATGATTACAATGAATTGAATTCCAATTGGCTTGAATTGGACTTTATTATTTAAGTGCCTTGAGATGACAATTGTTGTAATCTGGCGCTTTATAAATAAAACTGAATTGAATTGAATGTAATAATGCTGCAGCACAATGTCGGGCTCAGCTTAAGAGTGAAAAAAGAAGAAGAAAACTGCTGCAGGAAGTTGTTTTCTCTTAAAAAGCTCGATCTGAACAGGAGTAACGAGGGATTTCACTAACCCACGAACACGAGTGGACGAAGAAAGGTGCTGGAATAATATCAGGAGAAACAATCTGACAAAACAGTGGACCATCTTCAGTTTGAGCCAACAGACAGAACACCAACCCATAAGCAGCCAGTAAGAAAAGAGAAGGGGGTTATTTTTATTCCCCTAATCCTTCCTGCCCTTACCAGGCAGTGTCACTGCTTATTAGAGTTCCCCAGCAGAGCAGACACTTCCTGCTTCCTCCCTGATCCCACACTGCCGCTCAGATCTGTGCTCGTAGAGATGCTGCCGCCCCCCCGCCTCATTTAGGATTATTTCAGGGGATCCTGCTCATTCGGTCGGTTTTTACTTTCTGTTGAGGAACAAATGGCACGACTGCTGTGTCAGCATCTGCCTGCTAAAAGAACCAGAGGAGGAAATGGAGTCTGGGGGGTGATTTAATCACTAATGATGGCAGCTCTGACCGGCCACCAGCTGCTCTGAACTCAAACCCGTTATCCCAGTCTCACAAACCTCAACTGTTAATAATGTTCATACAACAGGAAAAAATCCTCCTCGGTGTTTCATCAGGGAGCATCAGGGAAATGTTCTGCTGGAAACTGCAGGCACATGACGGCCAAACGACGCTCTCCTCAGCAGATTCATAACAGTTTTACTTAACTGTGCAGCTGTTCGGTCATAGAATTACAGTTTTATTCAACCTCAGGGTTCTAATTACTGTGTTTTTGTTGCACAAAGTAGTTTTTCCTCTCGGCTCCTAAAGCTAACATCAGCGGACTGCTCTAATGAAGCGGCAGAGCGGCAGGAGCCGGCCGACTGGGGCTGATAAAACCAACAAAGTGAAGAAACACACATGCACCGGAGAGCAAAGATTGCTATATAATATGTTTGCTAATGAGATCCTTAGTTTAAAGTGAGACTGAGAACCAATCAGGATGAAAGTGTTACTAAGCTGTCCAGCCTTGGCAGATCATTCCAGCATGTTATCCATCATGTTTATGGATGAAAAGTCCCTGAAGACACACCACCCCCCCCAGGTCCCTGCAAGCTGTCAGCTCCATTAGCTGCACGAGCTGAAGGGTCTTGATGGAAGTGATGTGACTTTTGCTCCTCTCTCAGCCGAGCTCGGCTCTTCTGAACACATCACCAGAATATTCTCACAGAACCTGAAACTAACAGAGAAAACCCCCCCGAAGCAGGGCTGTGATTTGAGCTGGTTGTGCCACCACAGCTCTTCTTTTCCTAACCTTGTGCTAATAGTCATCTTTGAGGCTCCTAATGAAATCCCACGAGGACAACGAGGTTGAATTAGAGATTTGTTGTGTGTCCCAGTGGCTGCTTTTGTGTAATGACACCTGAAGGGTCTTTAATAAAGCCCACAGTCTGCTACCTTTGAGCTCCCCTTACTCATCTTTCAGAGGGAAAACTGCAGCTGAAAACCAGAGAAGCTCTCCTGCTGTGACAGTAAACAGCCACTGAAGGGCGTGCAGGCCGGATCAAGTTCAAGTGTCTTGTCATTGTAGCGGAAATAAGGAAGAAGAAAAGTCGGCTGAGTAGGAAATGAGCTAAAAGGTTTGAATTATGGAACATAAGCCAAGCATTTAAGAGTTGAAGCTCATCTGAAAATCACAGCTTTTCTACTCTAGACGCTTCAGATCTTTTGCTGTGCATGTCCCAGTTTGGTTAATCATGTTTTCATGTTATGTTCTAGTCATGTTTTTCCTCTGTTCAGTTCACTCTAGTCACCTGGTTAATTGTTCACTCCCTCCACAGTATTTAGCTTCCTGGTTTCCTTTCAGTCACGGCAGAATCCTCACTATCCCTCCATGCTTTGCACCAAGATAAGTCTGGGTTTCCTGCCTCATAGCCTCGTTTATATGATCATAGCCACAGTTTGTTACCATAGTCTTTGTATTTCATGGTTCTGATTTTGTTCCACAGTTAAGTGTTTTTGATCCGGCTTTTGTTCATGCTCCCTGTCTTGTTTGTGGAATAAACCTTGTTTTTTTGGAACTAAAAGAGCTGCATCTGGGTCCTCCCTCCCCATCACCTGCTGGAATGGAGTGGACCTGCTGATTTAAAGCAGTAATGGGTGAGATGTTTCATGATTCCTGGGATACAGAAACAGTTTGTGT
Source organism: Leuresthes tenuis (assembly GCF_036924035.1). NCBI lineage: Eukaryota > Metazoa > Chordata > Actinopteri > Atheriniformes > Atherinopsidae > Leuresthes > Leuresthes tenuis. The sequence goes on along the minus strand of NW_027325375.1, from coordinate 1,048,876 downwards.
TATGATTTAAAAATAATCACTTCTCCAACAGCAACAAAAAGCCAGCAGATTGAATTCCTCCAGGTTTCCCATCATAGGAAACAAGCTTCTGTGAGATTGTGTTGCGACTTCATGGCGTCCTGTGGCTGTGCAACAAGCCAAGTATCAATAGATAAATTGGTTAATGTCGCAAAAAGTTTAAGTTCCACAATAAAGGTTAAAAAATCTGAACAAATCCCATGTTTTCCTTGCTTTGCTCCCCATACAGATGCAGCATATGATTAGATTTGCTGGCATCTTAATACATTTTCCACTAATTAAGAGGGCAAAGGGGAGGCTGATCAGCTAATCCATGGATTTGTAGTCCAATACAACTGTCTGCACTTTTCCACCTGCCTCTCACCCCCAGATGGTTAGGCTTCAGAGTTAAAAGTGCACGGTTAGACCTGCATGCTGCATGTTCAGAAAGCTGCAAACGAGCCACATGCTTATAAACTGTACTATTCACAGGTTTCTGCCATGTTACAGGGGCAGAAAACGATGCCTCACCTCTTATTCTGTTTATCTTACAGCACTATGACGCACAAATGCACCTGTTTGCCTGCTTTCTGGCGTGACCGGTGCGCCGTAAACTGCTACATCTTCATTCATTTGCTCTATAGTTTCAGATTAATGGGTCTGAAACAGCTGGAACCAGTTTGGAGAGCAAGAGGAATCAGTGAATCATGTAACCAGTCTCCCACTAGGGAGAATAGGGCTGGATTCAGCATGCTTTTCACTCTTTTCTGTTATCAGCTGATCTCCTGCCTGTACCTTCACTGCAGGTGTTGAAATCAGCAGTTTAGAGTCACTGTAGATCAGGTGATCCACAGTCCAGCACGGACACCACAATGTGACCTAAATTCAACCAAAATACTCGGCTCTGAACATTTTTTGAGCAGCTCAGCCAGTTTATGCTAGGGTCCAGACCCGAGGAACCTTCCAGCATCAGGGTTTAAGATCACTGGCACACGAAACCATATTAAAGGCTTATAAACACAACCTGCCTGCTGGCAGAAATATCAGCTGACACTGTTAATGGGATCTAGTTCAATGTGTCCCACTTCAGCTGCAGACTGGTGGCTTCAGTTTGCATGTACTGGCCTTTTTTCATCTCTGTAAATATCCTTTATCATTTTAATAAAGGTATTTTTAATGTAGCTGTGTGATGTAAGAGAGTATAACATGGAAGTGAATGCACTTCTCTGTAAGTTTAAGGCTTTTCTCTCTCGTTTTTTATTCAACATTTCAAATAAAAGTAGAAAAAGGACAAGTTTAAATCAAAGTTAGATAAAATAAACTATTTAACAGTAATAAACTGCAGTTAAATTCACTTAGAGCCTATGTAAGGGTACCCTACACATGGCTGTCTTCAGTTCAGACCTTTTCCTCATCTTTTCAGAGAAGGTCTCCTTTCCTGACACCCGAACGCACCCTCTGACCTGCACGCCTGGTCCACTTATGCTCTGTCGATTAGATTTAAACTGATGCAGCACTCAGCCTGAGGACCAGGGGTTCTTACTGCACTCAGGCTTCAGAGCTATGGCCTCAAAGAACTGACATAAACATTCATCTATTAAAAAACTTTGGAATTCTACAGCCCAAATAAAGTCTCCTGTACAGTTGTACAGTCATGTGACAGAGAAATGTGGCTCTCTAACAACAGATCATTGACATCAAGTGGCCCTGCAGCAACCAGATGTTCCTGAGCAACAGGGTGATCCTAACAAACAGCTGTTGTGTGCACAGGTTTGACTTGTTCTGAGCTAAATGTGGCACAAGCTGCTGAACTGCAACAGCATGCATTCACTTACCGGCACACCCTACTGGGTGTTATGCTAGGTTTAGAAAAAGTGAACTAGCTGCACGGTCAGTTATCTCTTGTCTTTCATTTACATGCTTTGAGTCTGTTTCCATGAAAAGAAAGCACTCCCTGAGCTTCTTTTCACAGAAAGAGACCACAGAATCACATCGAACATGAAGTGTCTGTGTCTAAAACTGTCTTCCATCATCTGAGACCACTCAAAGGACTTTACAATAAAAATGATAGGGAGAACAAACCACTTAGATGGGAGAAGGAAGGCACTTACGCAGCTCACGTGCACTAATCCGGTTTAGTTTCTCATATGAAGGCAAATCGAACTAATCACTAGAGAGAGTGGGGGGGCATTGGGAGAGACGCAGTGGGGACATCGCTGGGTGAAACTGCAGCAAAGCGATGAATATCTCAAGTATTTTCTAACATGTGGTAAAATGTGCCGAATCACAAGAGGAAGAGTCTCAAAATGCCATGTCATCATTCTGTAATTAGCCAGAAAAAAGTTTACAAAAAGCATAAAACAGTAAATCTGCATAAACTGCCTGAACATTTCATTAGAAGGTCAATGTTAGCATTTAGCAATTTAGCTCAATGCTAAACGCATTAGCTAAATGCGCATTAGCTCAATGCTAAACGCATTAGCTAAATGCGCATTAGCTCAATGCTAAACGCATTAGCTAAATTAGCTCAATGCTAACATTTCAGGCTAAGACGTTTCGGTAAAATTCTGTTTGAAGGACAGATGAGTTTGAATACTTCACTATGTCATTTTTATTCATAATGTCATCAAATATGTTTGCACACCAGTAACTATTTACTATATTACTGTTTTTTTGTGAAAACACAAGCATCCAGTTAACAGGCTAACTGAGTTTCAGGTTACTCAGCTCAGCCCAGAGTCACAGTGAGGTGATGAAAGGACTGCTTTAAAATGAAAGGTAGAAGGAAAGGCACCTGCTGCTCAGTGAGCCTCCAACAGGGCGGCTGCTTAAAGACTGATCTACAAACACCTCCAAGCATCAGAATGTCACGTCTCAGTGATCTCTTTGAAAGGCGTCTTTGTTTTTCTTTTTTATCCTAGAGTGAGCATAGATGATATCTGTGTCAGCACTTCCCTAATTTTATAGCCCATCTATGCTGGCCTTGTTTCATCAGCTGCTCCATCATAACGATATATGGTGCAGATCAGTTGCATCAGATCAGCACACTGCTAAATTAGTGCCGGCCTAAGTGGGTTATTCAAAGATCCTCTAAATTCTAACCAAGCTCCTGGTTAGAATTTCCTGCAAAGACCTGCAGATTCTCTGAAAATAAAATAAAAAAGTATGAAAAAAGGGCCGTAGTTTTGCTACACAGGTGACTTTGCTCTGACTAAAGTCTTTTTTCCTTGTTCAATCACTTCCTGTGGCCACATTTCTTATTGATTTGTGTTTGTTCAGGTCCAGCCGTGTCGTCCAGTATCTCAAACACAGCCAGCTCTCTTCTCTCCACAGATCAAGGGAGCAAACTTGATTATAAAAAGACTTAATATCTTTTAATTGTACGTTATTAACCAGCAGACGGAGAGGAGCAACTGAGCAAGGACCATTTATCCGGTCTGAACGTTATTTCCCTTATTTCTAATGTTAATCACCTTCTCCACTAATCGTTTGATCAAAATAAATGTCGATAATCACTACATTCTCAGACAAAAACATATAGTAAGTATGTGTGTTTGAGAAACTGAGACTATCAATCAGCCGTTAAGTAGTACAGCTCAAGTTTTTCTCACATTATCGATCACATGATCGCGCTACGTTAGCATTTCTGAGCACAACATAAGCGCAAACTAAGAAAAGAAAGTGTTTCTACATGCATTTGCACTGTGACTCCTTCTGTGGTTACCCAGAGGAAGAGGCAAATGCATAAAGAGAAGATGAGGAACTTTGGTAGAGGTTATAACTGCTGATAAAGCTAAATGATGGCTGCTTACACCAATCCATAATAGGAAGTAGCTCCCAACAAGGATTGCTGTTTGCTTTGCACGAGTGTAATCATGCGTGTGACAGTGAGGGTGTTGGCAATAAAAAGCTGTGTCAATGTGACCGGAAACCACCAATACCAGAGTGCTAATAGAACGAGATGCTCTGTGCAGTCAGAAAGATGAAGTGAAAGACACAGTAACACAAAACCAGAGGAAACTAGCTTATATCAGGGTGTGTTGCCCAACAAGCAAGTTTAAAATGAGCATTTGTTCTCCTCTGGTTCTGGGAAACTGTGAGAAATATAGTTGATTTCATTTTATAGACCAAAAATTAACGGTTAAATCAATGTCAGATTAACCAACAATAAAAACAGTCACTATATGCAGCCTTAGAAGAAAATATTGTCTCAGAAATCTATTTATGGAGCTGTTTGTTGAGCATAAATGCCAAAAACGTACTGCGTCCACCTCCTGAAATGTCAGCAATTGCAGATTCTCTCTTTTGTGCATCATAAATTGAAGACAGGATGAAGACAAGATAAGATGAGTAAACATAGAGTTACATAGAGTCTGAGTGCTTTTTCACATTTAATGATACAAAAAACTTTTCCCCTATTATTGGTACATAAAACGGCTTAATAAGATATTAGGAAAATATGCAAAATCATTGATGAATGCTGCGATATTTAAAGCAACCTGAGCTTGTTTCAGTCAAAGTAAAAGTTTCTTTGCAACATAAACACCGTGCACGTTGATATCTGAAGTAAAAGACCAAAACCTGTATTCAAATATCAAGAAAAACATGACAAAAAAGGCAAAAAAAGGCAAAAAATCCTCTCCTATAGGAAGCAAAAGCCAGAAAAGGTTCCTTTGAGCTGTCATTTTATCACTGAACAAAACAAAATACTCCCAAATATTTGGGAATAAAAAAAAAGTGCAATCCCAGGGGAGCTTTATTGCTGCTCCGAGGCGCCGCAGTGATGCAACAGATTAAGTTTAGGATTAAGTTAAGTACATCTGGATCAAATCCGTCAGCTCATTTGATCCAGATGTCAAATCTTTATCAGTTCAAGTAACCTGGATTAATTGGGAATAATTGGCAGGAGCCTGCTTCAAAGTGACCTTTCTGAGAGTTTCTGAGAAGATTCCTCCTCTGATTCTGTGACTCAGCGCTGCTGTCAGGCCTGTCTGACTTGTGTCGAGCGCCTTCAGTTTTGCATCACGCCTCTTAGAGAGGGAATCAATTCCAGCCACTTGAGAATCTGAGGCAGCAAAAAAACAACAGAGGGGCTTCTGTGGCGTCTCAGAGGAGAGTTCGGGTTGCTTCCTGCTTCGTTTGACAGCCGATAACGTGTTAAACGAGTGTTAAGTGTCCAATTCTGTCCATCGGGGGACAGTTAAACAGGGGAGGAAAGCAGGGAGAGACAGGAAGTGTGTGGGAGAGCAGAGACGCACGATCTGCTGGCTGTAACCAAGGGGGAGATGCTCCACGTTGCCGTGGTGATTCAAGCGTGTATCCACGTTGCCGTGGTGATTCACACGTGCCTCCTCCTGCCTTCAGCGACAGGAAAGACAGGAAAGTGAGACTTTGCAGGACCATAATAGGTCCAGAGTGGAGGACGGAACCATTTTGATGTTCATGATCAACATCAAACTTCAAAGTACGGCAAAGTGCGGCCTCCCCTCCGGCTTCTGATGAATTTACACAAGCTCCCAGACTTTTGGATGGCTGTGACTGAAAGCCAGCTGAGCCAAAGGATGTTCCCAAAGCTGCGTAAGCTGTGATTATGCCGGAGTGAGGAGTCATCATAACTTCACCTTCCTCTATTCTCTCCCAAGAAAGATAAATAAGATTAAAAAGAAGGATTAGATAGTGGAAAATATGTAAAAATGTGGCTTCAATTAGCTAAAAAAACAGGTGCAGGACAAAAAAACGAACTTAACTCATCATTCTTTTCTAAATCAGCTCATTCAGATGTGTTTGAACCTTTTAAAATACCTGCAAACAAACCCAGCAGCATCTTATTACATCCCTGCACCGTAACCTGTTGTGTAAGCGGCCTTTAAATAGTCAAACGTCCTTTGGCCACCTGTTGGCTAACTTTGATGGAGGTGTACGTCAAAGCTTTCTGGAGATTTGGAGGTGTGACATAATACTAATTTAAAAAGAAAGCAAGTAGATTCTTCATTGTGAAGCTTAAAAGTGCCCAAAAAGACATAAAGTGTGCATAAAGCTGAGAGACAGAATGCCTCCTTAACTACTGATGATAATAATGAAATCTGTCAGTAAAACACATCAAATGATCCTGCAGTGAGGAGGAGGTTTGATCCCTGCTGAAAATGCTCGTGCAACAATTGATTTTCACGTGTAATTTGGGGACTAATGCCTGGCTCCATCAGCTGCCCAGCCTGGTGATTCAAACCCTGGTCCCCAGTCACCCACCTCCCCGCTCAGGCTCCACGTGTCAAAGGGCAAACCCATCACAGATGCCAACAGAGAGGCTTTATGCACATTTGCTGAGACGTTAAAAGCAGGATCAATATTCGAAGCATTACTCAACGGGGCCTGCAGATAACATAAAATGACGCGATGCGTGACTCACGCGGGAGCATTTGCGCACCTTTGTGCTCCTTTCTCACGCACCAGCGGCGGTGAACTTACTCTCTGTGATCTTCTGCAAGCCCAAAACATCCTCCGGAGTGATCGCCGTGCTCGCTACCAGGTCCTCCTCCATGGTGACCGGGACCCCCACCTCGGCTGAGTTGCAGCCTTTCTTCACTTTCATCGTCTGCTTCGGGCTGCCGCTCCCGGTGCTGTCCGTGCCGCTGTCGCTGCCTCCGGCGTCTCTGGCTGGATTACTGCCGGCAGGCTGCTTAACGCTTGATGGGTCCTGGCTGTTGCCTCTGCTGGTACAAGAATAGCTCATTCTCCACTCCTCCTCCCCCTCTCCAAACCGAGGGCTTCCAAGATACAAAACAGTTGCCTCCCTCCCTCCCTCCCTCGCCAAAGGATGCAGAGTTGCTGTCTGTTATCCGGTGCTTAATTCAAATCCGCTTCGTCTCTCTGATCCAGCAGCCTGGTCGCATGCAAACGGCCGCGGAGGTTACCCAGAGGGCTGGAGGCAGAGAGCGGACTTCGGGCTCTTTCGCAGCCGCTTTCCTGCGCAGCTGCTCCGTGTCGACCGTGTGAAGTGAAACTGGACGTGTGAGGAAAACAATGTGCCGGGTTTGAAATGGAAAGAGAGGCGGCAGATGGCCGCTGAGGAGGGGGAAGAGGCTCAGCCGGCGTTTCTGCGCACTGTCTGCGCTCCAAGCAGGCGACGCGCGCAGCAACAACCACAACAAACAGCTGCCTGAACACGCCTGACGCTGGCAGTGCGTGCACACGAAAAAGCACAGAAAGGAACAGTCGTCACGCCTGGAAGGGCTGTGCGTTAACGTGCACGCAAAGCACGCCGCGTTACAAACAAGCAGCACATTCAACCCCACCGTGGAGGTCAAGAGTTCAGCTTATCTGCTCTCCCTAAATGCCAGTTTCCCATAAAAAGACGTCATTTTTCAAATATCTCTACGAGCTCCATCGTGTTTTACATCAATTATGCGAGAAATGCGAATTAAATGTGCACTTTTCAGTGTTCTGCATTAATTTAACAGTCTCGATTTAATATTCTGGACTGGAACTACTTCCTAAACCAAATGTTGAGGAAATTAAACTTTAATTAAACTTTAACTTTGAAATTGCTCCATGGAGCTACATCACAACAGCCAAGAATGCCAGAAAACTATAAGGATAATCCAGTAAATTCTCTCTCTCTCCATCATCATTCATCTCTAATTAATCCTAAACCTTCAGACTGGAAACTTTTGAGCCTTAAAATATATTTTCTCTTTGGTACCAAAGTATTTACTCTGAGCAGTTTTCATTTGACTGTTATCCTGTAGGTTCAGTGCAATATTTTCACACAATTTCTGGCACATTTTGCGTGTTATTTGCATGCATTTGGACTTTTAGGTGTGTCTTTGAATGCAAAGTGTCATCTTTTTAACCTACAATGACATGCAAAGAACCCAAAATGCACAGTAATGCATTTCATGAGATTGTTCAGGGTATCTAAGGTGGTATAAAACGAATCTATGCAAGAGGATTTTAGGTGTTTGCTCAGTTTTATTCAAAACTATTCAAAATATTCATTTCCCAAAACTGTATTTTTTCAATAATTTAATTAATTTATTTAAAACAGTGTCTGTTTATACATGTTAAAAGTCAATTACATTACATAAAACCTGTAATAGCACCGTGGCTGTGATAAAAAATCATGTGCAAAGATAAATCTGTAAATCTTATTTGTGTCTTATGTATCTTATTTGATTGGCCAACCTGCAAATTCAGCCCAAAATGCGGGACATTTGTGGCCAAATGTCAGAAAAAATCTCTCAAAATTAGGCTCAAAGTCGCTGGATACGATTAACACTATTAAAACATTTATTTCTTGCAAGAAAGAGACGAGTCGGCAGAACCTGTCAGGAAGCTGCTCAGAGCTGTCTGCTAACTAAATGGTGCTAATGCTATTTATATTGTTTATGCTCTCTGGCCACACAATGTTATGGGAAAAGGCATTAATATGCATTTAATGTTATGGGAAGACGAGTTCAGGCAGTCAAAAACACTTTTGCTTGATACATAGAGTTATGAGAACCAAAAGACAGGAGGAGCCCCCCCCCCCATCACAGAAACTCTTATTCTTGCAGCTTTTCTCATAGTATAACTCTAACATTTCCCTGTTTATGCTAAGAGGAAAAAGGGAAAAACTCTGCATCTTGAACAATTAACATTGAATCATTTTAAATCATTAACATTGAATATTTTCCACTGTTGGCAGTGGAAGAAGAAGAAGAAGAAGAAGAACATCCGTGTAACATAACAGTAAATGTGGATCTAATCATTTGTCTTCAGCTTCTAAAAACTGTAACGTTTCACATGTAGAAGGACGGAGGAAAGTTAACGCCTCCGTAAACTCGCTCTCCTTCCGTTTTATGAGGCCAAATCACGGCTAACAGCGAGCGTTTGAGCGTGCATCTCTGTATGGAATGAGTGAACACGGCTGTACAATTTATGAACTTTTGTTGTTAAACTGCAAAGTATCGTATCGACATAGCTGCAACACGTTCTGTCATGAGATCTGTCACGGTTTTAGGCGGCAGGACCCAGGAGCAGGACTCAGGAGCAGGACTCAGGACGCAGGAGCAGGACCCAGGAGCAGGACCCAGGAGAAGGACCCAGGAGCAGGACTCAGGAGCAGGACTCAGGACGCAGGAGCAGGACCCAGGAGCAGGACCCAGGAGAAGGACCCAGGAGCAGGACTCAGGAGCAGGACCCAGGAGCAGGACTCAGGAGCAGGACTCAGGAGCAGGACTCAGGAGCAGGACTCAGGAGCAGGACTCAGGAGCAGGACTCAGGAGCAGGACGCAGGAGCAGGACTCAGGAGCAGGACCCAGGAGCAGGACTCAGGAGCCAGGAGCAGGACCCAGGAACAGGACTCAGGAGCAGGACCCAGGAACAGGACCCAGGAGCAGGACTCAGGAGCAGGACCCAGGAGCAGGACTCAGGACGCAGGAGCAGGAGCAGGACCCAGGAGCAGGACCCAGGAGCAGGACCCAGGAGCAGGACCCAGGAGCAGGACCCAGGAGCAGGACTCAGGAGCAGGACCCAGGAGCAGGACTCAGGAGCAGGACTCAGGAGCAGGACTCAGGAGCAGGACGCAGGAGCAGGACCCAGGAGCAGGACCCAGGAGCAGGACTCAGGAGCAGGACCCAGGAGCAGGACTCAGGAGCCAGGAGCAGGACCCAGGAACAGGACTCAGGAGCAGGACTCAGGAGCAGGACCCAGGAGCAGGACTCAGGAGCCAGGAGCAGGACCCAGGAACAGGACCCAGGAGCAGGACTCAGGAGCAGGACCCAGGAGCAGGACTCAGGAGCAGGACCCAGGAGCAGGACTCAGGAGCAGGACCCAGGAGCAGGACCCAGGAGCAGGACTCAGGAGCAGGACCCAGGAGCAGGACCCAGGACCCAGGAGCAGGACCCAGGAGCAGGACCCAGGAGAAGGACCCAGGAGCAGGACTCAGGAGCAGGACCCAGGAGCAGGACTCAGGAGCAGGACTCAGGAGCAGGACTCAGGAGCAGGACCCAGGAGCAGGACTCAGGAGCAGGACTCAGGAGCAGGACCCAGGAGCAGGACCCAGGAGCAGGACTCAGGAGCCAGGAGCAGGACCCAGGAACAGGACTCAGGAGCAGGACTCAGGAGCAGGACCCAGGAGCAGGACTCAGGAGCCAGGAGCAGGACCCAGGAACAGGACCCAGGAGCAGGACTCAGGAGCAGGACCCAGGAGCAGGACTCAGGAGCAGGACCCAGGAGCAGGACTCAGGAGCAGGACCCAGGAGCAGGACCCAGGAGCAGGACTCAGGAGCAGGACCCAGGAGCAGGACCCAGGACCCAGGAGCAGGACCCAGGAGCAGGACTCAGGAGCAGGACTCAGGAGCAGGACTCAGGAGCAGGACGCAGGAGCAGGACCCAGGAGCAGGACCCAGGAGCAGGACTCAGGAGCAGGACCCAGGAGCAGGACTCAGGAGCAGGACTCAGGAGCAGGACTCAGGACCCAGGAGCAGGACCCAGGAGCAGGACTCAGGAGCAGGACCCAGGAGCAGGACTCAGGAGCCAGGAGCAGGACCCAGGAACAGGACCCAGGAGCAGGACTCAGGAGCAGGACCCAGGAGCAGGACTCAGGAGCCAGGAGCAGGACCCAGGAACAGGACCCAGGAGCAGGACTCAGGAGCAGGACCCAGGAGCAGGACTCAGGACGCAGGAGCAGGAGCAGGACCCAGGAGCAGGACCCAGGAGCAGGACTCAGGAGCCAGGAGCAGGACCCAGGAGCAGGACCCAGGAACAGGACTCAGGAGCAGGACCCAGGAGCAGGACTCAGGAGCCAGGAGCAGGACCCAGGAACAGGACCCAGGAACAGGACCCAGGAGCAGGACTCAGGACGCAGGAGCAGGAGCAGGACCCAGGAGCAGGACCCAGGAGCAGGACTCAGGACGCAGGAGCAGGACCCAGGAGCAGGACCCAGGAGAAGGACCCAGGAGCAGGACTCAGGAGCAGGACCCAGGAGCAGGACTCAGGAGCAGGACCCAGGAGCAGGACTCAGGAGCAGGACTCAGGAGCAGGACTCAGGACCCAGGAGCAGGACCCAGGAGCAGGACTCAGGAGCAGGACCCAGGAGCAGGACTCAGGAGCCAGGAGCAGGACCCAGGAACAGGACTCAGGAGCAGGACCCAGGAACAGGACCCAGGAGCAGGACTCAGGAGCAGGACCCAGGAGCAGGACTCAGGACGCAGGAGCAGGAGCAGGACCCAGGAGCAGGACCCAGGAGCAGGACCCAGGAGCAGGACCCAGGAGCAGGACCCAGGAGCAGGACTCAGGAGCAGGACTCAGGAGCAGGACTCAGGAGCAGGACTCAGGAGCAGGACCCAGGAGCAGGACCCAGGACCCAGGAGCAGGACCCAGGACGCAGGAGCAGGACCCAGGAGCAGGACCCAGGACCCAGGACCCAGGAGCAGGACTCAGGACGCAGGAGCAGGACCCAGGAGCAGGACCCAGGAGAAGGACCCAGGAGCAGGACTCAGGAGCAGGACCCAGGAGCAGGACTCAGGAGCAGGACTCAGGAGCAGGACCCAGGAGCAGGACCCAGGACCCAGGAGCAGGACTCAGGACGCAGGAGCAGGACCCAGGAGCAGGACCCAGGACCCAGGAGCAGGACCCAGGAGCAGGACCCAGGAGCAGGACTCAGGAGCAGGACTCAGGAGCAGGACCCAGGAGCAGGACTCAGGAGCAGGACCCAGGAGCAGGACTCAGGAGCAGGACTCAGGAGCAGGACTCAGGAGCAGGACTCAGGAGCAGGACTCAGGACCCAGGACGCAGGAGCAGGACCCAGGACCCAGGAGCAGGACCCAGGACCCAGGAGCAGGACCCAGGACCCAGGAGCAGGACTCAGGACGCAGGAGCAGGACCCAGGAGCAGGACCCAGGAGAAGGACCCAGGAGCAGGACTCAGGAGCAGGACCCAGGAGCAGGACTCAGGAGCAGGACCGAGGAGCAGGACCCAGGACCCAGGACGCAGGAGCAGGACCCAGGACCCAGGAGCAGGACTCAGGACGCAGGAGCAGGACCCAGGAGCAGGACCCAGGAGAAGGACCCAGGAGAAGGACTCAGGAGCAGGACCCAGGAGCAGGACTCAGGAGCAGGACCCAGGAGCAGGACTCAGGAGCAGGACCCAGGAGCAGGACTCAGGAGCCAGGAGCAGGACCCAGGAACAGGACTCAGGAGCAGGACTCAGGAACAGGACCCAGGAACAGGACCCAGGAGCAGGACTCAGGAGCAGGACGCAGGACCCAGGAGCAGGACCCAGGAGAAGGACCCAGGAGCAGGACTCAGGAGCAGGACCCAGGAGCAGGACTCAGGAGCAGGACTCAGGAGCAGGACTCAGGACCCAGGAGCAGGACCCAGGAGCAGGACTCAGGAGCAGGACCCAGGAGCAGGACTCAGGACCCAGGAGCAGGACCCAGGAGCAGGACTCAGGAGCAGGACCCAGGAGCAGGACCCAGGACCCAGGAGCCAGGAGCAGGACTCAGGAGCAGGACTCAGGACCCAGGAGCAGGACCCAGGAGCAGGACTCAGGAGCAGGACTCAGGAGCAGGACTCAGGACCCAGGAGCAGGACCCAGGAGCAGGACTCAGGAGCAGGACCCAGGAGCAGGACTCAGGAGCCAGGAGCAGGACCCAGGAACAGGACTCAGGAGCAGGACCCAGGAGCAGGACTCAGGAGCCAGGAGCAGGACCCAGGAACAGGACCCAGGAGCAGGACTCAGGAGCAGGACCCAGGAGCAGGACTCAGGACGCAGGAGCAGGAGCAGGACCCAGGAGCAGGACCCAGGACCCAGGAGCAGGACCCAGGAGCAGGACCCAGGAGCAGGACCCAGGAGCAGGACCCAGGAGCAGGACTCAGGAGCAGGACTCAGGAGCAGGACTCAGGAGCAGGACTCAGGAGCAGGACTCAGGAGCAGGACCCAGGACCCAGGAGCAGGACCCAGGACGCAGGAGCAGGACCCAGGAGCAGGACCCAGGACCCAGGAGCAGGACTCAGGACGCAGGAGCAGGAGCAGGACCCAGGAGCAGGACCCAGGAGAAGGACCCAGGAGCAGGACTCAGGAGCAGGACCCAGGAGCAGGACTCAGGAGCAGGACTCAGGAGCAGGACCCAGGAGCAGGACCCAGGACCCAGGAGCAGGACTCAGGACGCAGGAGCAGGACTCAGGAGCAGGACCCAGGAGCAGGACCCAGGAGCAGGACCCAGGAGCAGGACCCAGGAGCAGGACTCAGGAGCAGGACCCAGGAGCAGGACTCAGGAGCAGGACCCAGGAGCAGGACTCAGGAGCAGGACCCAGGACCCAGGAGCAGGACCCAGGAGCAGGACCCAGGAGCAGGACTCAGGAGCAGGACTCAGGAGCAGGACTCAGGAGCAGGACTCAGGACGCAGGAGCAGGACCCAGGACGCAGGAGCAGGACCCAGGACGCAGGAGCAGGACCCAGGACCCAGGAGCAGGACTCAGGACGCAGGAGCAGGACCCAGGAGCAGGACCCAGGAGAAGGACCCAGGAGCAGGACTCAGGAGCAGGACCCAGGAGCAGGACTCAGGAGCAGGACCCAGGAGCAGGACCCAGGACCCAGGACGCAGGAGCAGGACCCAGGACGCAGGAGCAGGACCCAGGAGCAGGACTCAGGACGCAGGAGCAGGACCCAGGAGCAGGACCCAGGAGAAGGACCCAGGAGCAGGACTCAGGAGCAGGACCCAGGAGCAGGACTCAGGAGCAGGACCCAGGAGCAGGACTCAGGAGCAGGACCCAGGAGCAGGACTCAGGAGCCAGGAGCAGGACCCAGGAACAGGACTCAGGAGCAGGACTCAGGAGCAGGACCCAGGAACAGGACCCAGGAGCAGGACTCAGGAGCAGGACGCAGGAGCAGGACCAGGACCCAGGAGCAGGACCCAGGACCCAGGAGCAGGACTCAGGACGCAGGAGCAGGACCCAGGAGCAGGACCCAGGAGAAGGACCCAGGAGCAGGACCCAGGAGCAGGACCCAGGAGCAGGACTCAGGAGCAGGACCCAGGAGCAGGACTCAGGAGCAGGACTAAGGAGCAGGACTCAGGACCCAGGAGCAGGACCCAGGAGCAGGACCCAGGAGCAGGACCCAGGACGCAGGACTCAGGAGCAGGACCCAGGACGCAGGACTCAGGAGCAGGACCCAGGACGCAGGACTCAGGAGCAGGTCCCAGGACGCAGGACTCAGGAGCAGGACCCAGACTCAGGAGCAGGACTCAGGAGCAGGACCCAGGAGCAGGACCCAGGACCCAGGACTCAGGAGCAGGACCCAGGAGCAGGACCCAGGACCCAGGAGCAGGACCCAGGAGCAGGACTCAGGAGCAGGACTCAGGAGCAGGACCCAGGACCCAGGAGCAGGACCCAGGAGCAGGACTCAGGAGCAGGACCCACGAGCAGGACTCAGGAGCAGGACCCACGAGCAGGACCCAGGAGCAGGACCCAGGAGCAGGACCCAGGAGCAGGACTCAGGAGCAGGACCCAGGAGCAGGACTCAGGAGCAGGACTCAGGAGCAGGACCCAGGAGCAGGACCCAGGAGCAGGACTCAGATGCAGGACCCAGGAGCAGGACCCAGGAGCCAGGATCCAGGAGCAGGACCCAGGAGCAGGACTCAGATGCAGGACCCAGGAGCAGGACCCAGGAGCCAGGATCCAGGAGCAGGAGCCAGGAGCAGGACTCAGGAGCGGGACTCAGGAGCGGGACTCAGGAGCCAGGAGCAGGACTCAGGAGCCAGGAGCAGGACTCAGGAGCCAGGAGCAGGACTCAGGAGCCAGGAGCAGGACTCAGGAGCCAGGAGCAGGACTCAGGAGCAGGACTCAGGAGCCAGGAGCAGGACCCAGGAGCCAGGAGCAGGACTCAGGAGCCAGGACCCAGGACCCAGGAGCAGGACCCAGGAGCAGGACTCAGGAGCAGGACTCAGGAGCAGGACTCAGGAGCAGGACTCAGGCGCAGGACTCAGGAGCAGGACCCAGGACCCAGGAGCAGGACTCAGGAGCAGGACTCAGGAGCAGGACCCAGGAGCAGGACTCAGGAGAAGGACCCAGGAGCAGGACCCAGGAGCAGGACTCAGGAGCAGGACCCAGGACCCAGGAGCAGGACCCAGGAGAAGGACCCAGGAGAAGGACCCAGGAGCAGGACCCAGGACCAAGGAGCAGGACCCAGGAGCAGGACTCAGATGCAGGACCCAGGAGCAGGACCCAGGAGCAGGACCCAGGAGCAGGACCCAGGAGCAGGACCCAGGAGCAGGATCCAGGAGCCAGGATCCAGGAGCAGGACCCAGGAGCAGGACCCAGGAGCAGGACCCAGACCCAGGAGCAGGACTCAGGAGCAGGACCCAGGACCCAGGAGCAGGACCCAGGAGCAGGACTCAGGACCAGGACCCAGGAGCAGGACCCAGGAGCAGGACTCAGGACCAGGACCCAGGAGAAGGACTCAGGACAAGGACCCAGGAGAAGGACCCAGGAGCAGGACTCAGGAGCAGGACCCAGGAGCAGGAGCCAGGAGCAGGACTCAGGAGCCAGGAGCAGGACTCAGGAGCCAGGAGCAGGACTCAGGAGCAGGACTCAGGAGCCAGGAGCAGGACCCAGGAGCCAGGAGCAGGACTCAGGAGCCAGGACCCAGGACCCAGGAGCAGGACCCAGGAGCAGGACTCAGGAGCAGGACTCAGGAGCAGGACTCAGGAGCAGGACTCAGGAGCAGGACCCAGGACCCAGGAGCAGGACCCAGGAGCAGGACTCAGGAGAAGGACCCAGGAGCAGGACCCAGGAGCAGGACCCAGGAGCAGGACGCAGGACCCAGACCCAGGAGCAGGACTCAGGAGCAGGACCCAGGAGCAGGACCCAGGAGCAGGACCCAGGACCCAGGAGCAGGACCCAGGAGAAGGACCCAGGAGAAGGACCCAGGAGCAGGACCAAGGAGCAGGACCCAGGAGCAGGACTCAGATGCAGGACCCAGGAGCAGGACCCAGGAGCAGGACCCAGGAGCAGGACCCAGGAGCAGGACCCAGGAGCAGGATCCAGGAGCCAGGATCCAGGAGCAGGACCCAGGAGCAGGACCCAGGAGCAGGACCCAGACCCAGGAGCAGGACTCAGGAGCAGGACCCAGGACCCAGGAGCAGGACCCAGGAGCAGGACTCAGGACCAGGACCCAGGAGAAGGACTCAGGACAAGGACCCAGGAGAAGGACCCAGGAGCAGGACTCAGGAGCAGGACCCAGGAGCAGGACCCAGGAGCAGGACCCAGGACCCAGGAGCAGGACCCAGGAGCAGGACCAAGGACCCAGGAGCAGGACCAAGGACCCAGGACCCAGGAGCAGGACTCAGGAGCAGGACTCAGGAGCAGGACTCAGGAGCAGGACTCAGGAGCAGGACCCAGGAGCAGGACCCAGGAGCAGGACTCAGGAGCAGGACCCAGGAGCAGGACCCAGGAGCAGGACCCAGGAGCAGGACCCAGGAGCAGGACCCAGGAGCGGGACCCAGGAGCAGGACCCAGGAGCAGGACCCAGGAGCAGGACCCAGGAGCAGGACTCAGGACCCAGGAGCAGGACCCAGGAGCAGGACCCAGGAGCAGGACCCAGGAGCAGGACCCAGGAGCAGGACCCAGGAGCAGGACTCAGGACCCAGGAGCAGGACTCAGGAGCAGGACCCAGGAACAGGACCCAGGAGCCAGGACCCAGGAGCCAGGACCCAGGAGCCAGGACCCAGGAGCCAGGACCCAGGAGCAGGACTCAGGAGCAGGACTCAGGAGCAGGACCCAGGAGCAGGACCCAGGAGCAGGACTCAGGAGCAGGACTCAGATGCAGGACCCAGGAGCAGGACCCGGGACCCAGGAGCAGGACCCAGGAGCAGGACCCAGGAGCAGGACCCAGGAGCCAGGAGCAGGACTCAGGAGCAGGACCCAGGACCCAGGAGCAGGACCCAGGAGCAGGACTCAGATGCAGGACCCAGGAGCAGGACCCAGGACCCAGGACCCAGGAGCAGGACCCAGGAGCAGGACCCAGGAGCAGGACCCAGGACCCAGGAGCAGGACTCAGATGCAGGACCCAGGAGCAGGACCCAGGACCCAGGACCCAGGAGCGGGACCCAGGTGCCAGGAGCAGGACTCAGGAGCAGGAGCAGGACCCAGGACCCAGGAGCAGGACCCAGGAGCAGGACCCAGGAGCAGGACCCAGGAGCAGGACCCAGGAGCAGGACCCAGGAGCAGGACCCAGGAGCAGGACTCAGGAGCAGGACTCAGGAGCAGGACCCAGGAGCAGGACTCAGGAGCAGGACTCAGGAGCAGGACTCAGGAGCAGGACTCAGGAGCAGGACCCAGGACCCAGGAGCGGGACCCAGGAGCAGGACCCAGGAGCAGGACCCAGGAGCAGGACCCAGGACCCAGGAGCCAGGAGCAGGACTCAGGAGCAGGACCCAGGACCCAGGAGCAGGACCCAGGAGCAGGACTCAGATGCAGGACCCAGGAGCAGGACCCAGGACCCAGGAGCAGGACCCAGGAGCCAGGAGCAGGACTCAGGAGCAGGACCCAGGACCCAGGAGCAGGACCCAGGAGCAGGACCCAGGAGCCAGGAGCAGGACTCAGGAGCAGGACCCAGGAGCAGGACCCAGGAGCAGGACCCAGGAGCAGGACCCAGGACCCAGGACCCAGGAGCGGGACCCAGGTGCCAGGAGCAGGACTCAGGAGCAGGAGCAGGACCCAGGAGCAGGGAGCAGGACCCAGGAGCAGGACTCAGGAGCAGGACCCAGGACCCAGGAGCAGGACCCAGGAGCAGGACCCAGGAGCAGGACCCAGGAGCAGGACCCAGGAGCAGGACTCAGGAGCAGGACTCAGATGCAGGACCCAGGAGCAGGACCCAGGACCCAGGAGCGGGACCCAGGAGCAGGACCCAGGAGCAGGACCCAGGAGCAGGACCCAGGACCCAGGAGCCAGGAGCAGGACTCAGGAGCAGGACCCAGGACCCAGGAGCAGGACCCAGGAGCAGGACTCAGATGCAGGACCCAGGAGCAGGACCCAGGACCCAGGACCCAGGAGCAGGACCCAGGAGCCAGGAGCAGGACTCAGGAGCAGGACCCAGGAGCAGGACCCAGGACCCAGGAGCAGGACTCAGATGCAGGACCCAGGAGCAGGACCCAGGACCCAGGACCCAGGAGCGGGACCCAGGAGCCAGGAGCAGGACTCAGGAGCAGGACCCAGGACCCAGGAGCAGGACTCAGGAGCAGGACCCAGGAGCGGGACCCAGGAGCAGGACCCAGGAGCGGGACCCAGGAGCAGGACTCAGGAGCAGGACCCAGGAGCCAGGAGCAGGACTCAGGAGCCAGGATCCACACCCAGGAGCAGGACCCAGGAGCAGGACCCAGGAGCAGGACCCAGGAGCAGGACCCAGGAGCAGGACCCAGGACTCAGGAGCGGGACCCAGGAGCAGGACCCAGGATAAGGACTCAGGAGCAGGACCCAGGAGCAGGACCCAGGACTCAGGAGCGGGACCCAGGACCCAAGACCCAGGAGCAGGACCCAGGAGCAGGACCCAGGAGCAGGACCCAGGAGCAGGACCCAGGAGCAGGACTCAGGAGCCAGGATCCACACCCAGGAGCAGGACCCAGGAGCAGGACCCAGGAGCCAGGATCCAGGAGCAGGACCCAGGAGCAGGAGCAGGACCCAGGAGCAGGACCCAGGACCCAGGAGCAGGACCCAGGAGCGGGACCCAGGAGCAGGACCCAGGAGCAGGACCCAGGAGCTGGACCCAGGAGCTGGACCCAGGAGCGGGACCCAGGAGCAGGACCCAGGAGCAGGACTCAGGAGCAGGACTCAGGAGCAGGACTCAGGAGCAGGACTCAGGACCCAGGAGCAGGACTCAGGAGCAGGACCCAGGAGCAGGACCCAGGAGCAGGACCCAGGACCCAGGAGCAGGACTCAGATGCAGGACCCAGGAGCAGGACCCAGGACCCAGGACCCAGGAGCGGGACCCAGGAGCCAGGAGCAGGACTCAGGAGCAGGAGCGGGACCCAGGAGCAGGACCCAGGAGCAGGACTCAGGAGCAGGACCCAGGAGCAGGACTCAGGAGCAGGACCCAGGAGCAGGACTCAGGAGCAGGACCCAGGAGCAGGACTCAGGAGCAGGACCCAGGAGCAGGACTCAGGAGCAGGACTCAGGAGCAGGACCCAGGAACAGGACCCAGGAACAGGACCCAGGAACAGGACCCAGGAACAGGACTCAGGAGCAGGACCCAGGAGCAGGACTCAGGAGCAGGACTCAGGAGCAGGACTCAGGAGCGGGACCCAGGAGCGGGACCCAGGACCCAGGAGCAGGACCCACGACCCAGGAGCAGGACTCAGGAGCAGGACCCAGGAGCAGGACCCAGGAGCAGGACCCAGGAGCAGGACCCAGGACCCAGGAACAGGACCCAGGAGCAGGACTCAGGAGCAGGACTCAGGAGCCAGGACTCAGGAGCAGGACCCAGGAGCAGGACCCAGGAGCAGGACCCAGGAGCAGGACCCAGGAGCAGGATCCAGGAGCAGGATTCAGGAGCGGGACCCAGGAGCGGGACTCAGGAGCAGGACTCAGGACTCAGGAGCAGGACTCAGGAGCAGGACTCAGGAGCAGGACTCAGGAGCAGGACTCAGATGCAGGACCCAGGACCCAGGAACAGGACCCAGGAGCAGGACTCAGGAGCAGGACTCAGGAGCCAGGACTCAGGAGCAGGACTCAGGAGCCAGGACTCAGGAGCAGGACCCAGGAGCAGGACCCAGGAGCAGGATCCAGGAGCAGGATTCAGGAGCGGGACCCAGGAGCGGGACTCAGGAGCAGGACTCAGGACTCAGGAGCAGGACTCAGGAGCAGGACTCAGGAGCAGGACTCAGGAGCAGGACTCAGATGCAGGACCCAGGAGCGGGACCCAGGAGCAGGACCCAGGAGCAGGACTCAGGAGCAGGACTCAGGAGCAGGACTCAGATGCAGGACCCAGGAGCAGGACCCAGGAGCCAGGACTCAGGAGCAGGACTCAGGAGCAGGACCCAGGAGCAGGAGCAGGACCCAGGAGCAGGAGCAGGACCCAGGAGCAGGACCCAGGAGCAGGACTCAGATGCAGGACCCAGGAGCAGGACTCAGGAGCAGGACCCGGACAGGAGCAGGACTCAGGAGCAGGACTCAGGAGCCAGGACCCAGGAGCAGGACTCAGGAGCAGGACCCAGGAGCAGGACCCAGGAGCAGGACCCAGGAGCGGGACCCAGGAGCGGGACCCAGGAGCGGGACCCAGGAGCGGGACTCAGGAGCGGGACTCAGGAGCCAGAAGCAGGACTCAGGAGCAGGACCCAGGAGCGGGACCCAGGAGCAGGACCCAGGAGCAGGACTCAGGAGCAGGACCCAGGAGCAGGACTCAGGAGCAGGACTCAGGAGCAGGACTCAGGAGCAGGACCCAGGAGCGGGACCCAGGAGCAGGACCCAGGAGCAGGACTCAGGAGCAGGACTCAGGAGCAGGACTCAGGAGCAGGACTCAGATGCAGGACCCAGGAGCGGGACCCAGGAGCAGGACCCAGGAGCCAGGATCCAGGAGCAGGACTCAGGAGCAGGACCCAGGAGCGGGACCCAGGAGCGGGACTCAGGAGCAGGACTCAGGAGCCAGAAGCAGGACTCAGGAGCAGGACCCAGGAGCAGGACTCAGGAGCAGGACCCAGGAGCAGGACCCAGGAGCAGGAGCAGGACCCAGGAGCAGGACTCAGATGCAGGACCCAGGAGCAGGACTCAGGAGCAGGACCCGGACAGGAGCCAGAGGTAAACTCAAACTAGAGTGAGCATAGATGAGTTGGCAGCTAGAAAATGCCCCAGAGAACTAACAAAAGTAAACTATGCAACGTTAGGAAGGAAAACCACAGGGAGGAAGACTGAGGGAGCCGGTGTGGATCTGACAAAGACTGAGAGGAAGCCTGGAGACTAAATACTGTGATTAGTGATCAGCAACACCTGAGGAGAATTAGCACGATGGGAGCTGAGGGAAACAGGAAATGACAAGAACAGACTAGAAAGTAGAAAACCAGAATATAAAACTGAACCAGGAAAATACAAAACAACCAGGATCAGGTTGAATGAGCAGTGAAAGCAGAAAAAAAAAACATTTTGGAGGTTTGGAGACGTAAAACAAGCAGGAAGTTGGCCAGTTATGGACTTTAGCTACAAAGCAGTATCCTTTCTCAGGAGGAACTTCAGAGGAAGTCCCTGAATGTCCCGCTGGAGATCACATGACCATCCATCTGCGGTGAGACGATAACAGACCAACTGCAACTGCTGACAGCAGCAGCCGAAACAGCCGTTTGGACTCTTCTCCAGAGGGATTCTGAACTTTTCTAAGGCCTGAAAACATGTGGTTTGCATGAGGTTTGGATGGAAATGTTGCACCCTACAGGTAGTCTCTGTTTACTGCGAAATGAATGCTGATGGTTGGTCCTGTTCAGGAGGATTTTAATTAAAAGGATGCATCAGCATCACCTTTTCTGCCTCCTTCACCTTCTCATCATCAGTCACAAATCTCAGAAACATCTCCAAACTCAGTCCTATTCTCTCCCTCTCAGGTGCTGAAAAGCTCGTCCAAAGCCCTCCAGACTGGACTATCCCAGGTAAGAGCCTTCAGAGGCCAGGACCCCCCCCCCATCCTCCACTTACTCCACCGGCTTCCTGTCTCCACCAGGACTGAGTTTCCCTCCCTAAACAACCCGTTTATCTCTCTTAAAGTTCCTCCATCCACCCAGAACCAAGCTCAGGACCATGGGATGGAGCTTTCTGTGCCCCCCCGACACCCTGAGTGCACCACAACGCACTGACTCTTCTAAAAGGGGCCTAAAGACATCTCTTTTTAGCATTAAATATGCCCCCCCCCCGCTTAGAAGTCTGCCAAATTCTTTTAGCTTTTATACTGAACTGCTTACTTGTTTTATGCTTTATTGTTTTATCTTTATTGCTTGTTTCTATTTTATTTTTTAAACCGTAGCCCTTTGAGATCTTGCCATTTATAGCACACTACAAATAAAATGTGTTATTATTAGTTATTAGCCATTTAAAGCTACATTACAAATAAAATGTGTTATTAGCCATTTAAAGCTACATTACAAATAAAATGTGTTATTATTAGTTATTAGCCATTTAAAGCTACATTACAAATAAAATGTGTTATTATTAGTTATTAGCCATTTAAAGCACACTACAAATAAAATGTGTTATTATTAGTTATTAGCCATTTATAGCACACTACAAATAAAATGTGTTATTATTAGTTATTAGCCATTTAAAGCACACTACAAATAAAATGTGTTATTATTAGTTATTAGCCATTTAAAGCTACATTACAAATAAAATGTGTTATCATTAGTTATTAGCCATTTATAGCACACTACAAATAAAATGTGTTATTATCAGTTATTAGCCATTTAAAGCACACTGCAAATAAAATGTGTTATTATCAGTTATTAGCCATTTAAAGCACACTACAAATAAAATGTGTTATTATTAGTTATTAGCCATTTAAAGCACACTATAAATAAAATGTGTTATTATTAGTTATTAGCCATTTATAGCAAACTACAAATAAAATGTGTTATTATTAGTTATTAGCCATTTATAGCACACTACAAATAAAATGTGTTATTATTAGTTATTAGCCATTTAAAGCACACTACAAATAAAATGTGTTATTATTAGTTATTAGCCATTTAAAGCACACTACAAATAAAATGTGTTATTATCAGTTATTAGCCATTTATAGCACACTACAAATAAAATGTGTTATTATCAGTTATTAGCCATTTAAAGCACACTACAAATAAAATGTGTTATTATTAGTTATTAGCCATTTATAGCACACTACAAATAAAATGTGTTATTATTAGTTATTAGCCATTTAAAGCACACTACAAATAAAATGTGTTATTATTAGTTATTAGCCATTTAAAGCACACTACAAATAAAATGTGTTATTATCAGTTATTAGCCATTTATAGCACACTACAAATAAAATGTGTTATTATCAGTTATTAGCCATTTATAACACACTACAAATAAAATGTGTTATTATCAGTTATTAGCCATTTAAAGAGCACTACAAATAAAATGTGTTATTATCAGTTATTAGCCATTTAAAGCACACTACAAATAAAATGTGTTATTATCAGTTATTAGCCATTTAAAGCACACTACAAATAAAATGTGTTATTAGCCATTTAAAGCTACATTACAAATAAAATGTGTTATTATCAGTTATTAGCCATTTATAGCACACTACAAATAAAATGTGTTATTATTAGTTATTAGCCATTTAAAGCACACTACAAATAAAATGTGTTATTATCAGTTATTAGCCAATT
The DNA here is from genome assembly GCF_036924035.1 of Leuresthes tenuis. Classification (NCBI taxonomy): domain Eukaryota; kingdom Metazoa; phylum Chordata; class Actinopteri; order Atheriniformes; family Atherinopsidae; genus Leuresthes; species Leuresthes tenuis. Next base: position 1,025,532 of record NW_027325375.1, on the reverse strand, counting down.
AAAGCTACATTACAAATAAAATGTGTTATTATTAGTTATTAGCCATTTAAAGCACACTACAAATAAAATGTATTATCATTAGTTATTAACCATTTAAAGCACACTACAAATAAAATGTGTTATTATTAGTTATTAGCCATTTATAGCACAGTACAAATAAAATGTGTTATTATTAGTTATTAGCCATTTAAAGCACTCTACAAATAAAATGTGTTATTATCAGTTATTAGCCATTTATAGCACACTACAAATAAAATGTGTTATTATCAGTTATTAGCCATTTATAGCACACTACAAATAAAATGTGTTATTATCAGTTATTAACCATTTAAAGCACACTATAAATAAAATGTGTTATTATTAGTTATTAGCCATTTAAAGCACACTACAAATAAAATGTGTTATTAGCCATTTAAAGCTACATTACAAATAAAATGTGTTATTAGCTATTTAAAGCACTCTACAAATAAAATGTGTTATTAGCCATTTAAAGCTACATTACAAATAAAATGTGTTATTAGCCATTTAAAGCTACATTACAAATAAAATGTATTATTATCAGTTATTAGCCATTTATAGCACACTACAAATAAAATGTGTTATTATTAGTTATTAGCCAGTTAAAGCACACTACAAATAAAATGTGTTATTATTAGTTATTAACCATTTAAAGCACACTACAAATAAAATGTGTTATTATTAGTTATTAGCCATTTATAGCACACTACAAATAAAATGTGTTATTATCAGTTATTAACCATTTAAAGCACACTATAAATAAAATGTGTTATTATTAGTTATTAGCCATTTATAGCACACTACAAATAAAATGTGTTATTATCAGTTATTAGCCATTTAAAGCACACTACAAATAAAATGTGTTATTATTAGTTATTAGCCATTTAAAGCACACTACAAATAAAATGTGTTATTATCAGTTATTAACCATTTAAAGCACACTATAAATAAAATGTGTTATTATTAGTTATTAACCATTTAAAGCACACTATAAATAAAATGTGTTATTATTAGTTATTAGCCATTTATAGCACTCTACAAATAAAATGTGTTATTATCAGTTATTAGCCATTTAAAGCACACTACAAATAAAATGTGTTATTATCAGTTATTAACCATTTAAAGCACACTATAAATAAAATGTGTTATTATTAGTTATTAGCCATTTATAGCACTCTACAAATAAAATGTGTTATTATTAGTTATTAGCCATTTAAAGCACACTACAAATAAAATGTGTTATTATCAGTTATTAGCCATTTAAAGCACACTACAAATAAAATGTGTTATTATCAGTTATTAGCCATTTATAGCACACTACACATAAAATGTGTTATTATTAGTTATTAGCCATTTATAGCACTCTACAAATAAAATGTGTTATTATTAGTTATTAGCCATTTAAAGCACACTACAAATAAAATGTGTTATTATCAGTTATTAGCCATTTAAAGCACACTACAAATAAAATGTGTTATTATCAGTTATTAGCCATTTAAAGCACACTACAAATAAAATGTGTTATTATTAGTTATTAGCCATTTAAAGCACACTACAAATAAAATGTGTTATTATCAGTTATTAGCCATTTATAGCACACTACAAATAAAATGTGTTATTATTAGTTATTAGCCATTTAAAGCACACTACAAATAAAATGTTGTGTTATTATCAGTTATTAGCCATTTATAGCACACTACAAATAAAATGTGTTATTATCAGTTATTAGCCATTTAAAGCACACTATAAATAAAATGTGTTATTATTAGTTATTAACCATTTAAAGCACACTATAAATAAAATGTGTTATTATTAGTTATTAGCCATTTATAGCACACTACAAATAAAATGTGTTATTATTAGTTATTAGCCATTTATAGCACTCTACAAATAAAATGTGTTATTATTAGTTATTAGCCATTTAAAGCACACTACAAATAAAATGTGTTATTATCAGTTATTAGCCATTTAAAGCACACTATAAATAAAATGTGTTATTATTAGTTATTAACCATTTAAAGCACACTATAAATAAAATGTGTTATTATTAGTTATTAGCCATTTATAGCACTCTTCAAATAAAATGTGTTATTATTAGTTATTAGCCATTTAAAGCACACTACAAATAAAATGTGTTATTATTAGTTATTAGCCATTTAAAGCACACTACAAATAAAATGTGTTATTATTAGTTATTAGCCATTTAAAGCTACATTACAAATAAAATGTGTTATTATTAGTTATTAGCCATTTAAAGCACACTACAAATAAAATGTGTTATTATCAGTTATTAGCCATTTATAGCACACTACACATAAAATGTGTTATTATTAGTTATTAGCCATTTATAGCAAACTACAAATAAAATGTGTTATTATCAGTTATTAGCCATTTATAGCACACTACAAATAAAATGTGTTATTATCAGTTATTAGCCATTTATAGCACACTACACATAAAATGTGTTATTATTAGTTATTAGCCATTTATAGCAAACTACAAATAAAATGTGTTATTATCAGTTATTAGCCATTTATAGCACACTACAAATAAAATGTGTTATTATCAGTTATTAGCCATTTAAAGCACACTACAAATAAAATGTGTTATTATTAGTTATTAACCATTTAAAGCACACTATAAATAAAATGTGTTATTATTAGTTATTAGCCATTTATAGCACTCTACAAATAAAATGTGTTATTATTAGTTATTAGCCATTTAAAGCACACTATAAATAAAATGTGTTATTATCAGTTATTAGCCATTTAAAGCACACTATAAATAAAATGTGTTATTATTAGTTATTAACCATTTAAAGCACACTATAAATAAAATGTGTTATTATTAGTTATTAGCCATTTATAGCACTCTACAAATAAAATGTGTTATTATTAGTTATTAGCCATTTAAAGCACACTATAAATAAAATGTGTTATTATCAGTTATTAGCCATTTAAAGCACACTATAAATAAAATGTGTTATTATTAGTTATTAGCCATTTAAAGCACACTACAAATAAAATGTGTTATTATCAGTTATTAGCCATTTAAAGCACACTATAAATAAAATGTGTTATTATTAGTTATTAACCATTTAAAGCACACTATAAATAAAATGTGTTATTATTAGTTATTAGCCATTTATAGCACTCTACAAATAAAATGTGTTATTATTAGTTATTAGCCATTTAAAGCACACTACAAATAAAATGTGTTATTATTAGTTATTAGCCATTTATAGCAAACTACAAATAAAATGTGTTATTATTAGTTATTAGCCATTTAAAGCTACATTACAAATAAAATGTGTTAATATTAGTTATTAGCCATTTAAAGCACACTACAAATAAAATGTGTTATTATTAGTTATTAGCCATTTAAAGCACACTACACATAAAATGTGTTATTATTAGTTATTAGCCATTTAAAGCACACTACAAATGAAATGTGTTATTATTAGTTATTAGCCATTTAAAGCACACTACAAATAAAATGTGTTATTATTAGTTATTAGCCATTTAAAGCTACATTACAAATAAAATGTGTTATTATCAGTTATTAGCCATTTAAAGCACACTACAAATAAAATGTGTTATTATTAGTTATTAGCCATTTAAAGCACACTACAAATAAAATGTGTTATTATCAGTTATTAGCCATTTATAGCACACTACAAATAAAATGTGTTATTATCAGTTATTAGCCATTTATAGCACAGTACAAATAAAATGTGTTATTATCAGTTATTAGCCATTTAAAGCTACATTACAAATAAAATGTGTTATTATTAGTTATTAGCCATTTAAAGCTACATTACAAATAAAATGTGTTATTATCAGTTATTAGCCATTTAAAGCTACATTACAAATAAAATGTGTTATTATTAGTTATTAGCCATTTAAAGCTACATTACAAATAAAATGTGTTATTATCAGTTATTAGCCATTTAAAGCACACTACAAATAAAATGTGTTATTATTAGTTATTAACCATTTAAAGCACACTATAAATAAAATGTGTTATTATTAGTTATTAGCCATTTATAGCACTCTACAAATAAAATGTGTTATTATTAGTTATTAGCCATTTAAAGCACACTATAAATAAAATGTGTTATTATCAGTTATTAGCCATTTAAAGCACACTATAAATAAAATGTGTTATTATTAGTTATTAGCCATTTAAAGCACACTATAAATAAAATGTGTTATTATTAGTTATTAACCATTTAAAGCACACTATAAATAAAATGTGTTATTATTAGTTATTAACCATTTAAAGCACACTATAAATAAAATGTGTTATTATTAGTTATTAGCCATTTATAGCACTCTACAAATAAAATGTGTTATTATTAGTTATTAGCCATTTAAAGCACACTATAAATAAAATGTGTTATTATCAGTTATTAGCCATTTAAAGCACACTATAAATAAAATGTGTTATTATTAGTTATTAGCCATTTAAAGCACACTACAAATAAAATGTGTTATTATCAGTTATTAGCCATTTAAAGCACACTATAAATAAAATGTGTTATTATTAGTTATTAACCATTTAAAGCACACTATAAATAAAATGTGTTATTATTAGTTATTAGCCATTTATAGCACTCTACAAATAAAATGTGTTATTATTAGTTATTAGCCATTTAAAGCACACTACAAATAAAATGTGTTATTATTAGTTATTAGCCATTTATAGCAAACTACAAATAAAATGTGTTATTATTAGTTATTAGCCATTTAAAGCTACATTACAAATAAAATGTGTTAATATTAGTTATTAGCCATTTAAAGCACACTACAAATAAAATGTGTTATTATTAGTTATTAGCCATTTAAAGCACACTACACATAAAATGTGTTATTATTAGTTATTAGCCATTTAAAGCACACTACAAATGAAATGTGTTATTATTAGTTATTAGCCATTTAAAGCACACTACAAATAAAATGTGTTATTATTAGTTATTAGCCATTTAAAGCTACATTACAAATAAAATGTGTTATTATCAGTTATTAGCCATTTAAAGCACACTACAAATAAAATGTGTTATTATCAGTTATTAGCCATTTAAAGCACACTACAAATAAAATGTGTTATTATCAGTTATTAGCCATTTATAGCACAGTACAAATAAAATGTGTTATTATCAGTTATTAGCCATTTAAAGCTACATTACAAATAAAATGTGTTATTATCAGTTATTAGCCATTTATAGCACACTACAAATAAAATGTGTTATTATCAGTTATTAGCCATTTATAGCACAGTACAAATAAAATGTGTTATTATCAGTTATTAGCCATTTAAAGCTACATTACAAATAAAATGTGTTATTATTAGTTATTAGCCATTTAAAGCTACATTACAAATAAAATGTGTTATTATCAGTTATTAGCCATTTAAAGCTACATTACAAATAAAATGTGTTATTATTAGTTATTAGCCATTTAAAGCTACATTACAAATAAAATGTGTTATTAGCCATTTAAAGCTACATTAAAGGCAGCTTTTCAGAGTCCGTCAGCTGAGAGGAGTAAAAGTCTCTCCGCTCTCAGCTCCATGAGGAGCTTTGACTCGACTTTATTTAATTTTCCACAGGTAAGCGTGTGCACGAGGTGTTCGGCTGCAGGTGAATCTGAGCCCCCCACAGAGGAAAAAACGGGGGTTTCGCTCCCTGGATGTGTGTGAAATCTGTATGAGAGTCGGCTATATGGTCGCTGTGGGCTCTTCACATGGACCTGCTGAGTTTGCTTGTCCTTTTGTCACGTCTGAGCTGCCGGTGCTATCATCAGCAGAAACACACGTGCACACGTGCACACGTGCACACTCACACATGCATACATCCCTCTCTGGGCACGCATGTAGACCTGAATAAATTCACTATCAAGTCCCAAAACGCTTTTATTTGAAGGTCTGCATCCAGCTGTTCGTCTCATTTTGTGCTCGATGCACCCAGGACACACACATGTACACACACACACACACACACACACACACACACACCCTCACGTGCACAGACAGAGAGTCTGGGCAATGTGCTGACACCAGTAAGCCATTCCTAAATGTTTATTGTTCGGTGCAGCAAGAGGAGAGAGAAGGGTGAATGCTCAGCTCTGCACCGGCCGGCTTCTCACTCTCTTTTAATCACACAAATGCTGAAAAATATCCACCTTTTTCCCCTTTTTTTTAATAAAGACTCGCTCCTTCTTCTGCCACACATGCTGCAGTGTGAGGAGAACCAGCCGAGCAGCGGCATCTGAAAGTTAGGCTGCCAGTTGCAGCTCATGGGCCGGTGCCAAAGGGCTGCCGGAGCTGCCAATGAGACCTTTCACATGGTGCCGCTGCCCTCTGCTAACCTTTATTAGCATGATATTATTCAGCTGTGCACATTTACCAAAGACAGCAGCAGGTTTCTGCTCCTCTGCAACACGAGCTGCAGCGTAATGATGATCCATAAAAGCACCATTGATCCGGTTTATCCATTAAACTAACTAGTTAAAACACTAAAAAGTAACCACAGTGACCCCAACGCATTGAATTCACTGCAGAATGATTGATTTCTGATTAAGGATTGATGGTTTTCCATAAACAGCTGATTTCTCCTCCATGAGTGTAATTTGAAATGTGTCTAAAAGCTTGTGCTGGAGTCCTTTCCTGCAGGTGATTTAATGCAAAGGCCTATAAATAAATCCCCCCCCCCTGCTGTGGAAAGCCACACTGCCCCCCCCCCTAACATATAGCACCGTATAGCCGTGCGGCCCTTTGTCTTTGGATGAATCGACGTGTGTTAACCCCTCTGTGGCTCACACAACAACACAATGGAGTCCAAAGCAAAGTGCTGACATGAGCCCAGGCGTGCCGGCCCCCCGGCCCCCGACACCCCTGGGTGTATATATACCCCCATAAACACACTGTGCCTGCAGACTGTTCAGTGGAACCCTGCGACACATAGCTCACCACTTTGGGTAGGTCAAACCAGTTAATAATGCAGCACAGTTTCCCAATCTATGGACATCAAGCCTCTAATTATCAACCTGGAACAGGGAGTCTTTACTGAGCTTCTTTACTGTCTTTACTGCATTTAAAGCGGTTAATGAGGGTGAAAGAGAACTGAGGGTGCATAGATGATACAGAGACAGTGTTTTTCTTCCTCTGCCCTGACTGTTGGTGCATTCTCCCAACAGGTACTGCTGAAAAAGAAAAGCAACATGGCTCTGACAAACCCCATGCCCATGGGCCCCTGGAAGGTAAGCAGACACCTCCTCCTGAACTGTCCCTGCCTCCATCAGCTGCATTAAGCGCCTCCTTGTGTGGTTGCAGATCACCGTGTACGATCAGGAGTACTTCCAGGGCAGACGTATGGAGTTCACCGCCAGCTGCCAGAACATCATGGAGTGTGGGATGGAGAACATCCGCTCCCTGAAGGTCGAGTGTGGCGCGTATGTATCCCCAGAGCCAACTCTTTTGGGCACATTCAGGGGCTTAAACACGGTGCTGAGTGTCTGTTTTCACGGCTTGCAGTTGGGTGGGATACGAGCACTCCAGCTTCTGCGGCCAGCAGTTCATCCTGGAGAAGGGAGACTACCCTCGCTTTGAGGCCTACAGCGGCAGCAACTCCTACCGCATTGAGAGGATGATCTCCTTCAGGCCCGTTTGCTGCGCTGTAGGTCCAGCAGAACTCACCACAACAGCCGCTGAGCTTCGCCTCAAGCCACGCTAACTGACTTTTCCTCCTTTCCACAGAACCACAAGGACTCCCGCATGACCATCTTTGAGATGGAGAACATGACGGGCCGTCAGTTTGAGCTGTGTGACGATTATCCCTCTCTGCAGGCCATGGGCTGGATGAACAACGAGGTCGGATCCATGCACATCCAGAGTGGAGCGTAGGTTCAGCTTTTCGTGATGTTTGATAAGACCTGAGGCTTCCCAGCCGGAAACAGATCCCCGGGACACTCCGACGCCACTTCTTTTACTCGATTATGCTGAAATTCCCTTTGCTTTTCTGTCTCCCTGCAGCTTTGTGTGCTACCAGTTCCCTGGTTACTGAGTGCTGAGATATTTTAAAATAGATTTTATTCCTTCTACAACTAAACTAACATGATTATCTTTGAATGGAGCCTCCAGTCACCTGCATGCCCAACTGGAATGAGGGATTATGTTCCAAAAAAACAGCCAACCACTGTTTTTCCCAGATTTATTTGACTTTGTTCTTAATTTATCATTTGGAGAGGCTATTTTTCTATTCTTTGGGGCGTTTTCTGCCATCTCTAAGGGGGAGACTGAGTAGCAGTGCTGCCATTTTGCATGTGTGCTCCATTGTGTGGTTTAAGTCCCTTTAAGATGGCTGTGAATAGGTATATTGTTAATAAAGTCTATATTTTTTTGTATAGCAGTCTCTGGTTCTGGCTTCCCAGCCGGAAACAGATCCCCGGGACACTCCGACGCCACTTCTTTTACTCGATTATGCTGAAATTCCCTTTGCTTTTCTGTGTCTCCCTGCAGCTTTGTGTGCTACCAGTTCCCTGGTTACCGTGGCTACCAGTACATCATGGAGTGCGACTGTCACGGAGGAGAGTACAAGTGTTACCGTGAGTTTGGTTTCCACGCCCAGACTCCCCAGATTCAGTCCATCAGGAGGATCCAGCACTGAGAGGGAAGCGCTTCCCCTCCTCCTGCACTTCCATCCCTCCTTCTTCTTCCTCCACTCCCACACATCTATCTCCCCGGCTCTGTCGGTCCAGTCGGTCAAAGCCAGATCCTGAACTGGACTTCAGGCGCTTACCTACGTCAGTGGTTCACTGCACTTTTGATTATCTTTTCTTTAAATGAAGCATCATTAAGAAAAGGAAAAATGTGAGAAAGACAGAAAACAGGAGAGAAAAGCCTCGTCTGCTGAGGTTTGCTGCAGAACACCTTAAAGTTTTCTTTGCTCGTTTCCACCTTTGATGGCACCGTCATCATCACTGTCTTCTTCTGCATCAGCACAACCAGACCCGCTGTTATTGTGACATCCATGACTGCCTGTGTTCAAGACAATGAATAAAGAGAATGAGCAAAGAGAGATTCATGATACTGACATGTGATTCAGCTCCATCTGTGTCTTCTTTTCCTTTAGCAGCTTCATCAAGCAGCTCAAATAACTGTCATCAGCATGCAAAACACAGACCTCTAAGGCTTAAAATCCTTAAAACCAAAGCTCTAACAGCCTGAAAGGGGAAATGTGAGCAAACACACCCAAAGTGATGCCACTGATGGCTCCAAACGCTCTAATTCCTGAGCTGCAATGTGTTTTAAAATGCTTAAACCAGCAGAAAGGGGCAGGAACATGAGTTCAGTTCATGCTTAAACAGTATTTTGAAGTCTGCTGAACACTAAACTAGTATTTGTTTTATTCAGTGGGAATAAGAAAGACTGATGAACCATTCAGATTATAACTGAATTATAATCTGTGTGACTGACGCAGCCACATTTATTCAGTTTTACTCAAAGTCCTTCGATGAAATATTCATAGTTTCATAGTTTTACTGCAGAAAAAAGATCAAAAATCTGATGTAGAGTTAAAGGACTCAGCCACACATTGATTAAGGTTGGTGTGTAATCAGCTTTTTACAGATCTAAGTTGGAGGGGAAGAAATGTTTTAAATTACATGAAATAAAGTGACTTTTAATCACCTGTTTTTGGGAAATCAGAGCAGATTCATTCCATTTATTCTAAATGTTTTATTTGAATGACTCATCTTAATAAGAAGTTGGTTAAACTGACAGAAACATATACGTCTATTTTAAATCACTGATCAAACGCCCTTACAGCCAGTTAAAAGTTGTATAAAAAAAGTATAATATAAGTGCAAATATATATATATAAGAGCAGTCCCTGACCAGGCTTATGGTAATTACTTTCCACCGCTTGCAGCAATAAAACCTTTAAATAAAGCCTTTTAAAAGCACTTTGAAGAAGGGGTCCAAATTAAGGTGATTTATAATAAAATATAAATAAAATAAAATAAAATAAAATAAAATAAAATAAAAAATAATATAATAAAAAATAATAAAATAAAATAAAATAAAAAATAATATAATAAAAAATAATAAAATAAAATAAAATAAAATAAAATAAAATAAAATAAAATAAAATAAAATAAAATAAAATATAATATACTTACTTTTTAGATGTTTGAAAGCATGATTTTAATATTATCATTTAGCTGTTTTATTTGTTGTATGAACTGTTTGAAGGCAATCTATGTTGGGAGGGGACTGATCTACTGGATGAGTGTTTAAAGACTGAGTGCTGAGATATTTTATAATAGATTTTATTCCTTCCACAACTAAACTAACATGATTATCTCTGAATGGAGCCTCCAGTCACCTGCATGCCCAACTGGAATGAGGGATTATGTTCCAAAAAACAGCCAATCACTGTTTTTACCAGATTTATATGAGTTTGTTCTTAATTTATCATTTGGAGAGGCTATTTTTCTATTCTTTGGGGCGTTTTCTGCCATCTCTAAGGGGGGAGACTGAGTAGCAGTGCTGCCATTTTGCATGTGTGCTCCATTGTGTGGTTTAAGTCCCTTTAAGATGCCTGTGAATAGGTAAACTGAGTGTTCGATCTCATTTAAATTGGGTTGTGTGTAGTGGTGTTTCAGTCACAAATTGCCATGTATTTGTGATTTTTTTCTCTTGCTGTGCATAACTTCACAAGTCTAGTCCCAGGGCTGTTTTCATTTGAACCATTTCATGTTTGGTTTGATTTAGTCTTTTATTATTTACTCACTCTAGAGATCTGTATTTTATCAAATAAAATAAAGTCTATATTTTTTTGTATAGCAGTCTCTGGTTCCAGTTTATTCGGGGTCTATCACTTGGTCACATTTGGAAACAGCTGTAAAGGAAAAGCTGTGCGAGGGCAATGAAATTGGTGTTACACGTGTCGCCACTAGAGGGAGCTGTGGGTGAGCAGAGAAGCGCGACAGTTGTTTTTCCTTTACGGCTGATGATGACATGTCAACAACAAACATGGCAGCCAGCAGCTACTGGGAAGGTAAATTATGTCAGAGCACCGATTTTATTGTCTGTTAAAGCTTGTACATCTTGTATTAGTCTCCCCCGACGTAGACCGGCCACAGACGCTACGTTGATAAAGTTTATTCCTGCAGAGCAACGACATTTTAGGTGTTTGAAAGCTAATATTTGAGGCTAATCTGTTAGCTTGGTGAACGGAAGCGGCGAAGTTGAAAAGTTTCCTTTGACAGTCAGAAAAGCTGGTTAAAGTTTCGTTTAAGTTCACAATCTGCTGCCTGTTATTAAAAACTATTTCAGAAAGTAAGACATTTCAACGGCGATAAAAGTTTACCTGAATACATTAAAGCAAGTCGTGTGCCGTGAATGTAATTTAATGTAATTTAATGTAAGCTGTACCTTAATTTAATGTAATTTAATGTAATTTAATGTAAGCTGTACCTTAATTTAATGTAATTTAATGTAATTTAATGTAAGCTGTACCTTAATTTAATGTAATTTAATGTAATTTAATGTAAACTGTACCTTAATTTAATGTAATTTAATGTAATTTAATGTAAGCTGTACCTTAATTTATTGTAATTTAATGTAATTTAATGTAAGCTGTACCTTAATTTAATGTGATTTAATGTAATTTAATGTAAGCTGTACCTTAAAGTTTGTTTTTCCCATAAAAGCATTTACTCCAGAACTCAAACACATGTTTTAAACTGTTGAGCAGCAATATAATTTAATGTATTTTGACTTCTATTCTTGTGTTTCTTTGATTTAATGGTGTCATACAGTAACTCTGGAGCTCTGTTGCACAGAAGATCAGATATTATTTCCCCCACTACTATACTGTGTGTCTTTCTGAGTGGTTTAATTTCAAAGTTATTTACTTTATGTGATTTACTTTAGTGCTTTTACTTTAGAAAAGTACTGAACTTGTTGGGAAAGCTGTTTTCTGGCTTCAGGAATGAACAGAAATCTCCCTGCAGCGCTGCAGATTCATTTGTTTCTCTGTTCCTTCTCTCAGATTTACGTAAACAGGCCAGACAGCTGGAGAATGAGCTGGACCTGAAGCTGGTCTCCTTCAGCAAGCTGTGCACCAGCTACAGCAGCAGCCGTGAGCAGCGGCCCAGAGACAGCCGGTAGCAGCAGCCTCACCAAACGGATGTTCTCTGACTTAAAGAGCATCCTCACACGTTTAAAGTTGTTTCATCCAGACTTTTGTTGTTGTTTTTAACATTTTAAAACTGTAACTGAACAGATGTTGCACATAATGCTAGTTTTATCTCAGATGTACACTTGGTAACAGGAATAAAACTCCACTTCTTTATAAACTAAATGCTTTTTTGTGGAAAAACAAGTGAAACACTTTCCTTCTCATATCAGGTCTGACTCTTTTGGTCCCTCTCAAGACAATATGCTCGTCGCCATGACGACTGAACTGGAGCAGCTCTTGGCCAAAGTAGGTGAAATGTCATCTGAATGCTTTTCAGTTGGTTTTTCCTGGATGTTTCCTGCTTTTTATCATTTTTATTGACTGCATTAGTTTGAACTTGTTGTTTCATTGTGTAATAAGTTGGATTCCTTTTTATTTTAAAGCCACTCAGCCCTTAAAGTCATTACGGCGATGCTTTCCTGATGTTGACTTTGTGTTTTTTACGGCAGCTTTCGGCGGCCAATGACCAAATGGCCGAGTACACGAACACGCCTGGAACGTCTTCGCAGAACGCGGCGTTAATGCACACTTTACAGCGGCACAGAGACATTCTGCAGGTACGAGCCGCTTCTCTCTCTGGGGAAAGGGAGCTGCTGTAAATATGTTTCTGTGCTTTGTACCAGTACCACCGGGCTTTTGTCTTGTAGGACTACACTCACGAGTTCCACAAAACCAGAAACAACTTCGTCAGCCTGCGAGAGCGAGAGGATCTGCTGGGCTCCGTTCACAGAGACATTGAGTAAGCACATTTCCATCTTCTCACCAGCAGAATAACACCAGCTGATCCTCAGTGAAGGTGCTTCTGGGTTGCACATGTAGAGATTTTCACCTTTTATCACTTCTTTTACTTTTATTAACCTTTATTTATACAGGTAAAATCTCATTGAGACCCAGGGTCTCATTTGCAAGAGAGACCTGTTCTTTAAAAGGGATAAAAGGTTTATTCTGGTAAAATTAATCTGCATTTGAAGATGATCTAACTTTATTTAACCACATCTGTTTCCAGTTAAATTGAATGTGTTGCCCTTTAATATCCTCTTAGATCTCTATTCCTCCAGTGATTAGTTGTTACATGTTAAAATAGTTGCATGTTGCATTGCAAAAACTCCTAAAATGACGATTCTGTTACTGCAAATATCAGAGAAAACAGTTGTTTACAGTCGAGAAAGTTGGAACCAAGCAAAGTTTTTGCTTTTTGACTTGAATAAAATTGTTAGAATTAATTTATTCATTAATTTTCTGTTCAGAAAACTATTGACATGTCCTTAATGCAGCTCAGTTAAGACTCTGACACTTAAAAGAATGTTATTTCTGCCTGTTTTGCGTCCTGAAACTTCATGGACATGAATTCATGGATTAATGAGTCCTTTCTGCATCTTTGTGGCAGCTTTCTGTCCTGAACTCTTTCTATTCTTCACACGGTTTCTTTAATCTTTCTCTCGTTCCTTTCAGATTTATTCTTCTGTGCATTTCCTTATCCTCCAGCTATGCTGTTCTTAACCAGCAGGAGGCAGAGATGTCCTCTCTGTCTGATTCCCCCAGCCTTTTAACACTCTCCCTTCCCTCTATCACATTACACTCCCTAATAAGAGGAACCTCCTCTCATTATCCTGTCATCCCTCCTTCTTTCTCTGTCTGTTTCTCTCTCTTTCTCTGGGGGAAACCTTCCCTAAGTGCCCTCTACAGTAAATCAAACCACAGGGCTTTCATTTGCCCGAAGCTGAGGGAGAGTGGTTACATCTTGCCATCCCCAGTGCAGATAAATGCTTTATCAGGGCAGGAGAAGGAGAGCGAGGCAGCCGGAGGGAGATGGAGAGATGTGTCCTGATCTGAAGTTGACTGATAACAAAAAGGATGAGAGTAGATTTTAATTATTTCCTTAAAGATGAGCGGCGACGTGTGTTGGAAACAGAGCAGATGATGAATTGAATAGATCATGAGTGCAGAAAGCAGAGCAATGCTTTAAGGAAGAGATGGAGGATAGTGTTTAGAATTAAGCTGATCACTTAAAAGCCTGAGCTCAGGAAGCACGTCATGCAGGTATCGCTTTACAAGAGTTAAACACCTGTTGGTGGCAAACCTGTGAAAGATGGGGGTCTCTTCTGTTAGCATCTGACTGGATCCCCCTTTTCCTCTGACTCTGTGGGCTTGAGAAGCTTTCTTTAGGAGCACATATCTGAAAGCTAACTGGGAAAGTGACCAGATGGTTTTCATTTGATTTCCTTTGCCGAGTGCAGTTCACCATCTGATGTTTGCTCTCTTTTCTGACTCAGGTCCTACAAAAGCAGCTCAGGGGTGAATAACAGAAGAACTGAGCTCCTCCTGAAGGAAAGTGAACATCTCAGAAAGTAAGGGACTGTTTCGTTCTCCTCAGAGCAACTTTTTAGGGGAAAAACCCAACAAATAATTGATAAAATGTTGAAAAGGTCAGAAATGATTCAAAAAGGTCAGAACATGCACTCAAACAGCAGGGCGCTAAAAAAGAGAAAGACTGAGGTGGGTTTGTAGCACAGCTGGTGCACACCTGAAATTCAGCATGCTTTACTAATAATCAAATAAAGAAAATAGAAAAATAACAGATTAATTAAGAAAAAGGAACACGTGTATGCAAAAGACAACAAACCAGAGTGAATGAAATAGAACTGCAGGATCAAAATGTAGGTGTAAATGTATAAATGTATGTATAAATGTATTAATGTAGGTATAAATGTATAAATGTAGGTATAAATGTATAAATCTAGGTATAAATGTAGGTATAGATGTATAAATGTAGGTATAAATGTATAAATCTAGGTATAAATGTAGGTATAGATGTATAAATGTAGGTATAAATGTATAAATCTAGGTATAAATGTAGGTATTAATGTGTAAATGTAGGTATAAATGTATAAATGTAGGTATAGATGTAGGTATAGATGTATAAATGTATAAATGTAGGTATAGATGTATAAATGTAGGTATTAATGTGTAAATCTAGGTATAAATGTAGGTGTAGGTATAAATGTAGGTATAGATGTATAAATGTAGGTATAAATGTAGGTATAGATGTATAAATGTAGGTATAAATGTATAAATGTAGGTATAGATGTATAAATGTAGGTATAGATGTATAAATGTAGGTATAAATGTAGGTATAGATGTATAAATGTAGGTATAGATGTATAAATGTAGGTATAAATGTATAAATGTAGGTATAGATGTATAAATGTAGGTATAGATGTAGGTATAGATGTATAAATGTAGGTATAAATGTAGGTATAAATGTATAAATGTAGGTATAGATGTATAAATGTAGGTATAGATATAGGTATAGATGTATAAATGTAGGTATAGATGTATAAATGTAGGTATAAATGTATAAATGTAGGTATAGATGTAGGTATAAATGTATAAATGTAGGTATAGATGTATAAATGTAGGTATTAATGTAGGTATAGATGTATAAATCTAGGTATAAATGTATAAATGTAGGTATAAATGTATAAATCTAGGTATAAATGTAGGTATAGATTTATAAATCTAGGTATAAATGTATTAATGTAGGTATAAATGTATAATTGTAGGTATAGATGTATAAATGTAGGTATAGATATAGGTATAGATGTATAAATGTATAAATGTAGGTATAGATATATAAATGTAGGTATAAATGTATAAATGTAGGTATAGATGTAGGTATAAATGTATTAATGTAGGTATAAATGTATAAATGTAGGTATAAATGTATAAATGTAGGTATAAATGTATAAATCTAGGTATAGATGTATAAATGTAGGTATTAATGTGTAAATGTAGGTATAGATGTAGGTATAAATGTATTAATGTAGGTATAAATGTATAAATCTAGGTATAGATGTATAAATGTAGGTATTAATGTGTAAATGTAGGTATAGATGTAGGTATAAATGTATTAATGTAGGTATAAATGTATAAATCTAGGTATAAATGTATAAATGTAGGTATAAATGTAGGTATAGATGTATTAATGTAGGTATAAATGTAGGTATAGATGTATAAATCTAGGTATAAATGTATAAATGTAGGTATAAATGTAGGTATAGATTTATAAATCTAGGTATAAATGTATTAATGTAGGTATAAATGTATAAATCTAGGTATAAATGTAAGTATAGATGTATAAATGTAGGTATACATGTATAAATGTAGGTATAAATGTATAAATATAGGTATAAATGTAGGTATAAATGTATAAATGTAGGTATAAATGTATAAATGTAGGTATAAATGTAGGTATAGATGTATAAATGTAGGTATAGATGTATAAATCTAGGTATAAATGTCGGTATAAATGTATAAATGTATTTATATAGGTATAAAGGTATAAATGTAGGTATAAATGTATAAATGTAGGTATAGATGTATAAATGTAGGTATAAATGTCGGTATAAATGTATAAATGTAGGTTTAGATGTAGGTATAAATGTATAAATGTATTAATATAGGTATAAATGTGATAAAGCAGCTAATGTCTCTCTGTAGTTTGGGCCCTAGTTTCAGTTTTAGATTAAAAAGGAGAACAGGGAGAACATGCTTTCAGGCCTCCTGTTCGTCTGCTTTCGATGTGCACAGCATGTTCAGAAGCCGTAACCAAGCCGTAACCAAGCCGTAACCAAGCCGTAACCAAGCCGTAACCAAGCCGTAACCAAGCCGTAACCAAGCCGTAACCAAGCGGCGTTCAGAAGACCAGCCGTAACCAAGCCGTAACCAAGCCGTAACCAAGCGGCGTTCAAAAGACAAGCCGTAACCAAGCCGTAACCAAGCGGCGTTCAGAAGACCAGCCGTAACCAAGCGGCGTTCAGAAGACCAGCCGTAACCAAGCCGTAACCAAGCGGCGTTCAGAAGACCAGCCGTAACCAAGCCGTAACCAAGCCGTAACCAAGCCGTAACCAAGCCATAACCAAGCCGTAACCAAGCCGTAACCAAGCCGTAACCAAGCGGCGTTCAGAAGACCAGCCGTAACCAAGCCGTAACCAAGCCGTAACCAAGCCGTAACCAAGCCGTAACCAAGCCATAACCAAGCCGTAACCAAGCCGTAACCAAGCCGTAACCAAGCCGTAACCAAGCCGTAACCAAGCGGCGTTCAGAAGACCAGCCGTAACCAAGCGGCGTTCAGAAGACCAGCCGTAACCAAGCGGCGTTCAGAAGACCAGCCGTAACCAAGCCGTAACCAAGCTGCGTTCAGAAGACCAGCCGTAACCAAGCCGTAACCAAGCCGTAACCAAGCCGTAACCAAGCCGTAACCAAGCCGTAACCACACCCATGACCCAGGGTTCTTCACACAGCTGTTCACAGCTGCACATAAGTGGGCAGCACATGTGTTCGGTGCCAGAACAGGAGCAGGGTGGTGGGGAGGGAATAGATGGAGGAAATATAAATCACAGTATTGATTTTTGGTCTCCAGTGGAGTCTGAAAGGAAGCGCACGCTGCCCTCGTGCGCTCTGCTAAACCCTCGGCCGAACACTTCATTTATCTCAGCAGCTAATGGCCGCCAGAAAGCTCACTGCTGTGTTTTCCATCGGTCTGCAGCACGAAGCCGGTCTCACATCCCCACCTTAAAATTTTATCCACTTTCTGCTCTTACAGGAAGTGCTTTTCTGTCTTTTTTGGGTTCTGTTCCACCTCCTGACCCACACGAATGTGCTTAAATCTTCGTGGAAGGTTATTTTAGGGAGTGTGTCTCTGCTGGTTAACTGTTGTCTTCTTCTTCTGCTGTTCACAGCTCAGACAGCCTGATTGACAGTGCAATAAGGTAAGCTTTCCTGCTCCACCGCGCTCTGAGCACGAGGAACCGTGATTGGTCGATTAAAACAGACCTTCTTGCTCTCATTAAAAGCAGCATAAGTGTGACGCTGTAAAGACTAACGCTAACTTTTCCTGTTCTCGGCTCGTCTCCATCCAGCATCGCCATGGCGACCAAGGAGAACATCACATTTCAGCGTGGGACGTTGAAGTCCATTCAAACCAGGGTCACGACTCTGGCCAGTATCCTTTCCGGCCTGATTCTCCTCCTCCTCCAGGCTACTTTCTCTGGGTTTGATAAGAACACAAACGTTAGCTTAAAGCGTCTCAGCTGAGCCCAAATCATTAGCCTCCATTTGCAGGTGGCTCGGCTGCGTCGGGAATCCTGCTGATGGATTTTCCCTCATGCTTTCTGCCTGAAAGGCGTTTGGATCTGGATCATTTTCCTTCACCACACTTCTCAGATCGTTTCCCTGCCATCAACGGCCTCATCCAGAAAATCAATTTGCGCAAGAGGCGGGACTCTCTGATTCTGGGCGGGGTGATTGGCGTTTGCACCATTCTCCTGTTGCTCTACACTTTCCGTTGATCCAAGGCTTCATGCTTTCTCCTTTCAGTTTCAATCACTCCCCATAAAACATGTGCTGAAAGAGCACTAATGATGTCATTTCTGTGTGTTTTTACTGGGATTGTATGCTGCTGATGTCATACTTTGTTAATTAAAGGTGATGAGCTCACATCATGCTCATTCAAGTTTATTTCAGACATGCAGAACTATGGCACAGTCGTACAGTATAAATGTATAAACATGAACATCAGAGTGGAAAGACAGCGGGAAAACAGCCTCAGGCACCATTTGCAGCAGATTATAAACAGAACGAGGTTCAGAGATCCACAGAAACGGTAAGAAAACATCTTCCAACAGTCAAAAGTCTGCCGTCAAACACAAAGGAACAGCTCAGAAGCAGATATTACGGAGAAGCAGGGCAGGCAGAAGGGAAATTACAGACTAGAGATGCTACCTGTTGTTTCTGTCTGTCCACAGCTCACATAATTAGTTTCTTAATGATTCTTTAGGCTTTAAGGAAGGTCTTTTTGGTGAGAGTGAGTCAGTGCACCGCTCCTTTGGTCTATATGAAGCTTGCATTGCCTCCACATTGTTTCCTCTTCATTCCTGAGTTCGGAAGGCGGGGGGGGGGGGGTTATCGAGCAAGAGTCCATAGTCTATAGTTCATAGCAGAAAAGAACAAACAGAAAAACAACTTTAGCGTCTCTTCAGCCTTTTTCAACTCATATTTGTGCTTTTTGGTCTTCATCTTCTTCTTGTTTCTTCAGTGCAAACTGTAGCTCTGATGAAGTTAAAAGGGGGGGGGGGCTCCTTCCATCCCACGGGTCACTTCTGGATCTCTGGGAGAAAGAGAGCAGAGAAAGTAAATTAAAGGCTCTGCGCTAAACGGCTGTTTCATGCCGGTGTTCCATACCTAATGAAAAGCCTATGAAGATGAACACAGCCACACCCAGCAGCATGGCCAGAGCGCTCAGCAGCATGGACAGACGCCCATACTTCTTTGCGCCCTCAGTATCCCCAGTTTGGGAAACACTCATCGACTAGGGAGAAAGGGAAGGAGACCAGCCATGAATCATCATTCAGAACATACTCTAACATGTATAAAGAACATTTCCAGGGAGAAAGTGGAAGCAGAACTCACCACATGCGCATACCACAAGGCGCAAACGTTGAGCGGCACAGCGGGGCAGAAGCAGGACAGCACGGCGAGCCAGAAGTAACAAGGGTGTGCGGAGCCCGGTGGCACCGGGGAGGGCAGCTGACCCAGGCTGATCCGGGAGGAAGATTTGGGAGGGGTCGACAGCTGCCCGACAGAGCCCGATTTCAGAGGCGATCTGTGTCCGATCTGGTCCGCATCCAGGGACCGGACGCTGCCCCTGATGTTCAGGGAGAAGGAGTCGGACGGCTTGAGGTTGCTCTGCCCCGTCGGCTCGCTCGTGGCGGTGCTCAGTAGCATCTCCGTGTCCTGGAAGTTGGTCGGGTTGGAAACTTCCCTCTCGCCAAGGGCGCTTTTCCCATAGGCAGCATCAGTGTTGATAGCCATCACCGAAAGATGAATTAAATCCAAGGCGTGTTCCTTCTCCGGAGGCGCTGCTGTCCCGATGATGGCGATACTGCAAAGACTTCCGTCAGATGCTCTCCGTTGGGGGTCATCAGATTAAAATTAGGAATCTGGAGCAAAGTACACACGAGTCAGTCTATTCAATTAAGCAGACTATCTCCATGAAAATGTCTTATTGATGAGCGAGATGTTATTGATGTCTGAGTCTCTCGCGTTTAGTTGGCGGGTGCGCGTCCAAACGCACGTCTTGATTTTAGCCCCCCCACCGCCCTGTATTGTGTCGTGAGATATTACCGCATCCCGTTCATCCTTAGTGCCAGAGGCCTTCAGCTCCAGGCGAGGCGTGGAACATGCAAAAAAAACAAAAACGGCAACAATTCAACCTCTTTTGAAGCGAACACGCCCGGTGCGTAAAAGCTTTCCATTTACGCGTGGGGGTAGCAGCTTGATCAGCATATAGGACGCAGCAAAGTGTCTGATGGAGAGAGGGAGCAGAGCGAAAACGGAATCGCAAGCCTTTTAATAATTTGCCCACCTGCTGACTCAGAAACTCCGGTAAAGTTCTGCCATTGAAGCATTTATCAGGAGCCGAAATGTCTGAATGCATGAGTAGTTTAGTTTAGCCTCTTTTGCTTCAGGTTTTTTGTGTCAAGACATAATATGAAGGCATTTGGTAGTTGCTAAGTCGTTTATATTAAACTGTTTCATTATTTATTTTAGCAAAAATTAAGCTAAAATGCAGAAGCAGTGTGTGAGTAACCATGGAAACCTGCTTCCACAGGAACTAAGAGACATTTTGGGGATTAATAAAGTATTATTGAATCGAAAATTGAACAAAAACTAAGCTAAAAGACAGAAGCATCTTTCATCTTTCCATCCACAGGAACTAAGAGGGTAAGAAGCAGCCAGGAGCTGCTGATCAATGCTCTGATTAACTGATCCTCAGTCAGTGTGAGCAGCTCTATAAAAGCAGGAGTTCTGTCAGTTTAACACGATGCCAAGGAGGAAAGACACCAGCAATGATCTCAGAGAAGCAGCTGCTGCTGCCCATCAGTCTGGGAAGGGTTATAAGGCCATTTCCAGACTATCTGGAGTCCATCATTCTACAGAGAGAAAGATTATTCACAAGTGGAAAACATTCAGGACAGCTGTCAATCTTCCCAGGAGTGGACGTCCCAGCAAGTTCACCCCAAGGTGAAGAAGCCCAGAGCTACATCTCAGACTCTACAGGCCTCAGTTAGCATGTTAAAGGTTAAAGGTCACCCCAAGGTGAAAAAGCCCAGAGCTACATCTCAGACTCTGCAGGCCTCAGTTAGCATGCTAAAGGTTAAAGGTCACCCCAAGGTGAAGAAGCCCAGAGCTGCATCTCAGACTCTACAGGCTTCAGTTAGCATGCTAAAGGTTAAAGGTCACCCCAAGGTGAAAAAGCCCAGAGCTACATCTCAGACTCTACAGGCCTCAGTTAGCATGTTAAAGGTTAAAGGTCACCCCAAGGTGAAGAAGCCCAGAGCTACATCTCAGACTCTACAGGCCTCAGTTAGCATGCTAAAGGTCAAAGGTCACCCAAGGTGAAAAAGCCCAGAGCTACATCTCAGACTCTACAGGCCTCAGTTAGCATGCTAAAGGTTAAAGGTCACCCCAAGGTGAAAAAGCCCAGAGCTACATCTCAGACTCTACAGGCCTCAGTTAGCATGTTAAAGGTTAAAGGTCACCCCAAGGTGAAGAAGCCCAGAGCTACATCTCAGACTCTACAGGCCTCAGTTAGCATGTTAAAGGTTAAAGGTCACCCCAAGGTGAAAAAGCCCAGAGCTACATCTCAGACTCTACAGGCCTCAGTTAGCATGCTAAAGGTCAAAGGTCACCCAAGGTGAAAAAGCCCAGAGCTACATCTCAGACTCTACAGGCCTCAGTTAGCATGCTAAAGGTTAAAGGTCATGACAGCACAGTTAGGAACAACAGCGGCTCGTATAACCCTTAGTTCACCTGGAAAGGGTCTGCTAACGGTTTATAGTCCTAAGAGAAAACATTGTAAAGCATCTTTCAGACACTGTGCTGCTTATTTCTGGAACAAACTCCCTGAAACACTGAGATGTGCCAAAATGTTGCTGCTTTTAAATTAAAGCCCAAAACTTTCTTGTTTTGTCAGGCCTCTGAAATGTGATGATGGGTGGTCAGAGTTCCAGATACTCTTGATTATTATCTCCTTTTTACTTGTATTATCCTTTCTTACCAAAGCATTTTATTAATTCTATCTGGCACTACTTCTGGTGTGGAGTAGATTTTACAGAAAGCTTCATTGTCCTGCTTTGTTTTACGTGTCTTTGCACCTTTTTATCCTTTTATTCTGTTATTTCCCTGCTATGTAAAGCACATTGAGTTGCACTTGTGTGTGAAATGCTTTGGAACAGCGTGTTTATTCAACTGATTAAATCATATCAGGAGCAGTTTCTGTCATTAAGCTTTGAATTGATTATCAAAGTCATTACAATTTAGCGAATAAAGTACATAAGAGGCCCTGAGATGCACTGACAACCTGTCCGGGGTGTACTGGCCGTTAAGATCAGCTCTTCAATGTGCTAAAGCTAAAGCTTGAATGAAATCGTGCCACACAACAGTGACCCAGCAGCAACAGAATGTCTGGAAAAGAAAAGGATGAAGAAGAAGCACAGGTCCAGTCACATTTCAGCTTTAAATGCTGTGGTTCTGGTCAAACTTCTGCCACAGTGATGCTGTTGAAGCTGTTGAATTATGGGCCGTCCTTCAGCATTAACTGTGCAGAATATTGTGAAAAGACACTCACTCACACGCAAAATACGTTTGCTGGGAATGTGCCACCCGAGCCATTTTCTGAATGTTTCCAAGCATTCGCCGAAGAGGCCATCTGGCATTACTCAGACTGAAGAGGATGGAGCAAAAGATTTTAAATTAAGCAGATGAACATTTCGAGTTTTTAACATAAACTTATGAGCATAAGAAGGCTGTTTTTTTACTCTGAGCTCTCTGTCTCAGTCTGTCTTGGTTCACTTATTTCAGTTTAACCTCACAGCTGTGAAGCTCGTTACTGACAGTTTCAGGATGCTTTAAAAGTGGCTCAAAAGGTGCAAACTGGCTCCTGATGGTGCTTGAAATGTGATGCTGTTAGGTCCTGAAAATGGAGGGCAGTTTAGTTTAGTTTAAGGGAATCTTGGTGTGTTAAATCCTGAGATAATAATGAAACGTTTCACACATGACGCTCAAATTCTAAGCAAACAGGAATTTTCCACCATCAGTGCGTCTGATTTCAGGCTGCAGCTGCAGAAGATCACGTCATCTGGTGGTGACTTTGAGAAAGTGCAGCAAACACCCTAAAGTTCCTGGTTTCTCAGCACACATCATCTCTAAAACTCCTATCAAAGCCGATCTCTGGAGACTCTGAAGACTCTAAAACGAGTGTAAATGGCTTTAACTGCAGGTTAAAACTCTGAAACTGCAGGTTGTGTTCAGGGATAATCGCTCATGTCTTAATGCAGCTTCTCCTTGATTCCTTCCCAGCATGCATCTGACTGCCCTTGAATTTGAAATGTGTGAAGATTTGTTCAGTTAAAGCAAATGATCTTTGGTTAAGAGACATTTATTAAAATCACAGCATTAAAGGCACAGAGTTTTATGAATCTCAACACTGTCAGCTTCAGTAGTTCCTCTTCTCCTGTCTCCCAGTTTGAAAGACTTGAGATTTCACAAGTTCACATGCTGTGAAAGAATTCCACGAAGCAGCCGGTGACGCCTCGGGGCCCTGAAGAGCAGACGTTAGGTAAGCTTTGCTTCTCCCTTTATGTGGAACAGCAGCTGGATCGGACTAAATATGAGCCTGAAACCTTCTGTGTAACGGTGATAAAAAGGATTTACCTTAAAGAGCATCTGATCTGCGTTGTTCTCCTTTAATGTCATCAGCAAATTGCTCAAAGTTCAAAGTCAGACACGCTTCTGTGCGCTTTCCTGAGTGCGTGTTATTTTTGGAAGGAGATCCTTCGCTGCTGGAATGCATTTTATTACCTGTTGTGTGCAGTTGACAATAAAACTTCAGGGAGAACATTTTGTTCTTTATTGTGAGGTGGAAAAAAAAAACAGGGAACATTTCAGCAGTTTGAGTGAAAAACAGACACGTTTGAGCATGAAATTAATATAAAACAAGCTAAACAATGGCAGTAAAAATCAGACAGGATGCAAAAGTCCGACTGAGTCATACTCCCACCACCACACATCCTCTTCCTCGTGTTGAATCATCCGGGGCAGGGCTGACCAGAGCAGTTCTTCAGCTGGCAGCTTTAGCATGTGTACACCAACATAAAGCTTGCCAGTGAAGAACTGCTGTGTGTCAGCCTTTTGGGGCCATGGGTGAGGGAGCACCGGGGGCCACTCAGCAGCCGAGACCCCCCCAAAGACGGAGTCTTTCTTCCTCCTCCTTCAGATTTAGGCGTTTCTGCAGAAAGAGAAGAAGAGATGGTTTAACTTCCCCATAAAGTCCCTGCTGAAGGAGCGTGGGCAGGAGGCGGCGTGCAGCCCGCCGCACTGTGGGCGGGTGCAGGCGAGCTGAAGTGTGCACCATCAGCTGTGAGTAAGTGGCTGAAATGCAGAAACGACAGGGGAGATTCACACAGGATCACGGGTCAGATTACCGGCAGAATGGCCTCGTGGAAAATTATTCTAGTCAGTTACCGTGGTTACGAAAGGATGAGGGAGCGCTGATGAGGAGGAGTAGACGGCCTGTAAATAAAATCAGACATCTTGGAAAGCTTTTAGCAGTTCAGAGAGATAGTTTTTGGGAGTTTCTGAAGAAGCCAAACTTATTTATTCAGTTTAAAATGAGTCTTTGTACAAAACGGACCGAGTTCAGGTTATGAAACACTCAAATTTCTCTTCCTCAACAGCCTTCATCCGCAGAGAACATGCAGCTGCAGCTGGACTGCATCAGGACTTCTGTTTGAATCTAAAACTGTGTGGATAGAAATGAGCAGAGCTTCCTGATGGCGTCTGAACGGCTTACAGGCAGGTAAACCGTCTCAAACCAACAGCTATTTGAGCTTTTTCCAGTGCACCTGCATTCAGACGATGTCTTTAGCATGAAACAGGATTTCTTGTCCCAGATATGGATCAGTACCATATCTGCTGGATGCCTGGAGAGGCCAGACATCGCTTCTAAAGGCATATAAAGGACCGACTGTCCTGCCTTTTCATAAATAAAGTTTCCTTATCTTTAAAAATCTGTTACAGGGTTTTGTTTGACTGTTAATCGATCAAATATTCCCAGAATGCCCCCCAACACACACCTTAAAGTGTGGATCCTGTTAGGTCAGACACAGAAAGCTCGAGCAGGTCCGTGCCTCTCCTGCCTGCAGAGAACCTAATCTTGTGTTGATCTTAAAGTTTCACATGAGCACGATGAGTAACACATGTTGCACATTCCTTCTGTTAGGAGAGCCGGAATAATTTCAGGTATTTCAGAGCCCTGCACGCAGCGCACGGCCCGGGGAGCTGGGTGTGTCCCAATCAGCAGGCCTCAATGAGACTTCATGAAGAAATGTCTTCACTGACTTTCTGGCAGCATCCTGAAAAGGAGCCATTTGCATTCAGAGAGACGAGAAACGGTCGGTGAGGCTACAAACTCACTTCCTGACTAATTCAACGGGATAAATGTCAGTTTTTAGTCCTGAGCTGGGGAGTCGGCTGCTTGTGACTGAAAAAAACGAACTGAAAACTGCCAGAATTACACTTGACCTTTGATTAAATCAAAGCATTTAAAAACTAATCCAAATACAAGTTGTTTTTAGCCATTTTGGGTGTCTGCAGCCAGAGCTGGACTCACTGGGAATGCACTGATCTGCAGTTCCACAGCCTAGAATGACCTTTCTGTAACCTTTGTTTACTTTAAATTAAATATTCAGATTTAAACCCATCCCACCGAGCCCATTTGGAGCTTTCACATCCAAAGGTGGACGCATTTACTCATAATCCCTCTTGCCAGCCATACATCTGCATCTGGAGTGCAGCTGTTTCTGCCCACTTT
Source organism: Leuresthes tenuis (assembly GCF_036924035.1). NCBI lineage: Eukaryota > Metazoa > Chordata > Actinopteri > Atheriniformes > Atherinopsidae > Leuresthes > Leuresthes tenuis. The sequence continues at coordinate 999,337 of NW_027325375.1, read as the reverse complement.
GCACTTTAAATTGGCAGCAGGTTACAGATGTGAACAGAGTCAGCAGCTCCTGAAGAGGTTGGCAGAGATCCTGTCAGTCATATGAAAGCATGTCAGATAAAATCAGTCCTTTAAAATATATATAAACACTCCGAGGTTTGAGAGCCAACACAGATCCTACCCCAGGTTTTGACCTGGAAATAGCAGCAGAATCTAGAGCAGCCAACCTTTGGACTGTCAAAGAGACACGGCTCATGCTGTGTCAGCAGAAACGAATCCAATCGAAACCAGCGTCAGATCGTCATGGTGTCCTGATGGAGTCGGAGCAACGAATAGATTCTCGATGCTGGACAAAGACGGTAATCTATGGACTGTAAACTATCATTTTAGCTGCACTTAACTGTCTAAATAAACACAGATTTCTGTTTTTTCCACTCATTGATTGGAGTTCCTACGGAGAGTTTTTGGACCATTTGGAAACTATTAAAGGCATCTTTCCCATAAACACTGTGGCTCGATATGAATATTTCTTCCATCTCAGTCGGCTCACCTCGTGGAAGTGTCTGCTGAAGGTTCAGGGATCTCAGTGGAGCAGCACTGCAGTAAACAAGTCTGATGTTATCCTCATGGAGATATGCAGCAGCCATAATGTTTGCCATCTTAATTTAGAGCGGCTGCATGCAAACCATCGCTGAGACTCATCCTGTTGACATCAGGGCTGCAGAAAATGTAACGGCACCATCAGCCGGAGCCAAACGGGTCGGATCAGACTCATCTACCGCTGACCTTTGGCTGCTGAAAACCTAATAAAATGAGTTTTTTCCTTTAAATGGTGGCTGGTGTCGTGGAGTGAGTGAAGCAGAAGGACAGCAGTTGCTCTCAGAGTGGAGTTCAGTGTTTCTGTGGGTCCTGTGGTGGCTCTCCACCCCACATCTGAGCTCCATATGAGCAGAGTCTGATACAGAAGCTCTGTTTCCAGCGTTTACTCGGTGCCTCGGAAGGCAGGCAGCCATGGAGCGTCGGCACCTGGTGCTTTGCCTCCAGGGAGCGTCAGAATGAGTCGGGTTGGGACGGCGAGCCTCGTGGCAATGGAAGTCAAACAGACACTGAATCAGTTATTTGTTCCTGAACGTGACGCTCTCTGCCCAAACAGTGACTCTGTAGTTTCACATTCACAAAGGCAGCCAGTGTTGCTGTGCCACTCTTTGCCATATCTCCCCTACTTCAGCTTTCCCTCGGCTTTCCTGGCCCGGCCGGCCTCTCCACCCTCTTTCCCTCGGTCAGATCAGACTGTCCTGCATTCCTCACATTCCGGCTGCGTATGTTAGAAATTCCATCCGGCTGCTGTGGGCTCGCAGTCTCCTTCACTCCTCCTTTTCCATCCCCTCTCCGTCTACATCTGCTCTGCCCTGGATGCAGCTTTACTATCAGGCCGACCCTCACCTTCGCCCGCCTGCACCCCCGCTCCTCTTCCTTCCTTCCTTCTTTCTTTCTTTCTGCCTCATCTGAGAAAGGGAGGCGAGCAGTGGCCTTGAGACGAGCTTCTATCCATGTGGCAACAGTGAAAAAAGATAACATTCAGTCTAATAAACAAAAGACTGGGCTTATCTGGGCTGGAGCCGTGCATTCTGGGCCACGGCGAGCCGAGAGGACGGCAGCCGTGCTTCAGTTGAAAGGCTAGCATGTGAGAAATCTGAATGATTATGTCTAAGCAAAGAAGAAATGAGCGACTGAAGGAGATTGCTTATCAAGCCTCAGCCACAAGTCACGAGCAGAGCCTCAATTTGTCTGTCGTCAGAACTCCAAACCGTCTTCAAAAGTAGATAAATTCAAGGCAGGTTGGGATATATCTGGCTGCAACGAACAGAAAGAGCCGCAGCAAACAGCCTGACCTTAAGCCCTTTTCCTACTGCGACTCGTGTCACTGTGCACTATTAGTGCACGAGGTGAAGTAAATACCAGTGAAACTACTGAGGTGAAAAGAGAAGCACTGATTTAAGGAACTGGAAGGTGAAGAAATGCTGAATGCAGGTACTTTCCTCTGCTGGGGAGGATTTACTGTCCCAGATTGCAGTTTGGGACACAGACTGATCGTTTTAAACTGGGAATGGGGACAGAAATCAGGGAAAGGGCGGCGGCTCAGCCTCTTCTCGGTTAGCTAGACTTTAAAGGCCGTCTTACTTTAACCCCGAGATGACGGCGAATAGAACGCTGCTGGGAAATGGTGATGCACTGCAGGAGGCCCATAAGCCTGTCCTCAGGCAGCCGGTGCCATTTTAACTCAGAGAAAAACAGCTTTTTTCCTCTGCTTTCTCTTTTAAATGAACACATTCCTTCTTGCCCCATCCTTCCTTGACATGGCACGCAATAGGAATGAAGGGTGGAACCCAGGTTGAGCAAGATGGCCTCACTTCTGCAAAGGAGAGCAGTTACAGAGCTGCTCACTCTGCCTGGACACGAAGAAAACCGCACATGTAGGCAAGATGGGCCGCTTTTTAAGTGACATCCTGTCACTGCCATGTGATCCTCATTCACAGGGTGGATTATGTCACACTCCGGCTCGCAATGGCACAAATGCAGCTCGTGACACAGTCTATTGCGCATTCCTACCGGCACGCTGAACTCTAGCTGCACAATTATGTAAGAGCGTCTCCACCGATGTAACATACATAAGAGTGAGCTTTAATCTCCAGCCGTTTGTCCCCGGGGAACTCTGCCGATACATAAATGCACTTTGCTGTAAAAACACCTTTAACAAGTGTGTCAGACTGTGAAGACTTGCAGGGAAGTGAGGCGATCTGAGGCCTACACACGGTTACATCATCTGCCTTAATAATCTTTCACTGGTTCCTACAAACATGCACTTTAACTCATCTTTTGCTGGAGGAATTTGCCAAATGGCTGCTGGAGTCAGTGCATTTCTGAGAAATGCCGCCGCCATCCTGGTTTTCACCTATCGCCTACTGGAGCGCAGGCTTTTTCCTCGGCCTATCATGAACTCAGCAAAATGCAAGAGGCTCCGGGTGAAGACACTTCTGGACGAGTTGGACAAATACAGGCCTGGTGCTTTCAGCTGCAGCGTTTTACTGTGGCCTTTGAAATGATGAATGAAAGTCATTCTGGGGAGGCTTGAAAACACGATTCCTGCTTTTTATTACATACAAAAGTCTAAATATGGCTGTAAAGCGATAGATTTCTCATCAGGGATAAATGTGGCCTTTGCAGGCTCATCTGTTATCTTCTGGATTCTTTCATTTTGACATTTAATTCCACATTTAGCGGCTCTTTGGCTGCTGAAAGTCTTTTTTTAAATAACTGCATGTTCCTGAGAATTAGCCAAATCTAAATTAACTTCTTGTCGGTTGTGCTGGGATGACCAAATGTCCCGTTTCCACTGTGCCTGGAAGTCCTAGGAGCTCCCCAGAGTCCGTGGGCCTGGACTCTCAGACAGGCCCTCAGCCAGAACAACTCGCACATCACAACTGAATCCTCGAGAATCTCAGAACCTGTTGTTATAAAACTCAAATACGACCCACAGAGGCGACTTTTTCTTGGAAACAGTCATGCAAAGGACCGTTTCCGAGTTGCCATTTCTACGCAAACTGGGTCACGGAGCCACCACGGGCTAAACCAGGCTGGCAGGAACACGCACTGAGCCAGCAGAAGCACACGCACCGCTTCAGCTTCGGTAAGTTAATACGCCCCACCTTGACCGCCGGCCGGGTCGCTCCTGCCTGCTCCGGCACATCTGAACGCTCCGGCGGACTTCAGCAGGCTGCCTCGCCCACAGCTCGGCGGAGTCTCGGCGCTCTGCAGGGTGTGTCGCTGTCTGGGGATTTATTTAGCGTCCGCGCTGCAACCAGCTTTGGCAGAATTTGAGTATCTGGAGGCTTTTTATCGCGGAGAAGGCAGCGCAGGACTTCAGCCCCTTTTACACAACTCCTGCCCCAGTCCTCCCTCCCTCTATAGCTCACACACACTCACACGCCCAACCCAGACGCACACCCGGCTTCTCAGTCCGATCAGCTGGCAGCGTAATGACGTAGGCATCACGAGAAGCGCGCGTCAGAATTAGCACAGATCTGACGCGCGCACGCAGGACAGCTGTTTGCGTGAGGCAGCGGATTGAGGTGTTTATAAAATGAAGCAAACATGAGGAAGGTGGTGTTGGCAGGAGCCAGCTGCAGAGGAAGTACAGGTGACGGTGTAAATATCTCTGAGAGATGCGGAAGGATTCAGTAAAAGTGGAAAAGTAGGCCTTCTGTTTCCACTGGGATGCAAGGATCTTCATTTTATTCATCTGTATGAACATTAGTCAAATAAAGGAAACTATTGGAATAATCAAAAAGGCAAGCAGGAATTACAGTTAAGGGTCGTTTATAGCGTCTTTTCATTAGAAGAAATAGCAAAGCAAGCCTCTTATTATGCTCATCTATCAGTTCTGTGATGTCCTATAAGAGGATATTTGTGTGTTTTATGTCTGAAAATGCTGGTGTGGCCACAGCTTGGGAGGCTGAATAGTTATTCTTCAGTTAGAATACACATGGATTGATCCTATACTTTTACAGTTAAAAAAATCACCTAAAATTTATAATAAAAGCGTTGGTTTGCTTTGTTATTGTGTCACAGAGGCAATCTTATTCTAATAATAACATAATGTTAAGGTAGAAAAAGCCACAAAAGGGAAATGTGCTGTTCTGGAAGGTCGGCCTACTGTTTCTCAACATGAATCCCAGATAGTACAGCTGTGAGAAACTAACTCAGCATCACTGTGAATGGTAGGATAGCTTTATCTTTTTCCTTAACTAACAATGGTTCAGTGCTTTTTATGCAAGGTAGACACCAAAGGAGACACTAAAGCTCCTTTCCTTCATTCGACCAGCTCTTATCGTGCAGCCATTTGGATATTTTCAGGTCATTTCCCTTCGTTAAGACTCTTCCATGAGCAAAAAAGACCATCCAGCTGCACCCAGAGATTGCTCAGAAGCGACAGGCCACGCTGAAGAGTCATTTCCTGTTTTCCCAAACTAAACTATTCCTTTAATAGACCAACGGCAACACATCGTCTGACTGATTAAAGTGGACCCATTTACTTCTCTCAACACTAAACTGGCTTTTTTCTGCCTCACTGCATGTCATACATAAATGTATGCCACAAAAATAACACAGACACATGGCAAAGTTAGCAAATCTACTCAATTAACCACTTACTTCCTGGTTCTAGCTCCATCCTATCCATGCACACAGCAGCCAGAGCTCTTCGGCTGGCGTGCTGCTGCCTGGAGAAGTCGGCATACTCTCAACTTTGGGAGGTTATTGACTCATTTTTGTGTTATAAACAGTGATAAGGGGGGTGCTACATAGGCAGCCATATATTTGACTCAGAAATCTTCTGTGGTTTGAAATCAGGGCCCTAAATCTCATCCAAGAACCTAACCAGCATATCATCTAATTTGCTTGAATGCTGTTTTGTCTGATGTCACCGTGGCGGTAAAATCAGGAATTTACGAGAGTCTGGAAATGCTTTAAGTGACCATGAGTTGACATGTAGTTTAAATTTATTCTGATTAATGCAGCTGACGAAAGAAACAGGAAAATATGTGAACGAGAGCAGGTTTTCTGATGGATAAAACAAGCTTCTGCGGAGCATTTTGAGTCTAGCTGAGCACAGACATGCAGGAGTGACTCGATCCCCATCGAATGTCAGGTTTACATGCTTCATAAAAGCAGCCAGAACCACAGTTTAGGAGGCCAGAAGTTTCCATTAGCCCAGCTTCTAATTGTTTTATCATCTTTGGTGCAGCAGCTCGTAGAAATTGTTGTTCGTAGAAATGAGTCTAAATATGTAAAGTTGTAGCAACCAATAGATGGCAGCTCCAGAACAACTTCTTCTTCATGACATTATTTAGAGTTAGTTTGACTCCTGTTTAACTACATTTAGTTAAAGGTGGTCAGATGTCATCACATCTGGGCTCCTATTGGTCATTAGATGCAACGCTTAAGAGCAGCTCTGCCTCCAAACTATCAGCATCAGGCCGAGTCAACAACCTGTCAACATTCAAATGGGTTAAGTTTGCTGACAGAGCCTAACGTTTCATTTTGAACCTGCACAAATTGCACTAAAGACAGAACCACAGTTTAGGAGGCCAGAAGTTTCCATTAGCCCAGCTTCTAATTGTTTTATCATCTTTGGTGCAGCAGCTCATTCTTTCTCTGAGGCACTTGGAAGGCACCGAACAAAGGTCTGACATGGCGGCGATGCTCAGGAAAGAAAGAAGCAGTACAAATGAACACTTATCCAGACAAATCACAGTTTTATTTCTATTTCAGTTTCACTAGATTTCCACAGAGGTAAGAAAAAACATGCGTCTGGAGAGAGAAAACCAGCCAGGTCACATGACCAAGTGAGCTAGTGACGCAGCATCTTTGCTAACAAGCTAACGTTAAATGAATCTCCTGTTGTTCGTAGAAATGAGTCTAAATATGTAAAGTTGTAGCAACCAATAGATGGCAGCTCCAGAACAACTTCTTCTTCATGACATTATTTCAAGGCCGTCTGTTTGAGCTAGTGACGCAGCATCTTTGCTAACAAGCTAACGTTAAATTAATCTCCTGTTGTTCGTAGAAATGCTGTAGCAACAAAATCTCAGATTATTACACCAATAGATGGCAGCTCCAGAACAACTTCTTCTTCTTGACATTATTTAGAGTTAGTTTGACTCCTGTTTAACTACATTTAGTTAAAAGTGGTCAGATGTCATCACATCTGGGCTCCTATTGGTCATTAGATGCAACGCTTAAGAGCAGCTCTGCCTCCAAACTATCAGCATCAGGCCGAGTCAACAACCTGTCAACATTCAAATGGGTTAAGTTTGCTGACAGAGCCTAACGTTTCATTTTGAACCTGCACAAATTGCACAAAAGACAGAACCACAGTTTAGGAGGTTTCCAGCTTCTAATTGTTTTATCATCTTTGGTGCAGCAGCTCATTCTTTCTCTGAGGCACTTGGAAGGTACCGAACAAAGGTCTGACATGGCGGCGATGCTCAGGAAAGAAAGAAGCAGTACAAATGAGCACTTATCCAGACAAATCACAGTTTTATTTCTATTTCAGTTTCACTAGATTTCCACGGAGGAAAGAAAAAACACTGACATGCATCTGGAGAGAGAAAACCAGCCAGGTCACATGACCAAGTGAGCTAGTGACGCAGCATCTTTGCTAACAAGCTAACGTTAAATGAATCTCCTGTTGTTCGTAGAAATGAGTCTAAATATGTAAAGTTGTAGCAACCAATAGATGGCAGCTCCAGAACAACTTCTTCTTCATGACATTATTTCAAGGCCGTCTGTTTGAGCTAGTGACGCAGCATCTTTGCTAACAAGCTAACGTTAAATGAATCTCCTGTTGTTCGTAGAAATGTTGTAGCAACAAAATCTCAGATTATTACACCAATAGATGGCAGCTCCAGAACAACTTCTTCTTCATGACATTATTTAGACATTATTTAGAGTTAGTTTGACTCCTGTTTAACTACATTTAGTTAAAAGTGGTCAGATGTCATCACATCTGGGCTCCTATTGGTCATTAGATGCAACGCTTAAGAGCAGCTCTGCCTCCAAACTATCAGCATCAGGCCGAGTCAACAACCTGTCAACATTCAAATGGGTTAAGTTTGCTGACAGAGCCTAACGTTTCATTTTGAACCTGCACAAATTGCACAGAAGACACTGTAAGCAGTTCATCTCAGCCCACCCTGGCTGAGATGAACTTGTTACCCTCTCGGCGCTGACGCACACGCAGCCAGGACTGGAAGGCCAGACTCTCTCCTCCGAACCTGGGCTTGTCACTCTGCAGCTTTAAGGCTGCAGCAGCTTGGAAACCTGCTTCCTCGCGTCACCCGACACGCCGAGCGCACGCTGCAAATGCATGCAAGGCCAGAGCCAGCCGCCTACCTCCTCTGCCTGCGGGCTCTGTTTGGTGTATTTCCCCCACTTTATAGATCATTTTAGCACAATAACAGCTGGGTTTTCTGTAAATATCAGCATGACCTCCAAACTGATTCCACTTCTTTGTGAATTCCCAGTTTTCTCACACTTGCCATAAGACTTTGATTACCCACCACATGCTGTTTCTGCGGGGCTGTTAATCACTCTGCTCACTGCCGTCTCTGTAACCTTCGCTGCCTTCTGAGTCAGACACAGTGTCCTTTTTAGGTATTTGTGGGGGAGGAACTCGTTTGGGATTGTCTTGACACCACTTTAGGACCCGTGTTATCTGCTATAAGTTGCTTGTTGCCTATAGCAACGTCACGATCATGTGAAAAAGTAAAATAATTATATAACATTTACTAATTTCAGGTCCAGAGAATAAGCTGTACTCTGCATCTGTTACTCAATACTTTTAACACAGAATAACCTACTTCAGCTTGTAAGATGATCCACTTTCTGGCGTGCCTGCAGGGATAGTAGTTAGGTTAAACTCCCCCCACCTTTAGGACCTTCACCCCACGTGAACTGACATTTATTCAATGTGCAGGTCTCTCCAAATAAGATCTAAATGGGCATGTTTGCAGAAGTTGTGGAGTTGTTGCTGACAGTGGCCCTGCGAGCCGATCCAGCTGAAGATCTGGAGAAACATGCAAGTCTTCCCCCTCCGCCGCCCGTGACCTGCGAGCTCGTCGGAACAAGAGGTGACCGAGGTGTGGTTTACAACCCAAAGAAATCATATGACCTGGCAAAGGAGACTGGAAACTATGGGTCATGTGAAATGAGTTGCTCTGATGAAGCTATAGATTGTCTAAGCTTGTAAAATCTGATTTTGTATGAAGTCGGCGCTCAGTTCTAAGAGGAGGGCTGCAGAAACACTGGTATCGTGAACTTTGTCACTCCTGCGTGGATAAATGCTACGTGTCCTCTCTGACTCAGCAGGATGATTTATCCTCTTTCTTCCTGTAGTTCTTACTGGTAAAGTTCAGTTATGTGGGAAATGCAGAAGCAGGAGAGACTTGTTCTGTGCTATTCTTAGCCCTGGTGCATGTGAGGTTTAATAGCAGTCAGAACATAGAGTCCGAGGCCCAGTTTGATTACCTTTACCATTGAGTGAGTTTACAGTGTGATCAGTGCTTTCATTTAAAGAAAATAATACATATCACTGTTTCTGTCGGTGCATTCTTGTAAAGTATTTACAGAACTGATGACTCAGGATGGAAACTCCCTTCAAGTTGTCTGGTGCATTAAACATAAACGCTCATAAGAACGATAAGAATGATGAGAATGCTGAAGTTTCCAGGCAGTCACTGGATGAATCACTCATTTCTGGGATGGACATTTAGATTTTTATATGCCAAACTCATCATGCAAATGTATTGATTATGTAGGTAAGTGACTGAAGCCTTGAATGCCTACGAGGCGTTTCAGGTATTTTGGGGTCTAACTGGTTCTGATAGACCTTGTACAAACTATAAAAGTTTAAAATAAAATGTATAGCATGATGCATACTTTATTATGATCAGGATAGGGCAGAAACTGTGCTTATTATTAACCAAAACTGTAAATAGGTAACAGAGTTTCACCCATTCTTCCTGCTTCCTGAAAGGTTTTCTTCTCTTGAATGTCTTTCAGTCATGCTGGAGTTATGAAGGAGCATTTTTCAAAGATTGTCATTGGCCTTTTATAAAGAGGCTATTTGGACATTTTATCAAGTTGCTCTTAAGCTCCCCAAAACCTTACTTTGGCTTCATGTCCATTGCCCAGAGCTGAAAATAACCCAACAGATCTCTCTGTTTCCTGAGAGGATCATGTGCGCTTTCAGGTGTCGTTTTTCTGTAAAAAAAACAGGAAGAGTGTGGCTGAAATGTTCCTCATAACACTACACAGGTACAGTCAAACATTACATGACATATGGACTCCTTCTGGAGCCATAATATTGTGTTTTTTCGTATTATTTTCAGACTTCGTGGCGCAACGGTAGCGCGTCTGACTCCAGATCAGAAGGTTGCGTGTTCAAATCACGTCGGGGTCAAAACTATCTTTCTTCTCGGGCCATTTATGTTTCATTATGCGCTCATCTTCTCATATATGTATTGAAGCTAATTATGTCAACGCCAAGCACATAATTAAACTGTCCGCCCACTTTTCAAGAGATTAGCAAAGTATTCAGTGACAGTACGCGGAACAGGCTGCTGGAAACGTCGCAGAGAAACTTATATTTGATGGAATACAGCTAGAAGCATCTGATTTTATCTATGTTTGTGATTTTAAAGACATATAACTGCATTTAACGGCTAGCTTAGCCTAGCCTAGCCTAGCTACAAGTGAGGGAGTGTCCTGTCGCCATGGAGACGCGTCGCAGGGCAACGCCGCAGTTGAGTGTGATTGATGAGACGTTTGTTCCGGAACAAGCAGGAAAGTAGCGATGCAGCGTAGTGTTTCCCCCACTTTTTACTTACTTTGTGGGGATTGAAGTGATTTGTCTGGATATTAAAGCTCGGTTTACACCCACCATTGAAGTCGAAACGAAGGTTTCTACGTTTCTACGAGGCTTTTCATCCTGAACCTCTGTTAATCAGCTTGCTCTGCCTGCAAATATTCTGCTCAGCAAGACGGCATCATGCCAGAGGACAAACCCTGCAAGTTGGTCCAACCCCCGAAGATCTCTGAGCACAGAAAGACGAAAAAGAAGAAAAGAAAGAAAGCAGCTCATTCCACTTCTGCATCAGGAAATAAAGGTAAATAAAGGGCTGGAAGACGCTTTGAGTCCAGGAAAAAGTTCTGTCTATGTTGAGTTGTTACTCTGCTTAGTTACAGCAAAGGAAATGTAATTATTAATGAATTATTAGTAAAAAAAGAGGACAAGCTGCAGATGTACACACTGGTAAAGAACTGAAATTAATCCTCTTTCAGCAGGATTAATGTGCACAGACAGATCTTATTATTCTTATTTGAGATGATGCTAATGTATCACTTTAACCCTCGGTGTTTTCGGTGACGTGCAGGATCCTGTTTCTCTGTGTTTTCTCCCTGCAGAGAAGCCTCTGGCTGTGTCTTTGCCTCCTGATGCCATCCCAGTATCGCTGCTGCCCCTCACCCATCCGGGTACGAGCCGAGGCCCTCTGCCCAAGCTCAGAGCAACCAGTAAGAAGAACAGAGAGCAGCGCAGCGGCAATGACCAGAAGAGCAAGAAACAACACAAAGATCCACAGGCTCTGGCGTTAAGCCACAGATCCAGTGGCAGTGAGAGCTTGGCACGTGTGACAGAGCCCAGCGTCCAGGCCAGGGAGAGCCTGAGGTGGGAAGGAGCGCTGCAGGACCCCCTGGAGGAGGCACAGAGGCTGGAGCAGTACAGGGCCAACAGGCGGCAGCGTTACATCGCTCACAGAGAGGCTCTGTCGAAGGAAACCAAGCAAACTTTGAGATAAACTTCTCTTAGTGATTCTGGTTCTGAGCTCACTAGCTTTAGTCGTTCAGTTTAAAGCCGATTTGGATTCAAAGGTGTGATGCTTCCATGCTTTGGTTTGTGTTGAGGAGAAGCTGGAGTTTCTTTGTCTGGTACAACATACACATTCACACAGGAGCAGGACTCCGCTTTATGCAGGATTTCAGTTTGTAGTCCAAAACAGGAGCGGATAATCAAAGCTGAGCAGGATGAGGCGACCCACTGAACCCACCATGGTCACCACTGAGGTGCAGGAGGGTTGGATGGAGCTGGAGCTCCTCTTCAAAGTAAGAAAACAGGTTTATCTACGAGATAAAGTGTGTGGAAGCTTTCTGTCCTCTCAAACCCCAGCTGGGCCAGGCGGATGGCCACCCTTCCTGGTTCTGGTTCTGCCAGAGGTTTCTTCCTGGTTCTGGTTCTGCCAGAGGTTTCTTCCTGGTTCTGCCATAGGTTTCTTCCTGGTTCTGCCATAGGTTTCTTCCTGGTTCTGGTTCTGCCAGAGGTTTCTTCCTGGTTCTGGTTCTGCCAGAGGTTTCTTCCTGGTTCTGCCATAGGTTTCTTCCTGGTTCTGGTTCTGCCAGAGGTTTCTTCCTGAGTCTGGTTCTGCCAGAGGTTTCTTCCTGAGTCTGGTTCTGCCAGAGGTTTCTTCCTGGTTCTGCCAGAGGTTTCTTCCTGGTTCTGCCATAGGTTTCTTCCTGGTTCTGGTTCTGCCAGAGGTTTCTTCCTGAGTCTGGTTCTGCCAGAGGTTTCTTCCTGAGTCTGGTTCTGCCAGAGGTTTCTTCCTGAGTCTGGTTCTGCCAGAGGTTTCTTCCTGAGTCTGGTTCTGCCAGAGGTTTCTTCCTGGTTCTGGTTCTGCCAGAGGTTTCTTCCTGGTTCTGGTTCTGCCAGAGGTTTCTTCCTGAGTCTGGTTCTGCCAGAGGTTTCTTCCTGAGTCTGGTTCTGCCAGAGGTTTCTTCCTGGTACTGGTTCTGCCAGAGGTTTCTTCCTGGTTCTGGTTCTGCCAGAGGTTTCTTCCTGTTAAAGGGAGTCGTTCCTTTCCACAGTCCCTCAGGCTCAGGACGGGAGATTGGACTGAAGACAAGTTTGGGTCCAATCTGTTGGTTTCCTTAGCTCGGATATTATTTTTTGAATTGGCTCCATATGAATTATTTGGATTATGATTAAAATGAATTGAATTCCAATTGGCTTGAATTGGACTTTATTACTTAAGTGCCTTGAGATGACAATTGTTGTAATCTGGCGCTTTATAAATAAAGCTGAATTGAATTTAATTGAATTAAACCTCTTATTTGGAAAAATGTCCCAATACTGCCGACCCTAACGGCTTCTCTAAAAAGACCAAAAGAAAAGATTTGAGTTCTTACTCCTGTGGCAAACACCAGTTATTTCCTGAGATGTACAATCCTGAGTAAAGTGGAGATAATAACGGAGTGAAATCATCTGAGAATCTTCAACAGAAAGAAAATAATCTTCTCATTTAGACTCCATGAAAAGGTTTGGGGCTGGAACAGGTTTCAGCTGATTCACAGCAGCTTTAAAGTCCTCAGACTTACATATTACATCCACATGCTGCTAAATCAAACTTATGGAGGACACGAATGACTTTGAGTCACGTAAAAGGTTCAGATTGTGGCCTCTGTTGATCCTGAACACGTGCATTACAGAAACACTTCCGCCGGTGGACAGCAGGTGGCCTCAGTGAGCCGCAGTCAGTGAACACAGCAGAGACGGAAGTGTTGGGCTTTCAATGGTTTTTAATGTATAATCAGAGTGAAACACAGAAACAAAATGTCTAAATGACAGGTAGGTCATTTCTATCACTTTGAACTGAAGACAAATGTGTTACAAGAGGACTAATAATCAGCATCGTCACTTCTTAGTCTTAAATCAGGCAAACTTTCACTTAAAAGAGAAAAATCCCACACTGGGAAAAAATGTCTCCTCTGAACAATGATACATTTTCTGATGAAAACATGATTTATATGTTGAAGCATCAAAGCAGTCGGTGCTGATTTTTGGGAGAAAATGTGGCCCAAAGATGGATGATTTTAAGAGTTTGTGGTGAAATCACTGGAGAATTTAGCAGTTCTTTGGTGTAAAAACAAATCTCTGTCACAGCCGCGCACGTGGATCAGCTGTCATGCTGAGGAGGCCACAAAGACGCCATCAGAAGCACACAAAAAAATGTCAAGCGACTGTAAAGCTAAAAGGTGTTGGTGTGGGGCTGGAAACCGAAGCTGCTTCATCTGGTCTCCAGATGTTAGAAGCTGTACTTTCCAGGTTCACTAACTTCTTTAGCGTTGCTTCAAAGAACCAAAGAAGAAGAAGTAGTTGTACTTTCCAGGTTCACTAACTTCTTTAGCGTTGCTTCAAAGAACCAAAGAAGAAGAAGAAGAAGCTGTACTTTCCAGGTTCACTAACTTCTTTAGCGTTGCTTCAAAGAACCAAAGAAGAGTTAGAAGCTGTACTTTCCAGGTTCACTAACTTCTTTAGCGTTGCTTCAAAGAACCAAAGAAGAAGAAGAAGTTGTACTTTCCAGGTTCACTAACTTCTTTAGCGTTGCTTCAAAGAACCAAAGAAGAAGAAGAAGCTGTACTTTCCAGGTTCACTAACTTCTTTAGCGTTGCTTCAAAGAACCAAAGAAGAAGAAGAAGTTGTACTTTCCAGGTTCACTAACTTCTTTAGTGTTGCTTCAAAGAACCAAAGAAGAAGGAGAAGCTGTACTTTCCAGGTTCACTAACTTCTTTAGCGTTGCTTCAAAGAACCAAAGAAGAAGCTGTACTTTCCAGGTTCACTAACTTCTTTAGCGTTGCTTCAAAGAACCAAAGAAGAAGGAGAAGCTGTACTTTCCAGGTTCACTAACTTCTTTAGCGTTGCTTCAAAGAACCAAAGAAGAAGAAGCTGTACTTTCCAGGTTCACTAACTTCTTTAGCGTTGCTTCAAAGCACCAAAGAAGAAGAAGAAGCTGTACTTTCCAGGTTCACTAACTTCTTTAGTGTTGCTTCAAAGAACCAAAGAAGAGTTAGAAGCTGTACTTTCCAGGTTCACTAACTTCTTTAGCGTAGCTTCAAAGAACCAAAGAAGAAGAAGCTGTACTTTCCAGGTTCACTAACTTCTTTAGTGTTGCTTCAAAGAACCAAAGAAGAGTTAGAAGCTGTACTTTCCAGGTTCACTAACTTCTTTAGCGTTGCTTCAAAGAACCGAAGAAGAAGAAGCTGTACTTTCCAGGTTCACTAACTTCTTTAGCGTTGCTTCAAAGAACCAAAGAAGAAGAAGAAGGGTTTCCAGGTTCACTAACTTCTTTAGCGTTGCTTCAAAGAACCAAAGAAGAAGAAGCTGTACTTTCCAGGTTCACTAACTTCTTTAGCGTTGCTTCAAAGCACCAAAGAAGAAGAAGAAGCTGTACTTTCCAGGTTCACTAACTTCTTTAGTGTTGCTTCAAAGAACCAAAGAAGAGTTAGAAGCTGTACTTTCCAGGTTCACTAACTTCTTTAGCGTAGCTTCAAAGAACCAAAGAAGAAGAAGCTGTACTTTCCAGGTTCACTAACTTCTTTAGCGTTGCTTCAAAGAACCAAAGAAGAAGAAGAAGAAGAAGTACTTTCCAGGTTCACTAACTTCTTTAGCGTTGCTTCAAAGAACCAAAGAAGAAGAAGAAGGGTTTCCAGGTTCACTAACTTCTTTAGTGTTGCTTCAAAGAACCAAAGAAGAGTTAGAAGTTGTACTTTCCAGGTTCACTAACTTCTTTAGTGTTGCTTCAAAGAACCAAAGAAGAAGAAGCTGTACTTTCCAGGTTCACTAACTTCTTTAGCGTAGCTTCAAAGAACCAAAGAAGAAGAAGCTGTACTTTCCAGGTTCACTAACTTCTTTAGTGTTGCTTCAAAGAACCAAAGAAGAGTTAGAAGCTGTACTTTCCAGGTTCACTAACTTCTTTAGCGTTGCTTCAAAGAACCAAAGAAGAAGAAGCTGTACTTTCCAGGTTCACTAACTTCTTTAGTGTTGCTTCAAAGAACCAAAGAAGAGTTAGAAGTTGTACTTTCCAGGTTCACTAACTTCTTTAGCGTTGCTTCAAAGAACCAAAGAAGAAGAAGAAGAAGAAGTACTTTCCAGGTTCACTAACTTCTTTAGCGTTGCTTCAAAGAACCAAAGAAGAAGAAGAAGAAGGGTTTCCAGGTTCACTAACTTCTTTAGTGTTGCTTCAAAGAACCAAAGAAGAAGAAGCTGTACTTTCCAGGTTCACTAACTTCTTTAGCGTTGCTTCAAAGAACCAAAGAAGAAGAAGAAGAAGTACTTTCCAGGTTCACTAACTTCTTTAGTGTTGCTTCAAAGAACCAAAGAAGAAGAAGCTGTACTTTCCAGGTTCACTAACTTCTTTAGCGTTGCTTCAAAGAACCAAAGAAGAAGAAGAAGAAGAAGTACTTTCCAGGTTCACTAACTTCTTTAGCGTTGCTTCAAAGAACCAAAGAAGAAGAAGGGTTTCCAGGTTCACTAACTTCTTTAGCGTTGCTTCAAAGAACCAAAGAAGAGTTAGAAGCTGTACTTTCCAGGTTCACTAACTTCTTTAGCGTTGCTTCAAAGAACCAAAGAAGAAGAAGAAGGGTTTCCTTTGCGGTTACTCTTCTCACGTGATTATCATTTAAAAAACTACATTTTAAAACTATACTTTTAGCATCCTGTGATGTAAAACCAAAGGTGGGAGTTCACACACATTAAAATGCTTTTCTTAAAGAACTAAATGAGACCCACATGTGGAAACGGTTCACTTCGCCGTGTTTAAAGCACGGACAGGAACCGACAGGTGAAGACGATGATAAACCAGCAGACTGTGGAATAGGAGAGGAGAACACAGCATTTCTTTTGTGAAGCGGGGCCTTTGTTTGCTGAGGGCCCGGCGGCCCCCTGCAGATGGGTTTTGTCATCGTTGCCTGTTTCAGCGTCTCTTTTTCAAAGCGCTGACCACCTCCTAATCCCCGCCTCCGACCCACTGACCTGTGTTTGTTCAGCCGGCTCAAACAGCCTTTTAGATATTAACACACATGTAATGTCTCTGGACTGTCGCCGTTACTCCTGGAAGCGTGGAGTCAGTCGGGGAAAAGGTTTAAAAAATGACGAGGTTAAAAAGAAGTCCAGAAGGCTGCGTACATTTGAGGTATCTGTTGTGTGCACGATGAACTCCCCTTCTCCCCTTCTCCTTTGAATAAAACATCTGAAGAACCTCCGACTCCTCGTCTCAGCTGAGAAGATGGAGAACTCTGTGGCTGCAGGTGGAGAAACCAGAGGATCAGGACAGGTGCAGCCAGCTCAGATCATCCGACCTGTCAGAGAAAAGAAGAAATTAAAGGGATTTAGTTGTAAATCTGAGCCTCTTGTGTATTAATTTACATTCGAGCCATTTCAATTCAATAAAATTCAAGTCAGCTTTATTTATAAAGCGCCAGATTACAACAATCGTCATCTCAAGGCCTTAAGTAATAAAGTCCAATTCAAGCCAATTGGAATTCAATTCATTGTAATCATAATCCAATTAAATTATATGGAGCTAATTAAGAAATTATAAATAAGGAAACCAACAGATTGCACCAATGGTTCTTCAGACCATTTCAGAATGATTTTCTCGTTCATTCACACAAATACAGTCACACAAAGTGAACACATGGAGGGCAAAGTGGGGTTCAGTGTGACTTGGGAAGAAGCTGAGGATCAAACCCTCAACCTGGTAGGAAAAGCTGCTGATCCACGGCCAAAGTTGGATTCATTTTGAGCCACGTGGCTAGATTAAAAACGGCCTGATGTCCAAACCGCAGGCATGGATCACATTTAACCGCAGGTATGGATCACATTTAACCGCAGGTATGGATCACATTAAACAGCAGGTATGGATCACATTAAACCGCAGGCATGGATCACATTAAACCGCAGGCATGGATCACATTAAACAGCAGGTATGGATCACATTTAACCGCAGGTATGGATCACATTTAACCGCAGGTATGGATCACCTTAACCGCAGGTATGGATCATATTTAACCGCAGGTATGGATCACATTAAACCGCAGGTATGGATCACATTAAACCGCAGGTATGGATCATATTTAACCGCAGGTATGGATCATATTTAACCGCAGGTATGGATCACATTAAACCGCAGGTATGGATCACATTAAACCGCAGGTATGGATCACATTAAACCGCAGGTATGGATCATATTTAACCGCAGGTATGGATCATATTTAACCGCAGGTATGGATCATATTAAACCGCAGGTATGGATCATATTAAACCGCAGGTATGGATCATATTTAACCGCAGGTATGGATCATATTTAACCGCAGGTATGGATCATATTCACCTTAACCGCAGGTATGGATCATATTCACCTTAACCGCAGGTATGGATCATATTCACCTTAACCGCAGGTATGGATCATATTCACCTTAACCGCAGGTATGGATCATATTCACCTTAACCGCAGGTATGGATCATATTCACCTTAACCGCAGGTATGGATCATATTCACCTTAACCGCAGGTATGGATCATATTCACCTTAACCGCAGGTATGGATCATATTAAACCGCAGGTATGGATCATATTAAACCGCAGGTATGGATCATATTAAACCGCAGGTATGGATCATATTAAACCGCAGGTATGGATCATATTCACCTTAACCGCAGGTATGGATCATATTAAACCGCAGGTATGGATCATATTCACCTTAACCGCAGGTATGGATCATATTCACCTTAACCGCAGGTATGGATCATATTCACCTTAACCGCAGGTATGGATCATATTAACCTTAACCGCAGGTATGGATCATATTAACCTTAACCGCAGGTATGGATCATATTAACCTTAACCGCAGGTATGGATCATATTAACCTTAACCGCAGGTATGGATCATATCCACCTTAACCGCAGGTATGGATCATATCCACCTTAATCGCAGGTATGGATCATATCCACCTTAATCGCAGGTATGGATCATATCCACCTTAATCGCAGGTATGGATCATATCCACCTTAATCGCAGGTATGGATCATATCCACCTTAATCGCAGGTATGGATCATATCCACCTTAATCGCAGGTATGGATCATATCCACCTTAACCGCAGGTATGGATCATATCCACCTTAACCGCAGGTATGGATCATATCAACCTTAATCGCAGGTATGGATCATATTAAACCGCAGGTATGGATCATATCCACCTTAACCGCAGGTATGGATCATATTCACCTTAACCGCAGGTATGGATCATATTAAACAGCAGGTAAGGATCATATTAAACAGCAGGTATGGATCATATTTAACCGCAGGTATGGATCATATTTAACCGCAGGTATGGATCATATTTAACCGCAGGTATGGATCATATTTAACCGCAGGTATGGATCATATTAAACCGCAAGTATGGATCATATTCACCTTAACCGCAGGTATGGATCATATTAAACCACAGGAATGGATCATATTCACCTTAACCGCAGGTATGAATCATATTCACCTTAACCGCAGGTATGAATCATATTAAACTTAACCGCAGGTATGGATCATATTCACCTTAACCACAGGTATGGATCATATCAAACCGCAGGTATGGATCATATCAAACCACAAGTATGGATCATATTCACCTTAACCGCAGGTATGAATCGTATTAAACCACAGGTATGGATCATATTCACCTTAACCACAGGTATGGATCATATTAAACCGCAAGTATGGATCATATTCACCTTAACCGCAGGTATGAATCATATTAAACCACAGGTATGGATCATATTCACCTTAACCACAGGTATGGATCATATTAAACCGCAAGTATGGATCATATTCACCTTAACCCCAGGTATGGATCATATTAAACCACAGGAATGGATCATATTCCCCTTAACCGCAGGTATGAATCATATTAAACTTAACCGCAGGTATGGATCATATTCAGCTTAACCACAGGTATGAATCGTATTAAACCGCAGGTATGGATCATATTAAACCGCAGGTATGGATCATATTCACCTTAACCGCAGGTATGAATCGTATTAAACCACAGGTATGGATCATATTAAACCGCAGGTATGGATCATATTCACCTTAACCACAGGTATGGATCATATCAAACCGCAGGTATGGATCATATTAAACCGCAGGTATGGATCATATTCACCTTAACCGCAGGTATGGATCATATTCACCTTAACCGCAGGTATGGATCATATTAAACCGCAGGTATGGATCATATTCACCTTAACCGCAGGTATGGATCATATTTAACCGCAGGTATGGATCATATTTAACCGCAGGTATGGATCATATTCACCTTAACCGCAGGTATGGATCATATTAAACCGCAGGTATGGATCATATTCACCTTAACCACAGGTATGGATCATATTTAACCGCAGGTATGGATCATATTTAACCGCAGGTATGGATCATATTTAACCGCAGGTATGGATCATATTTAACCGCAGGTATGGATCATATTAAACCGCAGGTATGGATCATATTCACCTTAACCGCAGGTATGGATCATATTTAACCGCAGGTATGGATCATATTTAACCGCAGGTATGGATCATATTTAACCGCAGGTATGGATCATATTTAACCGCAGGTATGGATCATATTCACCTTAACCGCAGGTATGGATCATATTAAACCGCAGGTATGGATCATATTCACCTTAACCGCAGGTATGGATCATATTTAACCGCAGGTATGGATCATATTCACCTTAACCGCAGGTATGGATCATATTTAACCGCAGGTATGGATCATATTCACCTTAACCGCAGGTATGGATCATATTCACCTTAACCGCAGGTATGGATCATATTCACCTTAACCGCAGGTATGGATCATATTCACCTTAACCGCAGGTATGGATCATATTCACCTTAACCGCAGGTATGGATCATATTTAACCGCAGGTATGGATCATATTAAACCGCAGGTATGGATCATATTAAACCGCAGGTATGGATCATATTAAACCGCAGGTATGGATCATATTTAACCGCAGGTATGGATCATATTTAACCGCAAGTATGGATCATATTTAACCGCAGGTATGGATCATATTCACCTTAACCACAGGTATGGATCATATTAAACCGCAGGTATGGATCATATTCACCTTAACCGCAGGTATGGATCATATTTAACCGCAGGTATGGATCATATTAAACCACAAGTATGGATCATATTTAACCGCAGGTATGGATCATATTAAACTTAACCGCAGGTATGAATCATATTAAACTTAACCGCAGGTATGAATCATATTAAACTTAACCGCAGGTATGAATCATATTAAACTTAACCGCAGGTATGAATCATATTAAACTTAACCGCAGGTATGGATCATATTAAACCGCAGGTATGGATCATATTAAACCACAGGTATGGATCATATTCACCTTAACCACAGGTATGGATCATATTAAACCACAAGTATGGATCATATTCACCTTAACCACAGGTATGAATCATATTCACCTTAACCACAGGTATGAATCATATTCAACTTAACCGCAGGTATGAATCATATTAAACCACAGGTATGGATGATATTTAACGGCAGGTATGAATCATATTAAACGTAACCACAGGTATGGATCATATTAAACCATAGGTATGGATCATATTTAACCGCAGGTATGGATCATATTTAACCGCAGGTATGGATCATATTTAACCGCAGGTATGGATCATATTTAACCGCAGGTATGGATCATATTAAACCACAGGAATGGATCATATTAAACCACAGGAATGGATCATATTAAACCACAGGAATGGATCATATTAAACCACAGGAATGGATCACATTTAACCGCAGGTATGGATCACATTTAACCGCAGGTATGGATCACATTTAACCGCAGGTATGGATCACATTTAACCGCAGGTATGGATCACATTTAACCGCAGGTATGGATCACATTTAACCGCAGGTATGGATCACATTTAACCGCAGGTATGGATCACATTTAACCGCAGGTATGGATCACATTTAACCGCAGGTATGGATCACATTTAACCGCAGGTATGGATCACATTTAACCGCAGGTATGGATCACATTTAACCGCAGGTATGGATCACATTTAACCGCAGGTATGGATCACATTTAACCGCAGGTATGGATCACATTAAACAGCAGGTATGGATCACATTAAACAGCAGGTATGGATCACATTAAACAGCAGGTATGGATCACATTAAACCGCAGGTATGGATCACATTAAACCGCAGGTATGGATCACATTAAACCGCAGGTATGGATCACATTAAACCGCAGGTATGGATCACATTAAACCGCAGGTATGGATCACATTAAACCGCAGGTATGGATCACATTAAACCGCAGGTATGGATCACATTAAACCGCAGGTATGGATCACATTTAACCGCAGGTATGGATCACATTTAACCGCAGGTATGGATCATATTCACCTTAACCGCAGGTATGGATCATATTCACCTTAACCGCAGGTATGGATCATATTCACCTTAACCGCAGGTATGGATCATATTCACCTTAACCGCAGGTATGGATCATATTCACCTTAACCGCAGGTATGGATCATATTCACCTTAACCGCAGGTATGGATCATATTAACCTTAACCGCAGGTATGGATCATATTAACCTTAACCGCAGGTATGGATCATATTAACCTTAACCGCAGGTATGGATCATATTAACCTTAACCGCAGGTATGGATCATATTAACCTTAACCGCAGGTATGGATCATATTAACCTTAACCGCAGGTATGGATCATATTAACCTTAACCGCAGGTATGGATCATATTAACCTTAACCGCAGGTATGGATCATATTAACCTTAACCGCAGGTATGGATCATATTAACCTTAACCGCAGGTATGGATCATATTAACCTTAACCGCAGGTATGGATCATATTAACCTTAACCGCAGGTATGGATCATATTAACCTTAACCGCAGGTATGGATCATATCCACCTTAACCGCAGGTATGGATCATATCCACCTTAATCGCAGGTATGGATCATATCCACCTTAATCGCAGGTATGGATCATATCCACCTTAATCGCAGGTATGGATCATATCCACCTTAATCGCAGGTATGGATCATATCCACCTTAACCGCAGGTATGGATCATATCCACCTTAACCGCAGGTATGGATCATATTAAACCGCAGGTATGGATCATATTAAACCGCAGGTATGGATCATATTCACCTTAACCGCAGGTATGGATCATATTAAACCGCAGGTAAGGATCATATTAAACAGCAGGTATGGATCATATTTAACCGCAGGTATGGATCATATTTAACCGCAGGTATGGATCATATTTAACCGCAGGTATGGATCATATTTAACCGCAGGTATGGATCATATTAAACCGCAGGTATGGATCATATTCACCTTAACCGCAGGTATGGATCATATTAAACCACAGGAATGGATCATATTCACCTTAACCGCAGGTATGAATCATATTAAACTTAACCGCAGGTATGGATCATATTCACCTTAACCACAGGTATGGATCATATCAAACCGCAGGTATGGATCATATTAAACCACAAGTATGGATCATATTCACCTTAACCGCAGGTATGAATCGTATTAAACCACAGGTATGGATCATATTCACCTTAACCACAGGTATGGATCATATTAAACCGCAAGTATGGATCATATTCACCTTAACCGCAGGTATGAATCATATTAAACCACAGGTATGGATCATATTCACCTTAACCACAGGTATGGATCATATTAAACCGCAAGTATGGATCATATTCACCTTAACCCCAGGTATGGATCATATTAAACCACAGGAATGGATCATATTCACCTTAACCGCAGGTATGAATCATATTAAACTTAACCGCAGGTATGGATCATATTCAGCTTAACCACAGGTATGAATCGTATTAAACCGCAGGTATGGATCATATTAAACCGCAGGTATGGATCATATTAAACCGCAGGTATGAATCGTATTAAACCGCAGGTATGAATCGTATTAAACCGCAGGTATGGATCATATTAAACCGCAGGTATGGATCATATTAAACCGCAGGTATGGATCATATTCACCTTAACCACAGGTATGGATCATATTTAACCGCAGGTATGGATCATATTTAACCGCAGGTATGGATCATATTTAACCGCAGGTATGGATCATATTTAACCGCAGGTATGGATCATATTAAACCGCAGGTATGGATCATATTAAACCACAGGAATGGATCATATTAAACCACAGGAATGGATCATATTAAACCGCAGGTATGGATCATATTCACCTTAACCGCAGGTATGGATCATATTTAACCGCAGGTATGGATCATATTCACCTTAACCGCAGGTATGGATCATATTCACCTTAACCGCAGGTATGGATCATATTAAACCGCAGGTATGGATCATATTAAACCGCAGGTATGGATCATATTCACCTTAACCGCAGGTATGGATCATATTTAACCGCAGGTATGGATCATATTTAACCGCAGGTATGGATCATATTTAACCGCAGGTATGGATCATATTTAACCGCAGGTATGGATCATATTCACCTTAACCGCAGGTATGGATCATATTAAACCGCAGGTATGGATCATATTCACCTTAACCGCAGGTATGGATCATATTCACCTTAACCGCAGGTATGGATCATATTTAACCGCAGGTATGGATCATATTAAACCGCAGGTATGGATCATATTAAACCGCAGGTATGGATCATATTCACCTTAACCGCAGGTATGGATCATATTTAACCGCAGGTATGGATCATATTCACCTTAACCGCAGGTATGGATCATATTCACCTTAACCGCAGGTATGGATCATATTCACCTTAACCGCAGGTATGGATCATATTCAACCGCAGGTATGGATCATATTCACCTTAACCGCAGGTATGGATCATATTTAACCGCAGGTATGGATCATATTTAACCGCAGGTATGGATCATATTTAACCGCAGGTATGGATCATATTTAACCGCAAGTATGGATCATATTTAACCGCAGGTATGGATCATATTCACCTTAACCACAGGTATGGATCATATTAAACCGCAGGTATGGATCATATTCACCTTAACCGCAGGTATGGATCATATTTAACCGCAGGTATGGATCATATTAAACCGCAGGTATGGATCATATTAAACCACAAGTATGGATCATATTTAACCGCAGGTATGGATCATATTAAACTTAACCGCAGGTATGAATCATATTAAACTTAACCGCAGGTATGAATCATATTAAACTTAACCGCAGGTATGAATCATATTAAACTTAACCGCAGGTATGAATCATATTAAACTTAACCGCAGGTATGAATCATATTAAACTTAACCGCAGGTATGGATCATATTAAACTTAACCGCAGGTATGGATCATATTAAACCGCAGGTATGGATCATATTAAACCACAGGTATGGATCATATTCACCTTAACCACAGGTATGAATCATATTCACCTTAACCACAGGTATGAATCATATTCAACTTAACCGCAGGTATGAATCATATTAAACCGCAGGTATGGATCATATTTAACCGCAGGTATGGATCATATTTAACCGCAGGTATGGATCATATTTAACCGCAGGTATGGATCATATTTAACCGCAGGTATGGATCATATTTAACCGCAGGTATGGATCATATTTAACCGCAGGTATGGATCATATTTAACCGCAGGTATGGATCATATTAAACCACAGGAATGGATCATATTAAACCACAGGAATGGATCATATTAAACCACAGGAATGGATCATATTCACCTTAACCGCAGGTATGAATCATATTAAACCACAGGTATGGATCATATTAAACCGCAGGTATGGATCATATTCACCTTAACCGCAGGTATGGATCATATTCACCTTAACCGCAGGTATGGATCATATTAAACCGCAGGTATGGATCATATTTAACCGCAGGTATGGATCATATTTAACCGCAGGTATGGATCATATTAAACCACAAGTATGGATCATATTTAACCGCAGGTATGGATCATATTTAACCGCAGGTATGGATCATATTCACCTTAACCGCAGGTATGAATCATATTAAACTTAACCGCAGGTATGGATCATATTAAACCACAAGTATGGATCATAATTAACCACAAGTATGGATCATAATTAACCACAAGTATGGATCATAATTAACCACAGGTATGGATCATAATTAACCACAGGTATGGATCATATTTAACCACAGGTATGGATCATATTAAACAGCAGGTATGGATCATATTTAACCACAAGTATGGATCATATTAAACCACAAGTATGGATCATATTAAACCACAAGTATGGATCATATTAAACCACAAGTATGGATCATATTAAACCACAAGTATGGATCATATTTAACCGCAGGTATGAATCATATTAAACTTAACCACAGGTATGGATCATATTAAACCGCAGGTATGGATCATATTCACCTTAACCACAAGTATGGATCATATTCACCTTAACCGCAGGTATGAATCATATTAAACTTAACCGCAGGTATGGATCATATTAAACCGCAGGTATGGATCATATTCACCTTAACCACAGGTATGGATCATATCAAACCGCAGGTATGGATCATATTAAACCACAAGTATGGATCATATTTAACCGCAGGTATGGATCATATTAAACCACAAGTATGGATCATATTTAACCGCAGGTATGGATCATATTAAACCGCAGGTATGGATCATATTAAACCACAGGTATGGATCATATTCACCTTAACCACAGGTATGGATCATATTCACCTTAACCACAGGTATGGATCATATTCACCTTAACCACAGGTATGGATCATATTCACCTTAACCACAGGTATGGATCATATTCACCTTAACCACAGGTATGGATCATATTCACCTTAACCGCAGGTATGGATCATATTAAACCGCAGGTATGGATCATATCAAACCGCAGGTATGGATCATATTTAACCGCAGGTATGGATCATATTTAACCGCAGGTATGGATCATATCAAACCGCAGGTATGGATCATATCTAACCGCAGGTATGGATCATATTAAACCACAAGTATGGATCATATTAAACCACAAGTATGGATCATATTAAACCGCAGGTATGGATCATATTAAACCACAAGTATGGATCATATTAAACCGCAGGTATGGATCATATTAAACCACAAGTATGGATCATATTAAACCGCAGGTATGGATCATATTTAACCGCAGGTATGAATCATATTTAACCGCAGGTATGGATCATATTAACCTTAACCGCAGGTATGGATCATATTAAACCACAAGTATGGATCATATTAAACCGCAGGTATGGATCATATTTAACCGCAGGTATGAATCATATTTAACCGCAGGTATGGATCATATTTAACCGCAGGTATGGATCATATTTAACCGCAGGTATGGATCATATTTAACCGCAGGTATGGATCATATTCACCTTAACCGCAGGTATGGATCATATTAAACCGCAGGTATGGATCATATTAAACCCTAGGTATGGATCATATTCACCTTAACCGCAGGTATGGATCATATTTAACCGCAGGTATGGATCATATTCACCTTAACCGCAGGTATGGATCATATTAAACCACAAGTATGGATCATATTAAACCGCAAGTATGGATCATATTAAACCGCAGGTATGGATCATATTTAACCGCAGGTATGGATCATATTTAACCGCAGGTATGGATCATATTTAACCGCAGGTATGGATCATATTTAACCGCAGGTATGGATCATATTTAACCGCAGGTATGGATCATATTAAACCACAAGTATGGATCATATTAAACCGCAGGTATGGATCATATTTAACCGCAGGTATGGATAATATTTAACCGCAGGTATGGATCATATTTAACCGCAGGTATGGATCATATTTAACCGCAGGTATGGATCATATTTAACAGCAGGTATGGATCATATTAAACCACAAGTATGGATCATATTTAACCGCAGGTATGGATCATATTTAACCGCAGGTATGGATCATATTTAACCGCAGGTATGGATCATATTTAACCGCAGGTATGGATCATATTTAACCGCAGGTATGGATCATATTTAACCGCAGGTATGGATCATATTCACCTTAACCGCAGGTATGGATCATATTTAACCGCAGGTATGGATCATATTCACCTTAACCGCAGGTATGGATCATATTAAACCGCAGGTATGGATCATATTCACCTTAACCGCAGGTATGGATCATATTTAACCGCAGGTATGGATCATATTAAACCGCAGGTATGGATCATATTCACCTTAACCGCAGGTATGGATCATATTTAACCGCAGGTATGGATCATATTCACCTTAACCGCAGGTATGGATCATATTCACCTTAACCGCAGGTATGGATCATATTCACCTTAACCGCAGGTATGGATCATATTCACCTTAACCGCAGGTATGGATCATATTCACCTTAACCGCAGGTATGGATCATATTTAACCGCAGGTATGGATCATATTCACCTTAACCGCAGGTATGGATCATATTAAACCGCAGGTATGGATCATATTTAACCGCAGGTATGGATCATATTTAACCGCAGGTATGGATCATATTAAACCACAGGTATGGATGATATTTAACGGCAGGTATGAATCATATTTAACCGCAGGTATGGATCATATTTAACCGCAGGTATGGATCATATTTAACCGCAGGTATGGATCATATTTAACCGCAGGTATGGATCATATTTAACCGCAGGTATGGATCATATTTAACCGCAGGTATGGATCATATTTAACCGCAGGTATGGATCATATTTAACCGCAGGTATGGATCATATTAAACCACAGGAATGGATCATATTAAACCACAGGAATGGATCATATTAAACCACAGGAATGGATCATATTAAACCACAGGAATGGATCATATTAAACCACAGGAATGGATCATATTAAACCACAGGAATGGATCATATTCACCTTAACCGCAGGTATGAATCATATTCACCTTAACCGCAGGTATGGATCATATTAAACCACAAGTATGGATCATAATTAACCACAAGTATGGATCATAATTAACCACAAGTATGGATCATAATTAACCACAGGTATGGATCATATTTAACCACAGGTATGGATCATATTAAACAGCAGGTATGGATCATATTTAACCACAAGTATGGATCATATTAAACCACAAGTATGGATCATATTAAACCACAAGTATGGATCATATTAAACCACAAGTATGGATCATATTAAACCACAAGTATGGATCATATTTAACCGCAGGTATGAATCATATTAAACTTAACCACAGGTATGGATCATATTAAACAGCAGGTATGGATCATATTCACCTTAACCACAGGTATGGATCATATTAAACCGCAGGTATGGATCATATTAAACTTAACCACAGGTATGGATCATATTAAACAGCAGGTATGGATCATATTTAACCGCAGGTATGGATCATATTTATCCGCAGGTATGGATCATATTTATCCGCAGGTATGGATCATATTTAACCGCAGGTATGGATCATATTTAACCGCAGGTATGGATCATATTAAACCACAAGTATGGATCATATTAAACCACAAGTATGGATCATATTCACCTTAACCGCAGGTATGAATCATATTAAACTTAACCGCAGGTATGGATCATATTAAACCGCAGGTATGGATCATATTCACCTTAACCACAGGTATGGATCATATCAAACCGCAGGTATGGATCATATTAAACCACAAGTATGGATCATATTTAACCGCAGGTATGGATCATATTAAACCACAAGTATGGATCATATTTAACCGCAGGTATGGATCATATTAAACCGCAGGTATGGATCATATTAAACCACAGGTATGGATCATATTCACCTTAACCACAGGTATGGATCATATTCACCTTAACCACAGGTATGGATCATATTCACCTTAACCACAGGTATGGATCATATTCACCTTAACCACAGGTATGGATCATATTCACCTTAACCACAGGTATGGATCATATTCACCTTAACCACAGGTATGGATCATATTCACCTTAACCACAGGTATGGATCATATTCACCTTAACCACAGGTATGGATCATATCAAACCGCAGGTATGGATCATATTTAACCGCAGGTATGGATCATATTAAACCACAAGTATGGATCATATTAAACCGCAGGTATGGATCATATTAAACCACAGGTATGGATCATATTCACCTTAACCACAGGTATGGATCATATTAAACCGCAGGTATGAATCATATTTAACCGCAGGTATGAATCATATTTAACCGCAGGTATGAATCATATTTAACCGCAGGTATGAATCATATTAACCTTAACCGCAGGTATGGATCATATTAACCTTAACCGCAGGTATGGATCATATTAAACCACAAGTATGGATCATATTAAACCGCAGGTATGGATCATATTTAACCGCAGGTATGAATCATATTTAACCGCAGGTATGGATCATATTTAACCGCAGGTATGGATCATATTTAACCGCAGGTATGGATCATATTCACCTTAACCGCAGGTATGGATCATATTTAACCGCAGGTATGGATCATATTTAACCGCAGGTATGGATCATATTTAACCGCAGGTATGGATCATATTTAACCGCAGGTATGGATCATATTCACCTTAACCGCAGGTATGGATCATATTAAACCGCAGGTATGGATCATATTAAACCCTAGGTATGGATCATATTCACCTTAACCGCAGGTATGGATCATATTTAACCGCAGGTATGGATCATATTCACCTTAACCGCAGGTATGGATCATATTAAACCACAAGTATGGATCATATTAAACCACAAGTATGGATCATATTAAACCGCAGGTATGGATCATATTTAACCGCAGGTATGGATCATATTTAACCGCAGGTATGGATCATATTTAACCGCAGGTATGGATCATATTTAACCGCAGGTATGGATCATATTCACCTTAACCGCAGGTATGGATCATATTTAACCGCAGGTATGGATCATATTCACCTTAACCGCAGGTATGGATCATATTAAACCGCAGGTATGGATCATATTCACCTTAACCGCAGGTATGGATCATATTTAACCGCAGGTATGGATCATATTTAACCGCAGGTATGGATCATATTTAACCGCAGGTATGGATCATATTAAACCGCAGGTATGGATCATATTTAACCGCAGGTATGGATCATATTTAACCGCAGGTATGGATCATATTTAACCGCAGGTATGGATCATATTCACCTTAACCACAGGTATGGATCATATTAAACCGCAGGTATGGATCATATTTAACCGCAGGTATGGATCATATTTAACCGCAGGTATGGATCATATTAAACTTAACCGCAGGTATGAATCATATTAAACTTAACCGCAGGTATGAATCATATTAAACTTAACCGCAGGTATGAATCATATTAAACTTAACCGCAGGTATGAATCATATTAAACTTAACCGCAGGTATGAATCATATTAAACTTAACCGCAGGTATGGATCATATTAAACTTAACCGCAGGTATGGATCATATTAAACTTAACCGCAGGTATGGATCATATTAAACCACAGGTATGGATCATATTAAACCACAGGTATGGATCATATTCACCTTAACCACAGGTATGAATCATATTCACCTTAACCACAGGTATGAATCATATTCACCTTAACCACAGGTATGAATCATATTCACCTTAACCGCAGGTATGAATCATATTAAACCACAGGTATGGATGATATTTAACGGCAGGTATGAATCATATTAAACCATAGGTATGGATCATATTTAACCGCAGGTATGGATCATATTTAACCGCAGGTATGGATCATATTTAACCGCAGGTATGGATCATATTTAACCGCAGGTATGGATCATATTTAACCGCAGGTATGGATCATATTTAACCGCAGGTATGGATCATATTAAACCACAGGAATGGATCATATTTAACCACAGGTATGGATCATATTAAACCACAAGTATGGATCATATTAAACCACAAGTATGGATCATATTAAACCACAAGTATGGATCATATTAAACCACAAGTATGGATCATATTTAACCGCAGGTATGAATCATATTAAACTTAACCACAGGTATGGATCATATTAAACCGCAGGTATGGATCATATTCACCTTAACCACAAGTATGGATCATATTCACCTTAACCGCAGGTATGAATCATATTAAACTTAACCGCAGGTATGGATCATATTAAACCGCAGGTATGGATCATATTCACCTTAACCACAGGTATGGATCATATCAAACCGCAGGTATGGATCATATTAAACCACAAGTATGGATCATATTTAACCGCAGGTATGGATCATATTAAACCACAAGTATGGATCATATTTAACCGCAGGTATGGATCATATTAAACCGCAGGTATGGATCATATTAAACCACAGGTATGGATCATATTCACCTTAACCACAGGTATGGATCATATTCACCTTAACCACAGGTATGGATCATATTCACCTTAACCACAGGTATGGATCATATTCACCTTAACCACAGGTATGGATCATATCAAACCGCAGGTATGGATCATATTAAACCGCAGGTATGGATCATATTTAACCGCAGGTATGGATCATATTAACCTTAACCGCAGGTATGGATCATATTAACCTTAACCGCAGGTATGGATCATATTTAACCGCAGGTATGGATCATATTTAACCGCAGGTATGGATCATATTTAACCGCAGGTATGGATCATATTTAACCGCAGGTATGGATCATATTCACCTTAACCGCAGGTATGGATCATATTAAACCGCAGGTATGGATCATATTAAACCCTAGGTATGGATCATATTCACCTTAACCGCAGGTATGGATCATATTTAACCGCAGGTATGGATCATATTCACCTTAACCGCAGGTATGGATCATATTAAACCACAAGTATGGATCATATTTAACCGCAGGTATGAATCATATTTAACCGCAGGTATGGATCATATTAAACCACAAGTATGGATCATATTAAACCACAAGTATGGATCATATTAAACCGCAGGTATGGATCATATTTAACCGCAGGTATGAATCATATTTAACCGCAGGTATGGATCATATTCACCTTAACCGCAGGTATGGATCATATTAAACCACAAGTATGGATCATATTTAACCGCAGGTATGAATCATATTTAACCGCAGGTATGGATCATATTAAACCACAAGTATGGATCATATTAAACCACAAGTATGGATCATATTAAACCGCAGGTATGGATCATATTTAACCGCAGGTATGGATCATATTTAACCGCAGGTATGGATCATATTTAACCGCAGGTATGGATCATATTAAACTTAAGCACAGGTATGAATCATATTAAACCACAGGTATGGATCATATTCACCTTAACCGCAGGTATGGATCATATTAAACCACAAGTATGGATCATATTTAACCGCAGGTATGGATCATATTCACCTTAACCACAGGTATGGATCATATTAAACTTAACCACAGGTATGGATCATATTTAACCGCAGGTATGGATCATATTTAACCGCAGGTATGGATCATATTTAACCGCAGGTATGGATCATATTTAACCGCAGGTATGGATCATATTTAACCGCAGGTATGGATCATATTTAACCGCAGGTATGGATCATATTAAACCGCAGGTATGGATCATATTTAACCGCAGGTATGGATCATATTTAACCGCAGGTATGGATCATATTCACCTTAACCGCAGGTATGGATCATATTAAACCGCAGGTATGGATCATATTTAACCGCAGGTATGGATCATATTCACCTTAACCGCAGGTATGGATCATATTAAACCGCAGGTATGAATCATATTAAACTTAACCGCAGGTATGGATCATATTAAACCACAAGTATGGATCATATTTAACCGCAGGTATGGATCATATTAAACCGCAGGTATGGATCATATTAAACCACAAGTATGGATCATATTAAACCACAAGTATGGATCATATTAAACCACAAGTATGGATCATATTAAACCACAAGTATGGATCATATTAAACCACAAGTATGGATCATATTAAACCACAAGTATGGATCATATTAAACCACAAGTATGGATCATATTTAACCGCAGGTATGGATCATATTAAACCGCAGGTATGGATCATATTAAACCACAAGTATGGATCATATTAAACCACAAGTATGGATCATATTAAACCACAAGTATGGATCATATTAAACCACAAGTATGGATCATATTAAACCACAAGTATGGATCATATTTAACCGCAGATATGGATCATATTCACCTTAACCACAGGTATGGATCATATTAAACCACAAGTATGGATCATATTAAACCACAAGTATGGATCATATTAAACCACAAGTATGGATCATATTTAACCGCAGATATGGATCATATTAAACTTAACCACAAGTATGGATCATATTAAACCACAAGTATGGATCATATTAAACCACAAGTATGGATCATATTAAACCGCAGATATGGATCATATTCACCTTAACCGCAGGTATGGATCATATTAAACCGCAGGTATGGATCATATCAAACCGCAAGTATGGATCATAATAAACTACAGGTATGGATCATATTAAACCACAAATATGGATCATATTAAACCACAGGTATGGATCATATTCTTCTTAACCGCAAGTATGGATCATAATAAACCGCAGGTATGGATCATATTTAACCACAGGTATGGATCATATTAAACCACAGGTATGGATCATATTAAACCACAGGTATGGATCATATTAAACCACAGGTATGGATCATATTAAACCACAGGTATGGATCATATTAAACCACAGGTATGGATCATATTAAACCACAGGTATGGATCATATTAAACCACAGGTATGGATCATATTAAACCACAGGTATGGATCATATTAAACCACAGGTATGGATCATATTAAACCACAGGTATGGATCATATTAAACCACAGGTATGGATCATATTAAACCACAGGTATGGATCATATTAAACCACAGGTATGGATCATATTAAACCACAGGTATGGATCATATTAAACCACAGGTATGGATCATATTAAACCACAGGTATGGATCATATTAAACCACAGGTATGGATCATATTAAACCACAGGTATGGATCATATTAAACCACAGGTATGGATCATATTCACCTTAACCGCAAGTATGGATCACAATAAACGGCAGGCATGGATCACATTAAACGGCAGGCATGGATCACATTAAACGGCAGGCATGGATCACATTAAACGGCAGGCATGGATCATCTTGACCCTAACCGCAGGCAGGGATCATCTTGACCCTAACCGCAGGTAGGGATCATCTTGACCCTAACCGCAGGTAGGGATCATCTTGACCCTAACCGCAGGTAGGGATCATCTTGACCCTAACCGCAGGTAGGGATCATCTTGACCCTAACCGCAGGTAGGGATCATATTAAATAGCAGGTATGGTGTTAGGTTCTGGAGAGGACTGGACCCAAAAGCAGACAGAAAGTGAAAATCAAAAGGGATTCATTAAGGGAGGGGGGAGATAAGGATCTCAGGAGGCGAGGAGAATGAACCAGGGTCCGGGTGACTCCGTGTAAGGCTCGGGGGACGAGTGATTCCCGTGTTCCAAAGTTCCCGTGTAAGGCTCGTGAAGACAGGCTCGGTTATGGGCTGCGGGCTGAATCAGTAGCAGACTGGGCTGGGTAGAGATCTCTGGCTTGACATCCAACTGGCCGTAGTGAGACAATATTCCAACACCGCAGGCCAGGAGGGAGCAGGCTTTAACAGGTGCCTGATTGGTAATGGGGCACAGGTGGGAATGGCTCCTCTCAGCCGTCCAGCCCAGCCTGAAAAAACAACAGGAGACAACCAGCCGGCACCCAGGTACAAATGTAACTAAATGGCAACAAAAGGTCATAATCACCACAGTACCCCTCTCTCAACGGACGCCTCCTGGCGTTCTCCCGGATCTGCCCAGGTTGGCCTCGTAAAAATCCCGGAGGAGCGTCGGGTCCAGGATCAGGCGGCAGGAGATCCAGGAGCGCTCCTCAGGACCATAACCCTCCCAATCCACCAGATACTGGAAACCTGATGTCCAGTATCCTGGAAACCGTAAAAGCCGGGTAATCGATGAGCCGGGGGGGTGGGGGGTAACGACCGGAGGACTGAGGTCACTGGTGGAGACAGGCTTGAGGAGGGAAACATGGAACGTGGGATGAATCTTCATCGAACCCGGGAGGATAAGACGGACAGAGGAAGGGTTTATTATGCGGGAAATTGTGAAGGGCCCCACATAACGGGGAGCCAGCTTATGGGACTCTGGAGTGGGAGATCTGGGGAGGAGAGCCACACTTTTTGCCCGACCTCATACTCAGGGGCCGGAGAGCGATGCAGGTCCGCTAGCCGCTTGTTGTTCTCAGCGGAGCGAGTGAGTGCTGCCTTCACGTTTCTCCAAACCTCCCGAATCCTCCGGAGATGCTCCTCCACGGAAGGAACTGCCACCTCCTCCTCTTGGGCTGGGAACAACGGGGGTTGAAAGCCGTAACAAGCCATGAATGGGGACATGAGAGAGAGTTGTGTGCATACTCGATCCAGGGCAGGAAAGAGCTCCAGGAGACCGGGTGATGAGGGTAGTGCTGCTTCCAGGTCCTGATTGGCCTGTTCCATCTGGCCGTTTGTCTGGGGATGATAACCCGAGGAGAGACTGGCTGCTGCTCCCACCGCTTTACAGAAAGCGCTCCACACTCGGGAGGCGAACTGCGGTCCGCGATCAGACACGATGTCAATGGGAATCCCATGGAGCTTAAACACATGCTTGGACAGAAGATCTGCGGTCTCCAAGGCACAGGGTCATTTGGGGAGGGGAACATAATGCACAGCTTTGGAGAAACGATCAATGATGGTGAGAATGACACTGTTACCTTCTGATGGGGGTAACCCGGTGACGAAATCCACGGCAATATGTGACCCTGGGCGGCTGGGGATGGGTAGAAGACGCAGCAGACCTGCAGGAGGCCGATGGGAAGCTTTGGTTCTGGCACAGACAGAACATGCAGCCACGAACTCGCGAACATCCCCAGCCACCAGAAGCGATGGCGGAGAAAGACTACGGTACGTTGGGTTCCTGTTTGACACGTCAGCTTAGACGAATGTCCCCACTGCAGAACCTGTGATCGGACTGCAGGGGGAACGAACAAACGATTAGGAGGACCACCGCCAGGATCCGGAACGTTCCCCTGAGCTCCCTTCACCACCGACTCAATCTCCCAAGATGCCGCCCCACCACACAGGTGGAGGGAACAATAGGATCCAAATCCTGGGGACTTGAGTGATAAGACAGCGTATAATTGAACCTGCTGAGGAACAGCGACCAGCGGGCTTGACGTGGATTGAGCCGGCGAGCAGAACGGAGGTAAGAGAGGTTCTTGTGGTCGGTCCATATGAGAAATGCTTGCTTGCAGCCCTCGAGCCAGTGCCTCTACTCCTGAAGAGCCAGAACCACTGCCAGCAACTCATGGTTTCCCACGTCGTAGTTACTCTCGGCAGGGCTGAATCGACGGGAGAAGAAAGCACAATGATGCAGTTTCTGAGTGGAGGGATCTCTTTGTGACAGAACGGCTCCCACTCCTGCATCAGAGGCGTCAACCTCCACCACAAACTGGAGGGAAGGGTCTGGATGCTTAGGGATGGGGGCACTCGTGAACAGAGACTTAAGCTTGGAGAAAGCGCTGTCGGACTCAGGGGTCCACTGGAAGGTGATCTTGGTGGAGGTCAGACGGGTGAGTGGGGCGGCTACTTTACTGTAATCCCTTATGAAGCGGCGGTAGAAGTTGGCGAAACCCAGGAAGCGTTGTAGCTCCTTGCGGTTCTCGGGAGGAGGCCAGTCGGCGACGGCTCTTATTTTGACAGGGTCAGGCTCCAGCTGGCCTTGAGCGATGATGTAACCAAGGAAGCTGACGGAGGGGGCGTGGAACTCGCATTTCTCTGGTTTGACATACAGTTTATTTTGTAGCAGACGCTGGAGAACTAACCTCACATGCTGACGGTGTTCCTTGAGAGACCGAGAGAAGATGAGGATGTCATCCAAGTAGATAAAAACGAAATGGTTCAGCATATCCCGGAAGAGGTCGTTCATGAGGGTCTGGAAAACGGCGGGGGTATTAGTGAGTCCAAAGGGCATGACCAGGTATTCAAACTGTCCCAGGGGCGTGTTGAACGCGGTCTTCCACTCATCTCCTTCTCGGATCCTGATGAGGTGATAGGCGTTCCGGAGGTCCAGCTTGGAAAAGACTTGGGCGTGGCACAACGGCTCGAATGAGGGATCGATGAGTGGCAAAGGAGTCTTATTCTTAACGGTAATCTGATTGAGACCCCGGTAATCAATGCAGGGGCGTAAAGATGCATCCTTTTTCTCGATAAAAAAGAAGCCCGCTCCCAGAGGGGATGAGGAGGGTCGAATCAGACCAGAAGCCAGACACTCGTTGATATATGGCTGCTCTCTCCGGGCGAGACACATTGAACAGCCTACTAGTGGGGAGAGGGGCTCCAGGGAGCAGGTCGATGGCGCAGTCATAAGGGCGGTGGGGGGGTAGAGTGCGTGCTAAATCCTTATCGAAGACCATGGCGAGATCCTGGTACTCAGAAGGTGACTGAGGAAACGCAGACTGACGGGGCTCCGGACTGGCAGACTTGAGACAGAGAGCATGGCAGGAGACACTCCAGCTAGAAATGGAAGGGGATTATGCTGTTTTAGCCAGGGTAGACCAAGGACTGCTGGCGACAGAAGGGAAGGTATCACATACAGCTGGATAATCTCACTGTGGTTGCCTGAAATAGTGAGTGTGAGGGGGACAGTGCGATGGGTAACCTTGGCAATGAGCCAACCGTCCAGGGCGTTGACAGACTTGGGGGTTTCTAAGAGCTCGAGAGGGATGTTGGTTTGTGGGACAAAGTTCTCATCAATGAAGTTGTCGTCTGACCCAGAGTCTATGAATACATGTAGGGGGTAGGACTGGAGGTCGCGTCTCAGCGTAGCAGGAGGAGGTGTTGCTCACCAGAGTGCTCTCTGTCACTGGTGAGCTGGATCTTTTGGCGAGGCCAAAGGCTTTTTAATGGCCCGCGAGTCCACAGTAAAGGCAGAGTCGAAGTTGCATCCGTCGCTGGTGTTCTGAGGGAGATAGGCGTCTCGGCCCAGCTGCATAGGTTCTTCAGAGGAAGGAGGGGGAGCGGAAGGCCTGGCGGGACTCCAAGATGGGGAACCAGGGGCGTGAGAACCGGGACCCGCTGATGGGGCTGGGCTACGGGTCCGATTGGCCCGTTCCCAGAGACGATTGTCTAGCCCAGGGGTCGGGAACCTTTTTGACTAAGAGAGCCATGAAAGCAAAAAATTTGGAAAATTATTTCAATGAGAGCCATATAATATATTATATTCTTTCTGCTGTCTCCTGCCGGGTATTTTGATGCAAAGGTAGCATGGCGCGTGTTTTTCGACCGTTTCATCATGTAATTTTGTCTTTGCAAATTAGACACACCGCAGAATTTGCTCTCTCCACAAAGGCGAATTCTTCAGTCCATTCAGCCTGAAATGTACGATACTCGTCATCTTTTTTTCTTTTCGCCATCTTCTTCGTCGAAGGGTTAGCTTTGAGCTAATGACCGAGCAGACTGATTCAAAAGGGGCCGTTTACCTGTTTTACAACGGCCAACGTAGTCCAGTATCATCCAATTAAAATAATGGACAATTGCTCCTGCAGCCCTGAACAGGACATGAAAAATCGATGGATGGATTAAAACAAGTGAGAATATTTTGTTTTATCTGCGAGCCAGATGCAGTCATCAAAAGAGCCATAGGTTCCCGACCCCTGGTCTAGCCTAATGGCTAAAGCAATCAATTGCTCGAGAGAGAGAGGTCGAGTCATCTCGAGAGGCCAGTTCATCCTTTAATTCTTCGGACAAATTCCTGGCAAACAAGGTTCATCCCATCCACACTCTGCGGCCAAAATACGAAACTCAACGGAAAAGCTGGCCACTGATCCAGACCCTTGTCTTAACGAAAATAGCCGGTTCATGGCCTCTTGCCCCTTAACGGGATGATCAAAAGCTTTACGAAGCTCAGTCGAAAACATTGAGAAAGAACTCAAACCTGCCGAGTGGCTATTCCACAACGCAGTGGCCCACTGGGCCGCTTTACCTCTTAATAGATTAACACAAAACGCTACCTTAGCTTTGTCAGGGGAGTAACTAGAGGGCTGAAGGTCAAAGACTAAGGTGCAATTTAACAAAAATCTACTGCATGAACCTGGTTCACCAGCGTAGGGTTCTGGGGTGGGAACCATGGGTTCCTTTCCAGGAGCCGAGGGTAAAGTGACAGGTGGGTTGTTTACTGGTGGAGGCGGAGCTGGCCGCTCAAGCTGAGAGACTTGAGCGGCTAACAGCTGATCATGTTTACCGATCAAAATGCCTTGTGTGCTGAGGGCTTCCTGGAGGGCGTCTGGGTTCGCTGGAGCCATATTTCTTGGTCGGATTATTCTGTTAGGTTCTGGAGAGGACTGGACCCAAAAGCGAACAGCAGACAGAAGGTGAAGATCAAAAGGGATTCATTAAGGGAGGGGGGTAAGGGAGATGAGGATCTCAGGAGGCGAGGAGAATGAACCAGGGTCCGGGTGAGGTGGAAGGAGGTCTTGCGTCCGGGTGAAACCGTGTAAGGCTCGGGAAGACAGGCTCGGTTATGGGCTGCGGGCTGAATCAGTGGCAGGCTGGGCTGGGTAGAGATCTCTGGCTTGACATCCAACTGGCCGCAGTGAGACAATATTCTGACACCGCAGGCCAGGAGGGAGCAGGCTTTAACAGGTGCCTGATTGGTAATGGGGCATAGGTGGGAATGGCTCCTCCCAGCCGTCCAGCCCAGCCTGAAAAAACAGCAGGAGACAACCAGCCGGCACCCAGGTACAAATGTAACTAAATGGCAACAAAAGGTCATAATCACCACATATGGATCATATTAAACCGCAGGTATGGATCACATTAAACGGCAGGTATGGATCACATTAAACCGCAGGTATGGACCATATTAAACGGCAGGTATGGACCATATTAAACCACAGGTATGGATCATATTCACCTTAACCGCAGGTATGGATCACATTAAACGGCAGGTATGGATCTACATGTATCTGTTTTATATATCAGCACCTATCTTGATAACTTATTGATTATCGGTTACACCAACAAACACAAAAACACACAAAGTGACTCTTAGAGTTTAAAGATGTTTCCCATCATCAGCCAACGTGTGTTTTCGAATCTTTCTTGCACAAGTTACCTGTTTGCATTAATAACCAGTCAATAATCAATATAAGGCACGATTGATGGCAGCCACATGCACGTATTAAACAGACTTCTGAGGCTCGGGGGCTCTGCTTTGCATCAGGAGCTCCACTGAAGCGACTCATGCATGAGCTGCCTGCAGTCCTTGTACTTCTTTAATGAAGCCGATTCATTCTAATTCTAAATTAAGTCTTAATTTGCTCACGTCTAAGTGGCTGCATGCATTTTCTCTGCTTGGTAACCAGCAGGCTGGTGCAGAACATGAACGTCTCGCTCGCAAACTTCGGTTTTGGTCAGACTGAATCAAAGAAAACAAGGAAAACTGGAATCATTTTACATACTGAGCCTCTTTCTTTGAGATAACTTTTCCTGAAAAG
This sequence comes from Leuresthes tenuis, assembly GCF_036924035.1. Lineage (NCBI taxonomy): Eukaryota > Metazoa > Chordata > Actinopteri > Atheriniformes > Atherinopsidae > Leuresthes > Leuresthes tenuis. Next base: position 958,167 of record NW_027325375.1, on the reverse strand, counting down.
AGCCTCTCAGCCACTGCAGACACAGCTGGATCGAAATCGAGGCCCACTGCTGCTATGACCTCCTCATTCCTACAAGATAACAGACAGAACATGGGAATTTAGACATTGTTTTAAGAGGACACAGCAGCAGGATTTGTTGTCATTTTTCATCTTACTTGATGTACAAAGCCAGGAACTTGTAGTCTTGCACATTTCCTTTCATTACTATCTCAGTGTATCCCTCCCCATAACCTGTCAGAGTGAAGGAATAATGAAGGAAAAACATTATTTTATTCAGAGTTATTCAGCAACAAGTTTCGGTAACTTCACATTGTACTGATAGAACATAAAAAGGGTTGCTGGGTCAACCTAAATCATGTGTCTGAGCTCTCAGGTGCACCTGTTTGAGTGCTTACCTGCATATCTGATGGTTTTACCCAATAGGACGGTCCAGTAGAAAGGAACTGCTCTGAGTTCAGCTGGCTTGCCCAGCATGTTTAGAGCTGCTATCCTCCCTGGAACAGAAGCACAGCAGGGTTTAACATGCTAATAACACAGATTTGCTGTAATCTAAGACTTCATAGGAGCAAGAAACTGCTTCAAGCTGCTTCAAGGTGGCGGAGGATCCAGAGAGGAGAGGTTTTAACTCTTCATCCACAGGTGACAAGACACATTTCAACCATTTTGGATTCATAAGGAAATGTTTTTTCCCCCCAAAGCATTTTCAGCAGAAGACTGAATAAGTATAAAGGACACGTTTCCATGGTAACGTACAGTGATTGATTGGTGGCCATCAACAGTAACTTTTCTGCAAACACACAACAATGAGAATTTCATCGGTTTAAATCCATGCTGAGCCCCGACTGAGGAGGAAACAGTCCAGCTCTGCTAATATTTTAGCCCAGAGAGCGTTCTTTTTGCATGCTTTATGTTATGTTTATGCATTTTAGACGCTTTTATCCAAAGCGACTTACAGACAGGGTAAAGGGGTCTTGCCTAAGGACCCCTACTGGAGGGAATACCTTTCATGCAGGGGATTTGAAGCCAGGTCTGAGCCTGGAGCCTGAAGGTGGCCATCATACCACCACACTATCCAGCTTTACCCATCACCTACTTCCCTGGAAAATCCCATTTAACCTTAAACTGGACAGAAGCGGTTTCATTAGGGTGAAAAATTAGAGCTAATTAATTAGCATCTGATCATTTAACATGTCTACCTGAGGGGAAACGCCATCTTTGTGAAAATTGAGACATTTTCTTCACCATTACCTTGCGCTTGTGCCATCTGCCAGTGTCCGATGCTGACCGGACGGTTTTTGGCTATCGCCAGAGGGAAGGAGGTCAGGTCACCCGCACAAAACACATCTGGGACGTTGGTGCGCATGTTCTGCAGGAAAATCCAGGCAGAGCCACGTTAAAAGAGGAGGATGCACTGGTTTTAAATGTATGTTTATCAAGCCTGAGGGAGTAGCAGGTGGTCTCAGAGCGCTGAGATACACAATCAGGCGAGCAACAGCAGACGAAAGGCTGACCTTGTCAACTGTTACAAAGTTTTTTGCGGTCATCTGTATTTTTGAGCCTTTCAGGAACTCTGAGTTGGGGATGCTGCCTGGTGGAGGAAAGAAAAGGAGGGTAAAAGAAGGTTTTCTCACACATATTTTGCTGCAAAACATGAAAAAATAACCATTGTGCACATAGAAAGCGATGAGAACACAAGAGAAGCAAAGAGGCAAAAGAGCTTTTAGTATTATCCCCAAAAAAATGAGCCAAACAACCCTTTAATGCTTCATCTTCACCAGTTTTCATTTACAGGCCCCTTTTCAACCCCCAGCTCCACTCATCCATCAGTGATGTCATCACCACGCTTAAGTCAAAGAAGCTGCTTTCAGGCTTTCTGCTAAACGTCATTCAGTCTGGAAGAAAGGCGAAAGAGACTCATTCTTTCAGTCCCATCTCTAAGCTGCCGTGGCAACAGCAACAAATAGATCTCCTGATTAGGGCTGGTTTGGTTTGTCCAATCAGCAGCTTCTCCAATCAATGTTACGGATTCAAAGAACCTCAAGTATCTCAGTGGCAGCCATGATAAGAGTTGTTTGAATCCTCCAGATGCTCCAATGCTTCTTCTAGCATCTCATTTTGCATTGGGCTACACTGGACCATCCTTTATGAAAGAAGAGATAAAAATGTCCCACAATTCCTTGCACCTGGACAGCAAAGCTGGATTGCATCACAGCCTGTGACAACACTTTTAATCACAAACGTTGACACTTCTATATATATATCTGTTTAAAAACCGGACCTTTCAGTTAGATTTAAAGCAACAGATGCTGAAACAGTCTAAAACAGGACCAAAGTCAGGGTTAATGTGGAAAGGGAAGTTACACCACGTGTTTGTCAGGTTTACCAGAGGGACTCAGGACTCAGATGCAGGGTCGTGTGGGTTCAATGGGTTTTTATTATAAACACAAAACCACGGCACTGCAGGGCGATCTCCCGGCAGCGCAAAAGAAGAGGTTATAAACGCCTAAGCGCGCTCCCGGCAGCGCAAAAGAAGAGGTTATAAACGCCTAAGCGCGCTCCCGGCAGCGCAAAAGAAGAGGTTATAAACGCCTAAGCGCGCTCCCGGCAGCGCAAAAGAAGAGGTTATAAACGCCTAAGCGCGCTCCCGGCAGCGCAAAAGAAGAGGTTATAAACGCCTAAGCGCGCTCCTCCGTACCTGTGGTGGAGGAGGAGCGCAGCTAAGAAAACTAACAAAGAAACTCTCTCCAAACTGGGAGATAAACAGAAAAGCTATGAACACTTAAAGCAAAGTCACGCTCTCAAAATGAGGCGGAATAAAACAAAAGGCGCACTCTTTCAAAACAGAGGCTCTATCAAACTTTAACTTTAAACTCCCCTTTAACGGAGGAGACTATGACAGGTAACAACGAAAAATCACTCCGTGAAAACGGAAAAACAAAGCTATGAAACTTACCGTTATAATAACTAAACTAAGGCTGTGGACGTAGAATAAATGACCAAATAAGATGCACTGCAGGAGAGTCGCTCACTGCAGGCTCGAGGGATCAAGACAAGGAGAGAGGCTGGTAATGAAGCTCAAAAGGAGACAACAAACTGGCACAAGACAAGGGAAACAGACTATTTGAGCACGTGAGGGACCAAAGGGAACAGGTGGAAACACTTTGGGAATCAGGGAAGACAATCAGACACACGGGAGGAAGGGCAAGGTACCGGAAACCAGAGGAGAAGGTCACTGGTTTTTCAAAATAAAACAGGAAATGACGAGGCATGGAACAGAAAATAAACCGTGACAGTGTTGGGATGAGAACGCCATCTTTTCAGGTCACCTGTACCTGCTTTGTTTGGCCAAAGCGTGGCTCAAAAGGCTCAAGTCTGACAGAGAAGTAAAGAGTTGAAGGAAGGTAAGGAGACAGAAAAGTGAGAGAAATCAAACGATATTAATGACCTGATCTCCTCTGCAAAATCTGAACAACATTTCTAAACTTTTTCCTTTGGAAGAGGTTAAAAGGTTCACAGATTACAGGAATGAATGATGTCATCTCTGAGTAAATGTGTATTATTCACCATGTTAACCTTAAAAAAGTTAGTTTTTTTATGATAAATGTTGGCTGTTTACACAGGCCTCAGGCTTCTGGCACCGAATCTGACCATTTTCACTAGTTTAACTAGTTAACAGCTGCTGAAAGAACAGAGATAATCTGTGAAAGTTAGTTTTTTTTATGATAAATGTTGGCTGTTTACACAGGCCTGAGGTTTCTGTTGCTTTGAGGAAAACTGGCACCGAATCTGATCATTTTCACTAGTTTAACTAGTTAACAGCTGCTGAAAGAACAGAGATAATCTGTGAAAGTTAGTTTTTTTGATGATAAATGTTGGCTGTTTACACAGGCCTGAGGTTTCTGTTGCTTTGAGGAAAACTGGCACCGAATCTGACCATTTTCACTAGTTTAACTAGTTAATAGCTGCTGAAAGAACAGAGATAATCTGTGAAAGTTAGTTTTTTTTATGATAAATGTTGGCTGTTTACACAGGCCTGAGGTTTCTGTTGCTTTGAGGAAAACTGGCTCCGAATCTGACCATTTTCACTAGTTTAACTAGTTAACAGCTGCTGAAAGAACAGAGATAATCTGTGAAAGTTAGTTTTTTTTATGATAAATGTTGGCTGTTTACACAGGCCTGAGGTTTCTGTTGCTTTGAGGAAAACTGGCTCCGAATCTGACCATTTTCACTAGTTTAACTAGTTAACAGCTGCTGAAAGAACAGAGATAATCTGTGAAAGTTAGTTTTTTTATGATAAATGTTGGCTGTTTACACAGGCCTGAGGTTTCTGTTGCTTTGAGGAAAACTGGCACCGAATCTGACCATTTTCACTAGTTTAACTAGTTAACAGCTGCTGAAAGAACAGAGATAATCTGTGAAAGTTAGTTTTTTTATGATAAATGTTGGCTGTTTACACAGGCCTGAGGTTTCTGTTGCTTTGAGGAAAACTGGCTCCGAATCTGACCATTTTCACTAGTTTAACTAGTTAACAGCTGCTGAAAGAACAGAGATAATCTGTGAAAGTTAGTTTTTTTATGATAAATGTTGGCTGTTTACACAGGCCTGAGGTTTCTGTTGCTTTGAGGAAAACTGGCACCGAATCTGACCATTTTCACTAGTTTAACTAGTTAACAGCTGCTGAAAGAACAGAGATAATCTGTGAAAGTTAGTTTTTTTATGATAAATGTTGGCTGTTTACACAGGCCTGAGGCTTCTGTTGCTTTGAGGAAAACTGGCACCGAATCTGACCATTTTCACTAGTTTAACTAGTTAACAGCTGCTGAAAGAACAGAGATAATCTGTGAAAGTTAGTTTTTTTATGATAAATGTTGGCTGTTTACACAGGCCTGAGGTTTCTGTTGCTTTGAGGAAAACTGGCACCGAATCTGACCATTTTCACTAGTTTAACTAGTTAACAGCTGCTGAAAGAACAGAGATAATCTGTGAAAGTTAGTTTTTTTATGATAAATGTTGGCTGTTTACACAGGCCTGAGGTTTCTGTTGCTTTGAGGAAAACTGGCACCGAATCTGACCATTTTCACTAGTTTAACTAGTTAACAGCTGCTGAAAGAACAGAGATAATCTGTGAAAGTTAGTTTTTTTTATGATAAATGTTGGCTGTTTACACAGGCCTGAGGTTTCTGTTGCTTTGAGGAAAACTGGCACCGAATCTGACCATTTTCACTAGTTTAACTAGTTAACAGCTGCTGAAAGAACAGAGATAATCTGTGAAAGTTAGTTTTTTTTTATGATAAATGTTGGCTGTTTACACAGGCCTGAGGTTTCTGTTGCTTTGAGGAAAACTGGCACCGAATCTGACCATTTTCACTAGTTTAACTAGTTAACAGCTACTGAAAGAACAGAGATAATCTGTGAAAGTTAGTTTTTTGATGATAAATGTTGGCTGTTTACACAGGCCTGAGGTTTCTGTTGCTTTGAGGAAAACTGGCACCGAATCTGACCATTTTCACTAGTTTAACTAGTTAACAGCTGCTGAAAGAACAGAGATAATCTGTGAAAGTTAGGTTTTTTTATGATAAATGTTGGCTGTTTACACAGGCCTGAGGTTTCTGTTGCTTTGAGGAAAACTGGCACCGAATCTGACCATTTTCACTAGTTTAACTAGTTAACAGCTGCTGAAAGAACAGAGATAATCTGTGAAAGTTAGTTTTTTTATGATAAATGTTGGCTGTTTACACAGGCCTGAGGTTTCTGTTGCTTTGAGGAAAACTGGCACCGAATCTGACCATTTTCACTAGTTTAACTAGTTAACAGCTGCTGAAAGAACAGAGATAATCTGTGAAAGTTAGTTTTTTTATGATAAATGTTGGCTGTTTACACAGGCCTGAGGTTTCTGTTGCTTTGAGGAAAACTGGCTCCGAATCTGACCATTTTCACTAGTTTAACTAGTTAACAGCTGCTGAAAGAACAGAGATAATCTGTGAAAGTTAGTTTTTTTGATGATAAATGTTGGCTGTTTACACAGGCCTGAGGTTTCTGTTGCTTTGAGGAAAACTGGCACCGAATCTGACCATTTTCACTAGTTTAACTAGTTAACAGCTGCTGATAGAACAGAGATAATCTGTGAAAGTTAGTTTTTTATGATAAATGTTGGCTGTTTACACAGGCCTGAGGTTTCTGTTGCTTTGAGGAAAACTGGCACCGAATCTGACCATTTTCACTAGTTTAACTAGTTAACAGCTGCTGAAAGAACAGAGATAATCTGTGAAAGTTAGTTTTTTGATGATAAATGTTGGCTGTTTACACAGGCCTGAGGTTTCTGTTGCTTTGAGGAAAACTGGCACCGAATCTGACCATTTTCACTAGTTTAACTAGTTAACAGCTGCTGAAAGAACAGAGATAATCTGTGAAAGTTAGTTTTTTGATGATAAATGTTGGCTGTTTACACAGGCCTGAGGTTTCTGTTGCTTTGAGGAAAACTGGCACCGAATCTGACCATTTTCACTAGTTTAACTAGTTAACAGCTGCTGAAAGAACAGAGATAATCTGTGAAAGTTAGTTTTTTTTATGATAAATGTTGGCTGTTTACACAGGCCTGAGGTTTCTGTTGCTTTGAGGAAAACTGGCACCGAATCTGACCATTTTCACTAGTTTAACTAGTTAACAGCTGCTGAAAGAACAGAGATAATCTGTGAAAGTTAGTTTTTTTTATGATAAATGTTGGCTGTTTACACAGGCCTGAGGCTTCTGTTGCTTTGAGGAAAACTGGCACCGAATCTGACCATTTTCACTAGTTTAACTAGTTAACAGCTGCTGAAAGAACAGAGATAATCTGTGAAAGTTAGTTTTTTTGATGATAAATGTTGGCTGTTTACACAGGCCTGAGGTTTCTGTTGCTTTGAGGAAAACTGGCACCGAATCTGACCATTTTCACTAGTTTAACTAGTTAACAGCTGCTGATAGAACAGAGATAATCTGTGAAAGTTAGTTTTTTATGATAAATGTTGGCTGTTTACACAGGCCTGAGGTTTCTGTTGCTTTGAGGAAAACTGGCACCGAATCTGACCATTTTCACTAGTTTAACTAGTTAACAGCTGCTGAAAGAACAGAGATAATCTGTGAAAGTTAGTTTTTTGATGATAAATGTTGGCTGTTTACACAGGCCTGAGGTTTCTGTTGCTTTGAGGAAAACTGGCACCGAATCTGACCATTTTCACTAGTTTAACTAGTTAACAGCTGCTGAAAGAACAGAGATAATCTGTGAAAGTTAGTTTTTTGATGATAAATGTTGGCTGTTTACACAGGCCTGAGGTTTCTGTTGCTTTGAGGAAAACTGGCACCGAATCTGACCATTTTCACTAGTTTAACTAGTTAACAGCTGCTGAAAGAACAGAGATAATCTGTGAAAGTTAGTTTTTTTTATGATAAATGTTGGCTGTTTACACAGGCCTGAGGTTTCTGTTGCTTTGAGGAAAACTGGCACCGAATCTGACCATTTTCACTAGTTTAACTAGTTAACAGCTGCTGAAAGAACAGAGATAATCTGTGAAAGTTAGTTTTTTTTATGATAAATGTTGGCTGTTTACACAGGCCTGAGGTTTCTGTTGCTTTGAGGAAAACTGGCACCGAATCTGACCATTTTCACTAGTTTAACTAGTTAACAGCTGCTGAAAGAACAGAGATAATCTGTGAAAGTTAGTTTTTTTTATGATAAATGTTGGCTGTTTACACAGGCCTGAGGTTTCTGTTGCTTTGAGGAAAACTGGCACCGAATCTGACCATTTTCACTAGTTTAACTAGTTAACAGCTGCTGAAAGAACAGAGATAATCTGTGAAAGTTAGTTTTTTTTATGATAAATGTTGGCTGTTTACACAGGCCTGAGGTTTCTGTTGCTTTGAGGAAAACTGGCACCGAATCTGACCATTTTCACTAGTTTAACTAGTTAACAGCTGCTGAAAGAACAGAGATAATCTGTGAAAGTTAGTTTTTTTTATGATAAATGTTGGCTGTTTACACAGGCCTGAGGTTTCTGTTGCTTTGAGGAAAACTGGCTCCGAATCTGACCATTTTCACTAGTTTAACTAGTTAACAGCTGCTGAAAGAACAGAGATAATCTGTGAAAGTTAGTTTTTTTTATGATAAATGTTGGCTGTTTACACAGGCCTGAGGCTTCTGTTGCTTTGAGGAAAACTGGCACCGAATCTGACCATTTTCACTAGTTTAACTAGTTAACAGCTGCTGAAAGAACAGAGATAATCTGTGAAAGGTAGTTTTTTTTATGATAAATGTTGGCTGTTTACACAGGCCTGAGGTTTCTGTTGCTTTGAGGAAAACTGGCTCCGAATCTGACCATTTTCACTAGTTTAACTAGTTAACAGCTGCTGAAAGAACAGAGATAATCTGTGAAAGTTAGTTTTTTTTATGATAAATGTTGGCTGTTTACACAGGCCTGAGGTTTCTGTTGCTTTGAGGAAAACTGGCACCGAATCTGACCATTTTCACTAGTTTAACTAGTTAACAGCTGCTGAAAGAACAGAGATAATCTGTGAAAGTTAGTTTTTTTATGATAAATGTTGGCTGTTTACACAGGCCTGAGGTTTCTGTTGCTTTGAGGAAAACTGCCACCGAATCTGACCATTTTCACTAGTTTAACTAGTTAACAGCTGCTGAAAGAACAGAGATAATCTGTGAAAGTTAGTTTTTTTTAATGATAAATGTTGGCTGTTTACACAGGCCTGAGGCTTCTGTTGCTTTGAGGAAAACTGGCACCGAATCTGACCATTTTCACTAGTTTAACTAGTTAACAGCTGCTGAAAGAACAGAGATAATCTGTGAAAGTTAGTTTTTTTTATGATAAATGTTGGCTGTTTACACAGGCCTGAGGTTTCTGTTGCTTTGAGGAAAACTGGCACCGAATCTGACCATTTTCACTAGTTTAACTAGTTAAAGCTGCTGAAAGAACAGAGATAATCTGTGAAAGTTAGTTTTTTTTATGATAAATGTTGGCTGTTTACACAGGCCTGAGGTTTCTGTTGCTTTGAGGAAAACTGGCACAGAATCTGACCATTTTCACTAGTTTAACTAGTTAACAGCTGCTGAAAGAACAGAGATAATCTGTGAAAGTTAGTTTTTTTGATGATAAATGTTGGCTGTTTACACAGGCCTGAGGTTTCTGTTGCTTTGAGGAAAACTGGCACCGAATCTGACCATTTTCACTAGTTTAACTAGTTAACAGCTGCTGAAAGAACAGAGATAATCTGTGAAAGTTAGTTTTTTTTATGATAAATGTTGGCTGTTTACACAGGCCTGAGGCTTCTGTTGCTTTGAGGAAAACTGGCACCGAATCTGACCATTTTCACTAGTTTAACTAGTTAACAGCTGCTGAAAGAACAGAGATAATCTGTGAAAGTTAGTTTTTTTTATGATAAATGTTGGCTGTTTACACAGGCCTGAGGCTTCTGTTGCTTTGAGGAAAACTGGCACCGAATCTGACCATTTTCACTAGTTTAACTAGTTAACAGCTGCTGAAAGAACAGAGATAATCTGTGAAAGTTAGTTTTTTTTATGATAAATGTTGGCTGTTTACACAGGCCTGAGGTTTCTGTTGCTTTGAGGAAAACTGGCACCGAATCTGACCATTTTCACTAGTTTAACTAGTTAACAGCTGCTGAAAGAACAGAGATAATCTGTGAAAGTTAGTTTTTTTATGATAAATGTTGGCTGTTTACACAGGCCTGAGGTTTCTGTTGCTTTGAGGAAAACTGGCACCGAATCTGACCATTTTCACTAGTTTAACTAGTTAACAGCTGCTGAAAGAACAGAGATAATCTGTGAAAGTTAGTTTTTTTTATGATAAATGTTGGCTGTTTACACAGGCCTGAGGTTTCTGTTGCTTTGAGGAAAACTGGCACCGAATCTGACCATTTTCACTAGTTTAACTAGTTAACAGCTGCTGAAAGAACAGAGATAATCTGTGAAAGTTAGTTTTTTTTATGATAAATGTTGGCTGTTTACACAGGCCTGAGGTTTCTGTTGCTTTGAGGAAAACTGGCACCGAATCTGACCATTTTCACTAGTTTAACTAGTTAACAGCTGCTGAAAGAACAGAGATAATCTGTGAAAGTTAGTTTTTTTTATGATAAATGTTGGCTGTTTACACAGGCCTGAGGTTTCTGTTGCTTTGAGGAAAACTGGCACCGAATCTGACCATTTTCACTAGTTTAACTAGTTAACAGCTGCTGAAAGAACAGAGATAATCTGTGAAAGTTAGTTTTTTTTATGATAAATGTTGGCTGTTTACACAGGCCTGAGGTTTCTGTTGCTTTGAGGAAAACTGGCACCGAATCTGACCATTTTCACTAGTTTAACTAGTTAACAGCTGCTGAAAGAACAGAGATAATCTGTGAAAGTTAGTTTTTTTATGATAAATGTTGGCTGTTTACACAGGCCTGAGGTTTCTGTTGCTTTGAGGAAAACTGGCACCGAATCTGACCATTTTCACTAGTTTAACTAGTTAACAGCTGCTGAAAGAACAGAGATAATCTGTGAAAGTTAGTTTTTTTTATGATAAATGTTGGCTGTTTACACAGGCCTGAGGTTTCTGTTGCTTTGAGGAAAACTGGCACCGAATCTGACCATTTTCACTAGTTTAACTAGTTAACAGCTGCTGAAAGAACAGAGATAATCTGTGAAAGTTAGTTTTTTGATGATAAATGTTGGCTGTTTACACAGGCCTGAGGTTTCTGTTGCTTTGAGGAAAACTGGCTCCGAATCTGACCATTTTCACTAGTTTAACTAGTTAACAGCTGCTGAAAGAACAGAGATAATCTGTGAAAGTTAGTTTTTTGATGATAAATGTTGGCTGTTTACACAGGCCTGAGGTTTCTGTTGCTTTGAGGAAAACTGGCACCGAATCTGACCATTTTCACTAGTTTAACTAGTTAACAGCTGCTGAAAGAACAGAGATAATCTGTGAAAGTTAGTTTTTTTTATGATAAATGTTGGCTGTTTACACAGGCCTGAGGCTTCTGTTGCTTTGAGGAAAACTGGCACCGAATCTGACCATTTTCACTAGTTTAACTAGTTAACAGCTGCTGAAAGAACAGAGATAATCTGTGAAAGTTAGTTTTTTTTTATGATAAATGTTGGCTGTTTACACAGGCCTGAGGTTTCTGTTGCTTTGAGGAAAACTGGCACCGAATCTGACCATTTTCACTAGTTTAACTAGTTAACAGCTGCTGATAGAACAGAGATAATCTGTGAAAGTTAGAAACAAACTCCAGTAAAATGGATTCCACTTACCGATACCCACAATCAGCACATCACAGGGGATGACTTTTCCACTTTTAAGCACAACCTCCTGGACCTGGATGAAAAGAGGAGCTCTTTAACATCCTCCTGCAAACACAGCCTCCCTCACTCTGCCTGCTGGGTCTGATCTCACCTTGCCCTCCGAGCCTTTGGCCTCTACCACGCTGTCATTCATGAAGAATCTCACGTTTTTCTCTGACAGCATCTGCAGAAACAGAAGGGTTCAAACACGAGAGACTGAGCAGAGAAGACAGGATGGATACTCTCTCTTACCGACAGGGTGATCTTTCCCACCTCCCGACCCAGAGTGTTTTGGTACGGCAGCTCGCTGCTCCCGATCACCGTGATGCTCGAGGCTTTGTCTATCAAATAAGATGCAACTTCCATCCCTGAAAAGAAGCGAATGCATCAGGGTTGGTGCTGTGAATAACTGAGGAGGCAGACAATGGAAAGAATGGGAAACGATTCTGAATCGGACTGAAATGAGACCAGAAAAGCAAAGAGTTTAAGATATTAAAAGGAACCTTACAAACCTGTCCTTTAGGAGAAGAAGGTTTTAATTACTGCAGCCTTATATAGGCGTTTATAACCAAAATATCCACGATTAGAGAAATAAAACAAAGAAAATGAGCTTTTTATTTCCTAAAACTCTCATCTTCAGTCCTCAGATAACAGTAAAATCTATTTTGGGCTCCTTTTACTCTCTTTTTAAAGCCCTGGAGGTGCTTTAGCAACCTTTAGATGTCCTCTGACCCCTAAAGAAAGGAAAGTCACACCCAAGCTCAGCTCTATGCTGCTACACTTCGACAGCTGGTTCAGGAGCTCCCACACTGACCTCTGCACAACCTGCTCTGGGCTGCAGTGGCAGTGCAGGGAAGCTACTGCATTCCTGAACTCAAGTGGTGTGTTGGTAATACTTCTGTTATTGAAGCCCTGCACATAGCAACAGCGCCACACGGCCATAGCAACCGCAGCATTGGCTGAAGTCCAGCGGCTGGAGAAGGTTGGGCCTCCAAAGTGAGAACCAACCTGAAGCCAGAGCTGTTCTTGTGGGTCACCAGAACCACTGCAAAGGTTACTGCAAGGTAGCACAGCAGTGAGCCGCTCTAAAATCAGTGAAACCTAAGTGTTTCTCCACGTTGAAAGGAAAAAACAACACAAAGCAACTCCATCTCAAACACATATGGAAGCAGCCACAGTACCAACAAAAGAGGTTCCCACGAGGACCACGTTGCGGCCCAGACTGGCGGCGTGGATCTTCCTGGCGTCCTCTGGCGTCTCCAACATCTTGATGTTCTCCAGCTTGATGCCGGGCACATCCAAGCCCTTCGCTCTGCAGGACAGACCACATCTCAGTTAGCATCTTTACGGGTCTGCCTAAAAGGTCAGTCAGACACCTGCAGCTCCTCCAGAACTCAGCTGCTGGAGTCCTACTGAGACCAAAGAAGTGGAGCAGCTCAGTCCAGCTGTGAGGTCTTTCCACCGGCTGCCGGTCCATCAGAGGATAGACTTTAAAGTTCTGCTGCCGGTCCATCAGAGGATAGACTTTAAGGTTCTGATGCTGGTCCATCAGAGGATAGACTTTAAAGTTCTGATGCTGCTCCATCAGAGGATAGACTTTAAGGTTCTGATGCTGGTCCATCAGAGGATAGACTTTAAAGTTCTGATGCTGGTCCATCAGAGGATAGACTTTAAGGTTCTGATGCCGGTCCATCAGAGGATAGACTTTAAGGTTCTGATGCCGGTCCATCAGAGGATAGACTTTAAAGTTCTGATGCTGGTCCATCAGAGGATAGACTTTAAGGTTCTGATGCTGCTCCATCAGAGGATAGACTTTAAAGTTCTGATGCCGGTCCATCAGAGGATAGACTTTAAAGTTCTGATGCTGGTCCATCAGAGGATAGACTTTAAGGTTCTGATGCCGGTCCATCAGAGGATAGACTTTAAGGTTCTGATGCCGGTCCATCAGAGGATAGACTTTAAGGTTCTGCTGCTGGTCCATCAGAGGATAGACTTTAAAGTTCTGATGCCGGTCCATCAGAGGATAGACTTTAAAGTTCTGATGCCGGTCCATCAGAGGATAGACTTTAAGGTTCTGATTCCGGTCCATCAGAGGATAGACTTTAAGGTTCTGATTCCGGTCCATCAGAGGATAGACTTTAAAGTTCTGATGCTGGTCCATCAGAGGATAGACTTTAAGGTTCTGATGCCGGTCCATCAGTGGATAGACTTTAAAGTTCTGATGCCGGTCCATCAGAGGATAGACTTTAAAGTTCTGATGCCGGTCCATCAGAGGATAGACTTTAAAGTTCTGATGCTGCTCCATCAGAGGATAGACTTTAAAGTTCTGCTGCCGGTCCATCAGAGGATAGACTTTAAAGTTCTGATGCCGGTCCATCAGAGGATAGACTTTAAAGTTCTGATGCTGCTCCATCAGAGGATAGACTTTAAAGTTCTGATGCCGGTCCATCAGAGGATAGACTTTAAGGTTCTGATGCTGGTCCATCAGAGGATAGACTTTAAAGTTCTGATGCTGCTCCATCAGAGGATAGACTTTAAAGTTCTGATGCCGGTCCATCAGAGGATAGACTTTAAGGTTCTGATGCCGGTCCATCAGAGGATAGACTTTAAGGTTCTGCTGCCGGTCCATCAAAGGATAGACCTTAAAGTTCTGATGCTGGTCCATCAGAGGATAGACTTTAAAGTTCTGATGCCGGTCCATCAGAGGATAGACTTTAAGGTTCTGATGCCGGTCCATCAGAGGATAGACTTTAAGGTTCTGATGCCGGTCCATCAGAGGATAGACTTTAAGGTTCTGATGCCGGTCCATCAGAGGATAGACTTTAAGGTTCTGATGCCGGTCCATCAGAGGATAGACTTTAAAGTTCTGCTGCTGCTCCATCAGAGGATGGACTTTAAAGTTCTGATGCCGGTCCATCAGAGGATAGACTTTAAGGTTCTGATGCCGGTCCATCAGAGGATAGACTTTAAGGTTCTGATGCCGGTCCATCAGAGGATAGACTTTAAAGTTCTGCTGCTGCTCCATCAGAGGATAGACTTTAAAGTTCTGCTGCTGCTCCATCAGAGGATAGACTTTAAGGTTCTGATGCCGGTCCATCAGAGGATAGACTTTAAAGTTCTGATGCCGGTCCATCAGAGGATAGACTTTAAAGCTCTGATGCTGGTCCATAAAGCTCTGACCTCTGACCTCCTGACCCACTATGAACCTCCCAGACCCCTCAGGTCATCTGGATCCGGTTCTTTATCAGTTCCCAGAGTCAGAACCAGACCTGGAGAAGCTGCATTCAGCTTCTATGCTCCACATGTCTGGAACAAACTCCCAGAAAGCCTCAGATCAGCTGAAACTCTCAGGATTTAAGTCCAGGCTGAAGAAACATTTGAATAAGCTTGAGTTTCAAAACGGAATCATATTTTAACTGATCTTATCTTTCATTTATATAATTTTTTCTGATTTTATCTATTGTTCTTATTTCTTTCTTTTATTTAAATTTTAAATCCTGCTTTTTATTTCTTCTGTTTTAATGTCTCTGTAAAGCACCTTTTCCTTGAATTGTGCTATAAAATAAACTCGTTCATAAGCCTCGCTGTGCAGCGACCACTTTCCTCACCAAAGGCCACAGCCTGCTCTTTCACAGTCTATGTTTTATCGGTCACAGTTTGTTTAATCATGGTTTCACTTGTGTTCTAGTCCTATTTTTCCCACCTCGGTTCACTCAGGTCACCTGGTTAATTGTTCACAGCTGCTCCTCCTTCACTGATCCCTCCCTCCTCAGTATTTAGCTTCCTGGTTTCCTTTCAGTCACTGCAGAATCCTCACTATCCCTCCATGCTTCCATGGAAAAAGATACGTTTGATTGCCTCATAGCCTGTTTAATATAGCCATAGTGGTTTGTTTAGTGTCTTCCTTTCATGTTGGGTATTTTTGGATATTTTTGCCTTTTGTTCCTGCTCCCCGTTTAGTAAATAAACCTTTTTGATTTTGGAAAAAAACTGCATCTGGGTCCTATCTCTCTGAACCGTGACACCAAAGGCCACAGCTTCCTGCTGTTCAAGTATGGCAGAAAAACTGTTAAATCCAAACTGTTGGGATGGAAAAGAAGGTAAAGTGCAACAAACTCCTCAAAGCTTTCAGCCTGATGCATGCTTACAGAGCATATCTGCACAAATCCTTCCTGGAAGCTTACCCAGATGCTGGTATTTCTGAGTGGAGACGCATTTTTACTGAGATTAAATCAAAAGTCGGCAAAGAAACGGCTCAGTTTTACCTCCATCTGCACACGCTGAAGAGCAGCTTTTGCCCTAAATGTTTGTGTACCTGCAGCCTGTGGAGATGAGCATCTGATCATAACTCTGGACTGAGCCGTCGTCAAATGTGAGCGTCTTCTTGTCTGTGTCCAAGGACAACGCCTGAAAACACAGCAGCTGGTTTGTGACCTTTCCAGCTGAATATTTCCTTCTTATAGTCACAGCAGGTAACACTCACTTCTTTCTGGAGCCACACCTCGATGTTATACTGATGGAAGAAGTCCTTACTCCTCAGCAGGATGGTGTTACTCTCCACGTTCATCACCTGCAAACAGCACCCAGCCTTTAAATACAGCCGGTAAATCTGAGCAGAAACTGGTCTAAAAGCTGCACCTTGCTCAGTCGGGTTTTGTCATAAGGGAAAAGCTCTTCTCTGGAGACCATGATGATTCTCCCGCCAAAGTTTTGCTGCCGCAGCGTCTCGGCACAGATCAGGGATGCAGCTCCTGGGAGTTAAAGCACGGTTTCACTGACCGATGGAGCATATCAGGACCATCACACCTCATGTTATCCGCACAGTAAAGGAGAATAAATCACATAAACTGGAACATTTATAAATAATCAGGAGTGTTATCCTTCCAGTCTGATTCAATTTGTTCCTCCAAAAGCAAAAAAAACTCAAAAAAACATTAATTTTTAACTGCAGTGATGTCAGATGTGATAAAAAATCACAAATCTTAACATATGGGTCGTTAGATCTCAAGATTATTGGGTACTTTGGCTTAGAATGAGGTTTAAAGGGTTACTATGAATGTATAGATTGAAAGTTGGTGCCAGATTTATGAAGAAACTCTGATTTGATCTGATCTGCACAGCATTGATTGACAGTTTGGCTTTAAATGCCGACACCACACAGGTTATAAAGACGGTCCGTCCTCACCTCCTCCCAGGAGCAGAACCGTGTGACTGACTCCTGGCACCGCAGCTCCCATACTCCGTATCCGTTTTTGCTGCCAGATGTTCTGAATCATGCAGAAACACAACTCCTTAAAAACTCACGAGAAGAGGAGGATGAGTGGTGTGAAAAAGGCTCGCCTGAATGGTTCAGACAGCATCCTAATGTTAATCTTAATGTTCTGTATTAATGATTTTAACCCTCTGAGGTCTATGATCATTGCGGTGTCATAGAAAACAAACTAGGTCACCTGGAGCGCTGTCGTCAACTTTATTCAAAAGTGCAGATGTGAAACTATCTCCTGGTTTTTATTTGACTTTGATTCACCACGTAAAACCGGAGATATGATCGTTTCAATTTGGTGGTAAAAGAATATTTATCCGATCGTTAAAAAAGGGGCAGGAGTTGCATTTCTATCCATATCTTCGTGATTTTTTGTGAGGATGAGAGGTGTGAAAAAGGGTGTCTTTGCTCGCCTGAATGGTTCAGCCGGCATCCTAATGTGTGTTCTGTATTAATGATTTTATCCAGCTGTATTCCAGCTGTGTCCTGGTTTCAGCAAAAGAAAATTCAGCTGATTCAACAACTGTTTTCTGTTCCAGAGTCACTTTATTCCTGCTGAAAATACTGCACAGAGCCTTATTCTAGTAACTGAGTACTTACCTTTCTGTTCACAGACACGTACACTTTGCTGTTCTGAACTTTGACCTGTGAAAAAGGAAAAGGATAAATCAGAATGACCACAGATGTCCTGAGGAGCAGCAGAGGCTGCGTGGGTTTCTACCTTGTGGCAGGGTAGGCAGTCCATGCCGGGGAACTCCTCCAGGTCTCCGGTGTGGGCGTTGAAACAGGAGCCGTGCCACGGGCAGCGCACTTTGTTCCCTGTCAAAACGCCTGCGCACGTGCACGTGCACGGTGTTTACGCATAAAGAGGGAGAATGAACAGATTAACCTGGGACAATAATGACCCCGATGCGTGGCGCTGCTGCACCAAAGCTGCGGCTCAGGAAGGTGAGACCCACAGATGTGCGTAAAACGCTTCTTACCTTGGCTGAGTGGCGCGCCGTAGTGCGTGCACTGGTTGGCAAGGGCACTGAATTTCCCTTCACAGCGTGTTAACAGCACGGCATGGTGTCCCACTTCAACCTCCATCATCCTTACAGACACACATTCATGCTGTCAACGCGGCTTTCAGCTGAGGCTCAGATAGATGTGGATCGTTATAAAAGAACAAGAGAATGGGTCACAGTGAGTAAATGTCTTACTGTCCGTCCTTCAGGTCTGACTCCAGACACACCATCTGAGTTAGCTCCTCCGAATCCTCAGGATCTGAGTCTGTGAGGTCGCCGCGCACTGAACAAACCATTTCCACAGCATTTAAGTCTCCAGCACAAGCTCATTCTCCCACTTTTGAGCTGTCAAACTGCTCTGTTAACCGTAGAAACAACCAAAACTTACGTGGTCCAGTCCCAGACATGTCGTCTCTCACTCAACTGTGACACTACAGAGATACTCAGACCCGCTCCAAAAACATTCAACGCCGGTCAGATGGAGGCAGTTAAAGCTGCGGCCGGAGGTCACTTGGATTTCCTCTGACAGCAGACCGTTTCCACAGCAACTGGTCCATCCCCAGCCCTCATTCTCGGGCCCCGAAAGCTGCAAAATGCGCACAGTTTGGGTCCGATAAGACAAGCAAAAGTTAGTTTCGTGTCTCTGGTGAATTAAGCGTTTTGATAGAGAGGCTGCGCCCTGTTATTGTTCCACAGAAAGGGACCGGTGCCAATCAGGGTGCTCTTTTGTTTGTCCTGGCCAGCATAGAGAAAGGCTGACGCGGCTGAAAGCTGAATGAACAGCCGACAAAGCCCCACTTACAAAACCGGAGGCTGCTGCCATGGTTCAGACTCTGGTTCAAGTTTCAGCGCTGCAGAACCTGCCGAGAAAACCACCAACGCTGTTCATGTTTGTGCTGGATAATCTCTATTCTTGGCCTGGCCAATACTCTATTTATTTATATATCTATATTATATATCTATTGGCTTATATGTGAGGCAGCAGTGGAAGAACTGTCTCAAAGAGGAAACTAATCGCTGTATTTCTCTTCAATTACGTACATTTTTCTTAATGCAAACTTCATTTCCATTAAAGTAATAAGTGCAATAAAACCTTAAATCTGTCATTCAATCAATCTAAACCTTTATTTAACAAAAGATCCAAAGGAGGGATTTTCAGGGTCTTTGCTTCATTATATTTAGAACATTTAAGCTAATTTAATAGCAGTAACAGCCTCAGAAAAGTTGGGATTGAGGCATATTTGCTGTTGTTTTACATAAACCTTCCTTTAAAAGACATTTTTAATCATTTGGAATTGCTTCAATCACCTGGATTGTACCATTTGTCTCTCTGAGAGTCCAATAAAAGCCTCCACGACAACAATTTTCTCAATTGTCTCATTTTGCTCTTTTAAAAATCAGAACGTGGACAAAGCAGCCCTTCTGCAAGTGAATCATCCATCCATCCATCTTCTATACCCGCTTTTAGAGACTCCAGTTAACCTAACAGCCTGTTTTTGGACGGTGGGAGGAAGCCAGAAGAGAACCAGCCGGGAATCGAACCTGTAACCAAATGAATTAGATCAGATCACATGAAAAACACTTTGAATACTAATTAATCTGATTTAAATGAGCGAAATGCAAACAGAAACGTATATTCAGCAGGATAAAGAATCAGAAGAGATCAGTTTTAATGCTTTTACTCAGTCAGAGGAAGTCGTTGCACTTTAAACTCCTCATTCAGGAACTAACTGTCTGCCAAATCTGATCCTTTCCACCGCCGGCCTTTATCTAACTAATGATTAGATTATTTGAATTATTTGTATTTATGTGCAGCCTCAGAAGGTGTGTTCAGATTCAGCAGCTTTCCATGGAGACATGTGCAACATCTGCCTGACCTTTGACCTTAAATACATAAAACAGACTCCAGTAAAACTGCAACAATAACTGTGAAGGTGTCCAGAGTCGCTCAGAGTCATTTTCATAGCAGGGTTCCTTAAATCAGCTGCTGATTCAGAGGATCTAAACATGTCCTCACATTAAATCCTGGTTCAGGGTCTGGAGCAGCTGCTGCAAACCTGCAGGACAACGTGTTTCTTTCTTTTATGATTTGTTTTATTTTCTTTAATGCGTTGGAAAGACGACGCCGTGGGGAACAGCTGGAGCCAGTTTTACTAAATAAATCTAGAAATAAATCATGTGAAAACTCCCATCCAGTTCTTTAGAATTGGAAAAATCATTTTGCAGTATTCCAAATATTAAGTTATATGCATGAAACAGAAAAGCCAGTTCCTATATTGTGTATTTCTACAAATCTTTTATCAGTGAAACTAATAGAAGTTTGAAGGAATCGATCTTCATTGGAAACACCTGTAAAAAATCCCCTAAAACCATGAGGACGGGACATAAATCCCATTTCAGCAGCATTTGACATCATATTTCATGTTTGTTTGCATTTTATTGAACTAAATAAAGCGACTGTGACATGTTCAAAGTGACTAAATTAACCATAGTAAAGAAAAACAAGGGTGGGCCGTAAGTAACTGGCTTAATTCCATTTATTTTTATTGCGTTTAATCGCTTTGTGTCCCAAAAAACACGAGTTGATGTTCTGCAGGAGACTGAAAGGTGAAAATACAGCTTTATAAAAAAGCTTTTAGTCAATATGACTTCTTCACAGCTAAATCAAATCAATAAAAACGTTATTTACAGCCATTAAACTAAGCATCTGCATGAAAAAACAAAAGCTAAATGCATTCTGTGGCTAAAATACATTTAGTTAGTTTTCTTCTTCTGATTAGTTCTGATTCAGACTCCGAACTTATTCTTATTTTCTACATGCTCCCACTGGCACAGATTATAAAAAACAACCAAATAAACTACCACAGCTATGCAGATGACACACAGATATATATTACAATGTCCCCAGGAGCCCGAGGGCCTGTACAGGCCCTTGGAAAATGCATTTAGGGGATAAATGACTGAACTTTCTCCAGTTAAACAAAAACAAAACTGAGGTAATCGTCTTTGGAGCCAAAGAGAAACGATTGAGCTTCAATCTGTAAATCTAAAAACTACTATAAACTATTATTTTTCCTTAAACAAACACTTATTTTTGTGATTCAAACGCCAGCGATGGTCTTCGGGTCCTGAAGTGATTATTTAAAGTCAAAACTCTGCATCAACAGCCACAGGAAGGAGTTTCCAAAGGCCTTCGGGGGGGAAAGGACGGATTAATACATCAAAATGTATTTAAGCACAGGTTAGGGGTCTAAAAACTACCTAAAAACTACCAACCAGGCCAGAAATCTGGGTTTAGTGATGGATTCAGACCTAAAAACACATTCAGGCAACAACAAAGTCAGCCGACTATCACCTTAAGAATATATCAAGGCTAAAAGATCTGGAAAAACTGCTCCATGCATTCATCTTTAGGAGGTCTGATTATTGTAAAAGCATCTTTAAAAAGTCAGTCAGACACCTGCAGCTCATCCAGAACTCAGCTGCTGGAGTCCTACTGAGACCAAAGAAGTGGAGCAGCTCAGTCCAGCTGTGAGGTCTTTCCACCGGCTGCCGGTCCATCAGAGGATAGACTTTAAAGTTCTGATGCCGGTCCATCAGAGGATAGACTTTAAAGTTCTGCTGCCGGTCCATCAGAGGATAGACTTTAAGGTTCTGATGCTGGTCCATCAGAGGATAGACTTTAAAGTTCTGATGCCGGTCCATCAGAGGATAGACTTTAAAGTTCTGATGCCGGTCCATCAGAGGATAGACTTTAAAGTTCTGATGCCGGTCCATCAGAGGATAGACTTTAAAGTTCTGATGCTGCTCCATCAGAGGATAGACTTTAAGGTTCTGATGCTGGTCCATCAGAGGATAGACTTTAAGGTTCTGATGCCGGTCCATCAGAGGATAGACTTTAAGGTTCTGATGCTGGTCCATCAGAGGATAGACTTTAAAGTTCTGATGCCGGTCCATCAGAGGATAGACTTTAAGGTTCTGATGCTGGTCCATCAGAGGATAGACTTTAAAGTTCTGATGCCGGTCCATCAGAGGATAGACTTTAAAGTTCTGATGCCGGTCCATCAGAGGATAGACTTTAAAGTTCTGATGCCGGTCCATCAGAGGATAGACTTTAAAGTTCTGATGCTGGTCCATAAAGCTCTGACCTCTGACCTCCTGACCCAGTATGAACCTCCCAGACCCCTCAGGTCATCTGGATCCGGTTCTTTATCAGTTCCCAGAGTCAGAACCAGACCTGGAGGAGCTGCATTCAGCTTCTATGCTCCACATGTCTGGAACAAACTCCCAGAAAGCCTCAGATCAGCTGAAACTCTCAGGATTTAAGTCCAGGTTGAAGAAACATCTGAATAAGCTTGAGTTTCAAAACTGAATCATATTTTAACTGATTTTATCTTTCATTTATATAATTTTTCTGATTTTATCTATTGTTCTTATTTCTTTCTTTTGTTTAAATTTTAAATCCTGCTTTTTATTTCTTCTGTTTTAATGTCTCTGTAAAGCACTTTGAATCACCTTTTCCTTGAATTGTTACAGATAAACTTGCCTTTTTCCTTCATTAATTCTCACAGAGAGTAAAACCAGATTAATCTAACAAACCCTCACTGGTCCTTTTCATCTGAATCTCCTGAATAAAAACAGCAGACGTCTGTTGCTTTCTTTACTTTATTTCATAGATATTCAGCACACAGATTTGGACACAAAATGCTGAATTAAACTCATTTCTGCATCACGTCTCGTGGCATTTTTCCAGGGGAAAAGACAGCTTCTAACAGCAGATCTACATCATGATCCTCTTCTGCTGCAGCAGGGCGACCAGTGAGGGAGCTCTGCAGCTCGTGTTGATCTGCGCTTTTTCTCGGATGCGTGGCAGCTGAATCTTCTCCGTCTTGGACTCTTTCTCATTGTAGGGACACACCTTTAGATGCTCGGAGATGGGGGACGTGTCTCTGAAACACCAGGTGTCCACAGAGGAGAACGAGGTGCTGAAGTGCCACACCTGCAGCAACAAAGGGAGACTCTGTTTAGCTCCAGCTTGATTTATATTCATCAACAATGTGTTTCTCTTTCAGATAAAAGTTCAAATCATCCCGTCTTTACTCCCCATAACCTCTCACCCTCTGCTTCACTCTCCACTGGGCTCCTCCATGTGAGGAGGTCTTCTTCTCCCAGCGCAGGGTGACCATCCCTCGCTCCTGCAGCAGAGAGGAGCACACCTGCCTCATGAGCTGGGACACCAGGGCCAGCTGGGACAGGGACAGGCTGTCCAGGAAACCGGCCAGGTGGCACAGCACCTCGTAGGGCAGAGAGCTCAGAGAGTCCTCAGCTCCTCTCCTCCTCTGAGAGGCGTCCGCTAAGTCCAGGGAGGAGGTGGCGGCGGGATGCAGGCTAAAGCAGCCCAGCTCCTCACTGAAAGCAAAGATTCAGCGTCAGATTTTTACTGCACAGTGGCAGCAATTCAGGAACCGATGAGTTATTAATTCCCTCAAAGCACTCAGCTTTAAGGCAACACTTGAAGCTTCCACAATAAATCAAACCAACAGATCAGCTGACCTTATAGCAAAGGGGTCACCAGTAAAAACTCACTAAATCAGGGATGTCAAACTCCGGTCCTCGAGGGCCGCTGTCCTGCAGGTTTTAGATGTTTCCCTGCTTCAACTCACCTGATTCAGAGTAAATGGATCTCTTCAAAAGATTGTTAAGTTCTGCAAAAACCAGCTAATGAGGCATTGATCTAAATAAGGTGCGTTGGAGCAGGGAAACATCTGAAACCTGCAGGGAAACATCTAAAACCTGCAGGGAAACATCTAAAACCTGCAGGGAAACATCTGAAACCTGCAGGGAAACATCTAAAACCTGCAGGGAAACGTCTAAAACCTGCAGGAAAACATCTAAAACCTGCAGGGAAACGTCTAAAACCTGCAGGAAAACATCTAAAACCTGCAGGGAAACATCTAAAACCTGCAGGGAAACATCTAAAACCTGCAGGAAACATCTAAAACCTGCAGGGAAACATCTAAAACCTGCAGGGAAACATCTAAAACCTGCAGGGAAACATCTAAAACCTGCAGGAAACATCTAAAACCAGCAGGAAACATCTAAAACCTGCAGGAAAACATCTAAAACCTGCAGGGAAACATCTAAAACCTGCAGGAAAACGTCTAAAACCTGCAGGAAAACGTCTAAAACCTGCAGGGAAACGTCTAAAACCTGCAGGGAAACATCTAAAACCTGCAGGGAAACCTCTAAAACCTGCAGGGAAACATCTAAAACCTGCAGGAAAACATCTAAAACCTGCAGGGAAACATCTAGAACCTGCAGGAAAACATCTAAAACCTGCAGGAAAACATCTAAAACCTGCAGGAAAACATCTAAAACCTGCAGGGAAACATCTAAAACCTGCAGGAAAACATCTAAAACCTGCAGGGAAACATCTAAAACCTGCAGGAAACATCTAAAACCTGCAGGGAAACATCTAAAACCTGCAGGAAACGTCTAAAACCTGCAGGGAAACGTCTAAAACCTGCAGGGAAACGTCTAAAACCTGCAGGGAAACATCTAAAACCTGCAGGAAAACATCTAAAACCTGCAGGGAAACATCTAGAACCTGCAGGAAAACATCTAAAACCTGCAGGAAAACATCTAAAACCTGCAGGAAAACATCTAAAACCTGCAGGGAAACATCTAAAACCTGCAGGAAAACATCTAAAACCTGCAGGGAAACATCTAAAACCTGCAGGAAACATCTAAAACCTGCAGGGAAACATCTAAAACCTGCAGGAAACGTCTAAAACCTGCAGGGAAACGTCTAAAACCTGCAGGGAAACGTCTAAAACCTGCAGGGAAACATCTAAAACCTGCAGGGAAACATCTAAAACCTGCAGGAAAACATCTAAAACCTACAGGGAAACATCTAAAACCTGCAGGGAAACTTCTAAAACCTGCAGGGAAACGTCTAAAACCTGCAGGGAAACATCTAAAACCTGCAGGGAAACAGCTAAAACTTGCAGGAAACATCTAAAACCTGCAGGAAACATCTAAAACCTGCAGGAAACGTCTAAAACCTGCAGGAAAAATCTAAAACCTGCAGGAAAAATCTAAAACCTGCAGGGAAACAGCTAAAACTTGCAGGGAAACATCTAAAACCTGCAGGAAACGTCTAAAACCTGCAGGAAACGTCTAAAACCTGCAGGGAAACGTCTAAAACCTGCAGGGAAACGTCTAAAACCTGCAGGGAAACGTCTAAAACCTGCAGGGAAACGTCTAAAACCTGCAGGAAACATCTAAAACCTGCAGGGAAACATCTAAAACCTGCAGGAAACATCTAAAACCTACAGGGAAACATCTAAAACCTGCAGGAAACAGCTAAAACCTGCAGGGAAACATCTGAAACCTGCAGGGAAACGTCTAAAACCTGCAGGGAAACATCTAAAACCTGCAGGGAAACATCTAAAACCTGCAGGAAACATCTAAAACCTACAGGGAAACATCTAAAACCTGCAGGAAAACATCTAAAACCTGCAGGAAACGTCTAAAACCTGCAGGGAAACGTCTAAAACCTGCAGGAAACATCTAAAACCTGCAGGGAAACATCTAAAACCTGCAGGAAACATCTAAAACCTACAGGGAAACATCTAAAACCTGCAGGAAACATCTAAAACCTGCAGGAAACATCTAAAACCTACAGGGAAACATCTAAAACCTGCAGGGAAACATCTAAAACCTGCAGGAAACATCTAAAACCTGCAGGAAAACATCTAAAACCTGCAGGGAAACATCTAAAACCTGCAGGAAACGTCTAAAACCTGCAGGAAAACATCTAAAACCTGCAGGGAAACATCTAAAACCTGCAGGGAAACGTCTAAAACCTGCAGGGAAACATCTAAAACCTGCAGGGAAACGTCTAAAACCTGCAGGGAAACGTCTAAAACCTGCAGGGAAACATCTAAAACCTGCAGGGAAACGTCTAAAACCTGCAGGAAAACATCTAAAACCTGCAGGGAAACGTCTAAAACCTGCAGGGAAACGTCTAAAACCTGCAGGGAAACATCTAAAACCTGCAGGAAACATCTAAAACCTGCAGGAAACATCTAAAACCTGCAGGGAAACATCTAAAACCTGCAGGAAAACATCTAAAACCTGCAGGGAAACATCTAAAACCTGCAGGAAAACATCTAAAACCTGCAGGGAAACGTCTAAAACCTGCAGGGAAACGTCTAAAACCTGCAGGGAAACATCTAAAACCTGCAGGAAAACGTCTAAAACCTGCAGGGAAACATCTAAAACCTGCAGGGAAACGTCTAAAACCTGCAGGGAAACGTCTAAAACCTGCAGGGAAACATCTAGAACCTGCAGGAAAACATCTAAAACCTGCAGGAAAACATCTAAAACCTGCAGGAAAACATCTAAAACCTGCAGGGAAACATCTAAAACCTGCAGGAAAACATCTAAAACCTGCAGGGAAACATCTAAAACCTGCAGGAAACATCTAAAACCTGCAGGGAAACATCTAAAACCTGCAGGAAACGTCTAAAACCTGCAGGGAAACGTCTAAAACCTGCAGGGAAACGTCTAAAACCTGCAGGGAAACATCTAAAACCTGCAGGGAAACATCTAAAACCTGCAGGAAAACATCTAAAACCTACAGGGAAACATCTAAAACCTGCAGGGAAACTTCTAAAACCTGCAGGGAAACGTCTAAAACCTGCAGGGAAACATCTAAAACCTGCAGGGAAACAGCTAAAACTTGCAGGAAACATCTAAAACCTGCAGGAAACATCTAAAACCTGCAGGAAACGTCTAAAACCTGCAGGAAAAATCTAAAACCTGCAGGAAAAATCTAAAACCTGCAGGGAAACAGCTAAAACTTGCAGGGAAACATCTAAAACCTGCAGGAAACGTCTAAAACCTGCAGGAAACGTCTAAAACCTGCAGGGAAACGTCTAAAACCTGCAGGGAAACGTCTAAAACCTGCAGGGAAACGTCTAAAACCTGCAGGGAAACGTCTAAAACCTGCAGGAAACATCTAAAACCTGCAGGGAAACATCTAAAACCTGCAGGAAACATCTAAAACCTACAGGGAAACATCTAAAACCTGCAGGAAACAGCTAAAACCTGCAGGGAAACATCTGAAACCTGCAGGGAAACGTCTAAAACCTGCAGGGAAACATCTAAAACCTGCAGGGAAACATCTAAAACCTGCAGGAAACATCTAAAACCTACAGGGAAACATCTAAAACCTGCAGGAAAACATCTAAAACCTGCAGGAAACGTCTAAAACCTGCAGGGAAACGTCTAAAACCTGCAGGAAACATCTAAAACCTGCAGGGAAACATCTAAAACCTGCAGGAAACATCTAAAACCTACAGGGAAACATCTAAAACCTGCAGGAAACATCTAAAACCTGCAGGAAACATCTAAAACCTACAGGGAAACATCTAAAACCTGCAGGGAAACATCTAAAACCTGCAGGAAACATCTAAAACCTGCAGGAAAACATCTAAAACCTGCAGGGAAACATCTAAAACCTGCAGGAAACGTCTAAAACCTGCAGGAAAACATCTAAAACCTGCAGGGAAACATCTAAAACCTGCAGGGAAACGTCTAAAACCTGCAGGGAAACATCTAAAACCTGCAGGGAAACGTCTAAAACCTGCAGGGAAACGTCTAAAACCTGCAGGGAAACATCTAAAACCTGCAGGGAAACGTCTAAAACCTGCAGGAAAACATCTAAAACCTGCAGGGAAACGTCTAAAACCTGCAGGGAAACGTCTAAAACCTGCAGGGAAACATCTAAAACCTGCAGGAAACATCTAAAACCTGCAGGAAACATCTAAAACCTGCAGGGAAACATCTAAAACCTGCAGGAAAACATCTAAAACCTGCAGGGAAACATCTAAAACCTGCAGGAAAACATCTAAAACCTGCAGGGAAACGTCTAAAACCTGCAGGGAAACGTCTAAAACCTGCAGGGAAACATCTAAAACCTGCAGGAAAACGTCTAAAACCTGCAGGGAAACATCTAAAACCTGCAGGGAAACGTCTAAAACCTGCAGGGAAACGTCTAAAACCTGCAGGGAAACGTCTAAAACCTGCAGGAAAACGTCTAAAACCTGCAGGAAAACGTCTAAAACCTGCAGGAAAACATCTAAAACCTGCAGGGAAACATCTAGAACCTGCAGGAAAACATCTAAAACCTGCAGGAAAACATCTAAAACCTGCAGGAAAACATCTAAAACCTGCAGGGAAACATCTAAAACCTGCAGGAAAACATCTAAAACCTGCAGGGAAACATCTAAAACCTGCAGGAAACATCTAAAACCTGCAGGGAAACATCTAAAACCTGCAGGAAACGTCTAAAACCTGCAGGGAAACGTCTAAAACCTGCAGGGAAACGTCTAAAACCTGCAGGGAAACATCTAAAACCTGCAGGGAAACATCTAAAACCTGCAGGAAAACATCTAAAACCTACAGGGAAACATCTAAAACCTGCAGGGAAACATCTAAAACCTGCAGGGAAACTTCTAAAACCTGCAGGGAAACGTCTAAAACCTGCAGGGAAACATCTAAAACCTGCAGGGAAACATCTAAAACCTGCAGGGAAACATCTAAAACCTGCAGGAAACATCTAAAACCTGCAGGAAACGTCTAAAACCTGCAGGGAAACATCTAAAACCTGCAGGAAAAATCTAAAACCTGCAGGGAAACATCTAAAACCTGCAGGGAAACATCTAAAACCTGCAGGAAACATCTAAAACCTGCAGGAAACGTCTAAAACCTGCAGGAAAAATCTAAAACCTGCAGGAAAAATCTAAAACCTGCAGGGAAACATCTAAAACCTGCAGGGAAACATCTAAAACCTGCAGGGAAACATCTAAAACCTGCAGGGAAACATCTAAAACCTGCAGGAAACATCTAAAACCTGCAGGAAACGTCTAAAACCTGCAGGAAAAATCTAAAACCTGCAGGAAAAATCTAAAACCTGCAGGGAAACATCTAAAACCTGCAGGGAAACATCTAAAACCTGCAGGGAAACATCTAAAACCTGCAGGGAAACATCTAAAACCTGCAGGGAAACAGCTAAAACTTGCAGGAAACATCTAAAACCTGCAGGAAACATCTAAAACCTGCAGGAAACGTCTAAAACCTGCAGGAAAAATCTAAAACCTGCAGGAAAAATCTAAAACCTGCAGGGAAACATCTAAAACCTGCAGGGAAACATCTAAAACCTGCAGGAAAACATCTAAAACCTGCAGGAAAACATCTAAAACCTGCAGGGAAACATCTAGAACCTGCAGGAAAACATCTAAAACCTGCAGGAAAACATCTAAAACCTGCAGGAAAACATCTAAAACCTGCAGGGAAACATCTAAAACCTGCAGGAAAACATCTAAAACCTGCAGGGAAACATCTAAAACCTGCAGGAAACATCTAAAACCTGCAGGGAAACATCTAAAACCTGCAGGAAACGTCTAAAACCTGCAGGGAAACGTCTAAAACCTGCAGGGAAACGTCTAAAACCTGCAGGGAAACATCTAAAACCTGCAGGGAAACATCTAAAACCTGCAGGAAAACATCTAAAACCTACAGGGAAACATCTAAAACCTGCAGGGAAACATCTAAAACCTGCAGGGAAACTTCTAAAACCTGCAGGGAAACGTCTAAAACCTGCAGGAAAAATCTAAAACCTGCAGGGAAACATCTAAAACCTGCAGGGAAACATCTAAAACCTGCAGGAAAACATCTAAAACCTGCAGGAAAACATCTAAAACCTGCAGGGAAACATCTAGAACCTGCAGGAAAACATCTAAAACCTGCAGGAAAACATCTAAAACCTGCAGGAAAACATCTAAAACCTGCAGGGAAACATCTAAAACCTGCAGGAAAACATCTAAAACCTGCAGGGAAACATCTAAAACCTGCAGGAAACATCTAAAACCTGCAGGGAAACATCTAAAACCTGCAGGAAACGTCTAAAACCTGCAGGGAAACGTCTAAAACCTGCAGGGAAACGTCTAAAACCTGCAGGGAAACATCTAAAACCTGCAGGGAAACATCTAAAACCTGCAGGAAAACATCTAAAACCTACAGGGAAACATCTAAAACCTGCAGGGAAACATCTAAAACCTGCAGGGAAACTTCTAAAACCTGCAGGGAAACGTCTAAAACCTGCAGGGAAACATCTAAAACCTGCAGGGAAACAGCTAAAACTTGCAGGAAACATCTAAAACCTGCAGGAAACATCTAAAACCTGCAGGAAACGTCTAAAACCTGCAGGAAAAATCTAAAACCTGCAGGAAAAATCTAAAACCTGCAGGGAAACAGCTAAAACTTGCAGGGAAACATCTAAAACCTGCAGGAAACGTCTAAAACCTGCAGGAAACGTCTAAAACCTGCAGGGAAACGTCTAAAACCTGCAGGGAAACGTCTAAAACCTGCAGGGAAACGTCTAAAACCTGCAGGAAACATCTAAAACCTGCAGGGAAACATCTAAAACCTGCAGGAAACATCTAAAACCTACAGGGAAACATCTAAAACCTGCAGGAAACATCTGAAACCTGCAGGGAAACGTCTAAAACCTGCAGGGAAACATCTAAAACCTGCAGGGAAACATCTAAAACCTGCAGGAAACATCTAAAACCTGCAGGGAAACATCTAAAACCTGCAGGAAAACATCTAAAACCTGCAGGAAACGTCTAAAACCTGCAGGGAAACGTCTAAAACCTGCAGGAAACATCTAAAACCTGCAGGGAAACATCTAAAACCTGCAGGAAACATCTAAAACCTACAGGGAAACATCTAAAACCTGCAGGAAACATCTAAAACCTGCAGGAAACATCTAAAACCTACAGGGAAACATCTAAAACCTGCAGGGAAACATCTAAAACCTGCAGGAAACATCTAAAACCTGCAGGAAAACATCTAAAACCTGCAGGGAAACATCTAAAACCTGCAGGAAACGTCTAAAACCTGCAGGAAAACATCTAAAACCTGCAGGGAAACATCTAAAACCTGCAGGGAAACGTCTAAAACCTGCAGGGAAACATCTAAAACCTGCAGGGAAACGTCTAAAACCTGCAGGGAAACATCTAAAACCTGCAGGGAAACATCTAAAACCTGCAGGGAAACGTCTAAAACCTGCAGGAAAACATCTAAAACCTGCAGGGAAACATCTAAAACCTGCAGGGAAACGTCTAAAACCTGCAGGGAAACATCTAAAACCTGCAGGAAACATCTAAAACCTGCAGGAAACATCTAAAACCTGCAGGGAAACATCTAAAACCTGCAGGAAAACATCTAAAACCTGCAGGGAAACATCTAAAACCTGCAGGAAAACATCTAAAACCTGCAGGGAAACGTCTAAAACCTGCAGGGAAACGTCTAAAACCTGCAGGGAAACATCTAAAACCTGCAGGAAAACGTCTAAAACCTGCAGGGAAACATCTAAAACCTGCAGGGAAACGTCTAAAACCTGCAGGGAAACGTCTAAAACCTGCAGGGAAACGTCTAAAACCTGCAGGAAAACGTCTAAAACCTGCAGGAAAACGTCTAAAACCTGCAGGGAAACGTCTAAAACCTGCAGGGAAACGTCTAAAACCTGCAGGGAAACATCTAAAACCTGCAGGGAAACATCTAAAACCTCGAGGACCCAGCCTCATTGGAGTCAAGCTTTTAAACTGCAGTTTGAGTTTGATCACATCTATTCATCCTCTTTCCCGTCTTCTTCATTCATTTGTCTCACTTGTAGGTGACGGTGGCGTCGTGTGTTGAGGGCTGAAACCTCCTCTGGCTGTAGGTGCAGCCCAGATACGCCAGAGGGCATCTCTGCTCGAACCAGCCGTTCACACTCATCTGGATGTCGCTGTGGATGTTCCTGCATTTGGAGGCATATCGATCAGTAGAATAGAATAGAATAAAGGGATGTGTTGTGATATATATCAGGAGTAAGACTGTAGAAACTCACTTGTAGTGTTTGCCGTATTCTCTGCGCTGGAAGGTGTTTCCACAGAGGAAGGTGAAGGCGGAGTTGGCCTTGTGGTGTCGGCCGGTGACGCTCTCCACCTGCAGCTGAAGATGCAGCTCCGGTGGTTTCTTAGCCGTCAGGTCCGCCAGCGACATGTTCGCTTGGAAAGGAGCAGATGGGAAGTTGTAGGTCTGCGTGCCTTCATGCGACAGCAGGCTGTCGGTGCTTGAGCACTCGGCAATGAGGTGACCCCTCTGCTCCCGCTCCAGGCAGCACAGCAGGGAGGCCTGGGAGGAAAATCAGACACCCAAATACCTTTAAAACAGAAGCTAATGTGGATTTTATCTGTTAAAAAGCACGTTTCCTGAAAAGTCTTTGAGTTCTCTGTGTTCTCTGGGAGGAAAATCAGACACCCAAATACATTTAAAACAGAAGCAAATATGGATTTTATCTGTTAAAAAGCATGTTTCCTGAAAAGTCTTTGAGTTCTCTGTGTTCTCTGGGAGGAAAATCAGACACCCAAATACCTTTAAAACAGAAGCAAATGTGGATTTTATCTGTTAAAAAGCATGTTTCCTGAAAAGTCTTTGAGTTCTCTGTGTTCTCTGGGAGGAAAATCAGACACCCAAATACCTTTAAAACAGAAGCTAATGTGGATTTTATCTGTTAAAAAGCACGTTTCCTGAAAAGTCTTTGAGTTCTCTGTGTTCTCTGGGAGGAAAATCAGACACCCAAATACCTTTAAAACAGAAGCAAATGTGGATTTTATCTGTTAAAAAGCATGTTTCCTGAAATGTCTTTGAGTTCTCTGTGTTCTCTGGGAGGAAAATCAGACACCCAAATACCTTTAAAACAGAAGCTAATGTGGATTTTATCTGTTAAAAAGCATGTTTCCTGAAATGTCTTTGAGTTCTCTGTGTTCTCTGGGAGGAAAATCAGACACCCAAATACCTTTAAAACAGAAGCTAATGTGGATTTTATCTGTTAAAAAGCATGTTTCCTGGAAAGTCTTTGAGTTCTCTGTGTTCTCTGGGAGGAAAATCAGACACCCACATACCTTTAAAACAGAAGCTAATGTGGATTTTATCTGTTAAAAAGCATGTTTCCTGAAAAGTCTTTGAGTTCTCTGTGTTCTCTGGGAGGAAAATCAGACACCCAAACACCTTTAAAACAGAAGCAAATGTGGATTTTATCTGTTAAAAAGCATGTTTCCTGAAATGTCTTTGAGTTCTCTGTGTTCTCTGGGAGGAAAATCAGACACCCAAATACCTTTAAAACAGAAGCAAATGTGGATTTTATCTGTTAAAAAGCATGTTTCCTGAAAAGTCTTTGAGTTCTCTGTGTTCTCTGGGAGGAAAATCAGACACCCAAATACCTTTAAAACAGAAGCAAATGTGGATTTTATCTGTTAAAAAGCATGTTTCCTGAAAAGTCTTTGAGTTCTCTGTGTTCTCTGGGAGGAAAATCAGACACCCAAATACCTTTAAAACAGAAGCTAATGTGGATTTTATCTGTTAAAAAGCATGTTTCCTGGAAAGTCTTTGAGTTCTCTGTGTTCTCTGGGAGGAAAATCAGACACCCAAATACCTTTAAAACAGAAGCTAATGTGGATTTTATCTGTTAAAAAGCATGTTTCCTGAAAAGTCTTTGAGTTCTCTGTGTTCTCTGGGAGGAAAATCAGACACCCAAATACCTTTAAAACAGAAGCAAATGTGGATTTTATCTGTTAAAAAGCACGTTTCCTGAAATGTCTTTGAGTTCTCTGTGTTCTCTGGGAGGAAAATCAGACACCCAAATACCTTTAAAACAGAAGCAAATGTGGATTTTATCTGTTAAAAAGCATGTTTCCTGAAAAGTCTTTGAGTTCTCTGTGTTCTCTGGGAGGAAAATCAGACACCCAAATACCTTTAAAACAGAAGCTAATGTGGATTTTATCTGTTAAAAAGCATGTTTCCTGAAATGTCTTTGAGTTCTCTGTGTTCTCTGGGAGGAAAATCAGACACCCAAATACCTTTAAAACAGAAGCTAATGTGGATTTTATCTGTTAAAAAGCATGTTTCCTGAAATGTCTTTGAGTGCTCTGTGTTCTCTGGGAGGAAAATCAGACACCCAAATACCTTTAAAACAGAAGCAAATGTGGATTTTATCTGTTAAAAAGCATGTTTCCTGAAATGTCTTTGAGTGCTCTGTGTTCTCTGGGAGGAAAATCAGACACCCAAATACCTTTAAAACAGAAGCTAATGTGGATTTTATCTGTTAAAAAGCATGTTTCCTGGAAAGTCTTTGAGTTCTCTGTGTTCTCTGGGAGGAAAATCAGACACCCACATACCTTTAAAACAGAAGCTAATGTGGATTTTATCTGTTAAAAAGCATGTTTCCTGAAAAGTCTTTGAGTTCTCTGTGTTCTCTGGGAGGAAAATCAGACACCCAAACACCTTTAAAACAGAAGCAAATGTGGATTTTATCTGTTAAAAAGCATGTTTCCTGAAATGTCTTTGAGTTCTCTGTGTTCTCTGGGAGGAAAATCAGACACCCAAATACCTTTAAAACAGAAGCAAATGTGGATTTTATCTGTTAAAAAGCATGTTTCCTGAAAAGTCTTTGAGTTCTCTGTGTTCTCTGGGAGGAAAATCAGACACCCAAATACCTTTAAAACAGAAGCAAATGTGGATTTTATCTGTTAAAAAGCATGTTTCCTGAAAAGTCTTTGAGTTCTCTGTGTTCTCTGGGAGGAAAATCAGACACCCAAATACCTTTAAAACAGAAGCTAATGTGGATTTTATCTGTTAAAAAGCATGTTTCCTGAAAAGTCTTTGAGTTCTCTGTGTTCTCTGGGAGGAAAATCAGACACCCAAATACCTTTAAAACAGAAGCAAATGTGGATTTTATCTGTTAAAAAGCATGTTTCCTGAAAAGTCTTTGAGTTCTCTGTGTTCTCTGGGAGGAAAATCAGACACCCAAATACCTTTAAAACAGAAGCAAATGTGGATTTTATCTGTTAAAAAGCACGTTTCCTGAAAAGTCTTTGAGTTCTCTGTGTTCTCTGGGAGGAAAATCAGACACCCAAATACCTTTAAAACAGAAGCAAATGTGGATT
The DNA here is from genome assembly GCF_036924035.1 of Leuresthes tenuis. NCBI lineage: Eukaryota > Metazoa > Chordata > Actinopteri > Atheriniformes > Atherinopsidae > Leuresthes > Leuresthes tenuis. The sequence continues at coordinate 923,505 of NW_027325375.1, read as the reverse complement.
TTATCTGTTAAAAAGCATGTTTCCTGAAAAGTCTTTGAGTTCTCTGTGTTCTCTGGGAGGAAAATCAGACACCCAAATACCTTTAAAACAGAAGCTAATGTGGATTTTATCTGTTAAAAAGCATGTTTCCTGAAATGTCTTTGAGTGCTCTGTGTTCTCTGGGAGGAAAATCAGACACCCAAATACCTTTAAAACAGAAGCAAATGTGGATTTTATCTGTTAAAAAGCATGTTTCCTGAAATGTCTTTGAGTTCTCTGTGTTCTCTGGGAGGAAAATCAGACACCCAAATACCTTTAAAACAGAAGCTAATGTGGATTTTATCTGTTAAAAAGCATGTTTCCTGAAATGTCTTTGAGTTCTCTGTGTTCTCTGGGAGGAAAATCAGACACCCAAATACCTTTAAAACAGAAGCTAATGTGGATTTTATCTGTTAAAAAGCATGTTTCCTGGAAAGTCTTTGAGTTCTCTGTGTTCTCTGGGAGGAAAATCAGACACCCACATACCTTTAAAACAGAAGCTAATGTGGATTTTATCTGTTAAAAAGCATGTTTCCTGAAAAGTCTTTGAGTTCTCTGTGTTCTCTGGGAGGAAAATCTGACACCCAAACACCTTTAAAACAGAAGCAAATGTGGATTTTATCTGTTAAAAAGCATGTTTCCTGAAATGTCTTTGAGTTCTCTGTGTTCTCTGGGAGGAAAATCAGACACCCAAATACCTTTAAAACAGAAGCAAATGTGGATTTTATCTGTTAAAAAGCATGTTTCCTGAAAAGTCTTTGAGTTCTCTGTGTTCTCTGGGAGGAAAATCAGACACCCAAATACCTTTAAAACAGAAGCAAATGTGGATTTTATCTGTTAAAAAGCATGTTTCCTGAAAAGTCTTTGAGTTCTCTGTGTTCTCTGGGAGGAAAATCAGACACCCAAATACCTTTAAAACAGAAGCTAATGTGGATTTTATCTGTTAAAAAGCATGTTTCCTGGAAAGTCTTTGAGTTCTCTGTGTTCTCTGGGAGGAAAATCAGACACCCAAATACCTTTAAAACAGAAGCTAATGTGGATTTTATCTGTTAAAAAGCATGTTTCCTGAAAAGTCTTTGAGTTCTCTGTGTTCTCTGGGAGGAAAATCAGACACCCAAATACCTTTAAAACAGAAGCAAATGTGGATTTTATCTGTTAAAAAGCACGTTTCCTGAAATGTCTTTGAGTTCTCTGTGTTCTCTGGGAGGAAAATCAGACACCCAAATACCTTTAAAACAGAAGCAAATGTGGATTTTATCTGTTAAAAAGCATGTTTCCTGAAAAGTCTTTGAGTTCTCTGTGTTCTCTGGGAGGAAAATCAGACACCCAAATACCTTTAAAACAGAAGCTAATGTGGATTTTATCTGTTAAAAAGCATGTTTCCTGAAATGTCTTTGAGTTCTCTGTGTTCTCTGGGAGGAAAATCAGACACCCAAATACCTTTAAAACAGAAGCTAATGTGGATTTTATCTGTTAAAAAGCATGTTTCCTGAAATGTCTTTGAGTGCTCTGTGTTCTCTGGGAGGAAAATCAGACACCCAAATACCTTTAAAACAGAAGCAAATGTGGATTTTATCTGTTAAAAAGCATGTTTCCTGAAATGTCTTTGAGTGCTCTGTGTTCTCTGGGAGGAAAATCAGACACCCAAATACCTTTAAAACAGAAGCTAATGTGGATTTTATCTGTTAAAAAGCATGTTTCCTGGAAAGTCTTTGAGTTCTCTGTGTTCTCTGGGAGGAAAATCAGACACCCACATACCTTTAAAACAGAAGCTAATGTGGATTTTATCTGTTAAAAAGCATGTTTCCTGAAAAGTCTTTGAGTTCTCTGTGTTCTCTGGGAGGAAAATCAGACACCCAAACACCTTTAAAACAGAAGCAAATGTGGATTTTATCTGTTAAAAAGCATGTTTCCTGAAATGTCTTTGAGTTCTCTGTGTTCTCTGGGAGGAAAATCAGACACCCAAATACCTTTAAAACAGAAGCAAATGTGGATTTTATCTGTTAAAAAGCATGTTTCCTGAAAAGTCTTTGAGTTCTCTGTGTTCTCTGGGAGGAAAATCAGACACCCAAATACCTTTAAAACAGAAGCAAATGTGGATTTTATCTGTTAAAAAGCATGTTTCCTGAAAAGTCTTTGAGTTCTCTGTGTTCTCTGGGAGGAAAATCAGACACCCAAATACCTTTAAAACAGAAGCTAATGTGGATTTTATCTGTTAAAAAGCATGTTTCCTGGAAAGTCTTTGAGTTCTCTGTGTTCTCTGGGAGGAAAATCAGACACCCAAATACCTTTAAAACAGAAGCTAATGTGGATTTTATCTGTTAAAAAGCATGTTTCCTGAAAAGTCTTTGAGTTCTCTGTGTTCTCTGGGAGGAAAATCAGACACCCAAATACCTTTAAAACAGAAGCAAATGTGGATTTTATCTGTTAAAAAGCACGTTTCCTGAAATGTCTTTGAGTTCTCTGTGTTGTTGAGAAGTCTTGCAGCCACAAGGTCCACAGAATCGCTCATTTTTACTCATGTGAGCCTAACATTTTACAGCCTGGTGTCTGTTCTGCTACAGCGAAGAGAAGCGAGCTTCCACTTTGAGGCTTTTGGTCAAATAGCCCCTCTGTTGGTGCAGTTTTGAAGCAGCTTGTGAAGAAGCTCAGTAATGGAGGCTGTTTGGTTGCTCCGGTCTTTCTCGAGGACATGTAATGTTATATCTGAGGGACAGAGTTAGTAGGGAAAATTAACTAGAAGGTCAGATTTCTGGCTCAGAAAGTCAAAGAACCATAAAAAGCTGCTGTAATAACTGTGTATTCGTACTTCTGTCACTTCATATAATCAGTCCCACACATGGTGCTATCAGTGAACAGCCTGCAGGTGTTAATATTTATAATATATTTATATATTTATCCAGCAGAATGTCCTGTAATCAAGCTATATTGGAAAAAAATAGCTTGTTTTATCAGTTAGGAAATATCTGTGGTTTTCCATCTTTGCTAGCTTGGGTGTTAGCTCCCTCAGCTCTGAGTTCCAACTTCCGAGGCCAACGTTTTCCCAGTTTCTCTGCCTTTAACTGTCTAATCTTGGTGGGTTAAACAGGTTTTGATAGAGAAGAACATCAGCTGGAGGGTGTTTAAACTGGTTTACACAGTGTGCTCATGGCTTGTTTTCGCTGGAGGTCCATAGGGGACGTCCCTCATGGGTGGCAACACCCATTCCGACATCCCGCTATTCCGACAAGGCTTTCCGTATATGGAAATGTGCGTTACTCAACAGGTGAGCCCCTTCTTTCTGTTCATGCAATTTATATGTTTAACACATGTTTACAGATAAGCGTTATTAAAAACACAAAGTCTCGGCAACTGGAGGAGGAGAAGCAGACCGCGGTGGGTTTCAATCACACACTCCAATGCCACTTGTTTCAACTTCCGAAAATTTAAACCAGGAAAAAAAGGCTTACAAACATGGACCGAAACGGCTCCATAATACGCACAAGAATCCAAAATAAACGAAAGTTAACTAAAAGAAAGCAAATAAACAGCATGAAGTGGTCAAAATCGGTTTTACGCATGCCTCTGTGCGTCTGGCACATGCGTCTTCGGGCTCTCCCACGTTGGTTTGTGGATGAAAGCTATATGTTCAGCTGTAATGTCATGTAAAAACAATCTCTACATGACATTTACTCCCAGGTGTGACCAGTTAGGTCCTTAAGATATCAACAGGCTGTAGAAAGCCTTGCGCAACGGCTGTGTGTTTGTGCCAAATGCGCAAAGCCCATCCGCGCTTCCCAAAATTGGAGCGAGAACTCATAAATCACGTGAATTACATGAATAAACGTTTTTACTGCATTTTGTTGTGTTTTATACGTTCTATGCTGTCATTTCTCTCCTCTCCTATTGGCAAGGCAAGGCAGAGTGCTCGCAACTGTGTCCTGTGCAGTAGCCGTGATCTGTAATTGCAATTATTACTTTTGCATATGATGACAGCGTGGAAAAGACGCATCTGTGGAGAGCTCCGCTCCATCTGGCTGCTGACAGCTCACTGACACTGTATTTCTGCTTAATCAGCTTCAGTCTCGCCAGAGTTACATTAATATCTGTATTTTTATATTTGACATTTCAGGGGATTTTGATAATAGTTTATTAAAGTTTGTTTGCGAGGCTGTGGCCTCTGCATGTGCAGAGTTTGTGCGCCAAACTTTAGGGCGTATTTGCGCCGGCATATCATTAGTGCAAAATGTTTTGGGTAAAAAATAGGCTATTAAAAGAAACTGTCGGGATGGTGGTATGTTAAAAAAAAAAAAAACATACCGCCATTCCGACCATAGGAGGAAAAAAGTGTCGGAATGACGGGACGTTTGAGAGAAAATTAAGTGTCGCAGCATGTAACCGTCCCTCACCTGAACTTCCTCCCACACGGGCATGTCCTCTTGCGCCACCCCCAGGTCGCTGGTGTCCACTGCTTCACTCACTTTCTTGTAGAAACCAGGATTGCGGATGCGGTTGTGCCTGGCAGAGAAGCTGGTTGGGATTTTAAAGGTGCGTACGGTGATGATCTTCATCGGTTCCACGCGTTCGTACACAAACTTCTTCATTTTAGCTTTCCCAGCAGCACAGGAGGAAGAGGAAGATGCCCCACTCACTGATGCTGCTGCACCTGCTGCACCTTCCTCTGTCAGAGTATCCAGGCGCCCCCCCCTGGCTTTAGCCGGTCCTTTAGCTGCAGCTTCCCCTGTGGCTTCCCTGCAGCCGCCCATCTCCATGCTGAACATGCGCTCCCAGCTGTTGTAGTTCGCTAACAAATCAGCGTCCACTGATGCCCTGGCAAGAGCTTCCCTTTCTTCTTGAGTTAACTCTGGCTGATATTCATCATCCTCCTCCTCCTCCTCGGCCTTTTTCACACGAGGGAAGTTAATGTTGTGTATGTTGAAAGACTTCCAGGTGTTATCGCCGACCTCTTCTGCAGCTGCTCTCTCTGCTTCCTCCTTCTCCAAGATGGCCTTTTCCTTTTCCTTCCTCTCCTTTTCCTTCCTCCTCTCCTTGTTCCTCCTTTCTGCCTCCCTCTCCTCTTCCTCCACGCTCTTGATCAGCTCTGGGAACAGCTTCTTCATCTTTATGGAGTGAAACAGACGATCCTGATCTTTCAGGGCCATAGCCAGATCAAGACTTCCCCCCGGTTCTCTGATCAGGTTCTCATGAAGCTCTGTATTCTGATGGGAGTGGGCATCATCGGTGGGCCAGCGGAGCCACTCCATGGAGCAACAAACCACACTGGCCGGGCACGCCTGGAGGTGAGCTGCTCGTGAGGAGCGGGGCATCTGAGCTGGGCAGCCGTACTCAGCATTGAGGCAGGGCACCCTCACGTTAGGGCAGAGCAGCAGGTGATCTTCCTCTTTGCACAGGTGGAAAACAGCCCCACAAAGCAGGCGGCAGGGGACGACCGCACAGCACACCGACACCTCAACCCGAGCCCTGCAGCGCCGGCTGTAGCAGGAATCACAGTGAACATGCTGTCGCACCCTGGAGGCTCGAGAGCGGTGACTCTGGGGGGAAAATAAAGTTAGATGCAGTCATGTGAGAAAGAAAGGACGCCCCTTCCAATTAGGACATGCAAAAAAAGGCATTTACCAGCATCCATCCATTTTCTATACCAGCTTAATCCAATTTAGGGTCGCAGGGGGGCTGGAGCCCATCCCAGCTGCCATTGGGTCCAGGTGCACCTGAACCAGTCCAGGGGGGACCTGAACCGGTCCAGGGGGGACCTGAACAGGTCCAAGGTGCACCTGAACCGGTCCAAGGTGCACCTGAACCAGTCCAGGGGGCACCTGAACAGGTCCAAGGTGCACCTGAACCGGTCCAAGGTTCACCTGAACAGGTCCAAGGTGCACCTGAACCGGTCCAGGGGGACCTGAACCAGTCCAGGGGCATCTTGGACCGGTTCAGGTGCACCTTGGACCTGTTCAGGTGCACCTGGACCGGTTCAGGTGCACCTTGGACCGGTCATCAGTCCAACACAAGGCCACACAGAGACACACGAGACACACAAGCATGTATCCTCACACCTAGGGACAATTTAGAGTCACCAATGAGCCTAACGAGCATGTTTTTGGGTCATTTACCAGCATTATTTGATCAAAAATAAAAAGGCAAAATGCAGAAACAGTGTGTGATTGAACAGCTTTGAATAAATAGAAATGATGTAAAAGATGTTCTGGTTTGGTTCAGTTTTTACATAAACTCCATGATGCTGCCCTTATAAAAGTGGAGCCCTGACTTCCAGGACCTTAAACCTACTGAGAGGGAAGCAAACCTTAATGACTGCTGGTTCCACGGCTGAAAATAAAACCTTACCATCCTTTAGGTCTTCTGCTGTCGGGTTTCTTGATCTGAAGGCCTGTCCTGCAAACAAAGAGAACAACATAACTCCCCGAGTCTGTCAGTGCAGTCGACTTGGAAGGAATAAAATGACTGGTTACCGTGTCCTGAGAGTTAAACGTTAGCCCCTGAACTCTGTCCTAAGCTTATAAAGAGTGAGTTACTCCTAAAAGAAGAGAAACGAGCCCCTGAACTCTGTCCCTGGCTTATAAAGACTGAGTTACTCCTAAAAGAAGAGAAACGAGCCCCTGAACTCTGTCCCTGGCTTATAAAGACTGAGTTACACCTAAAAGAAGAGAAACGAGCCCCTGAACTCTGTCCCTGGCTTATAAAGACTGAGTTACACCTAAAAGAAGAGAAACGAGCCCCTGAACTCTGTCCCTGGCTTATAAAGACTGAGTTACACCTAAAAGAAGAGAAACGAGCCACTGAACTCTGTCCCTGGCTTATAAAGCGTGAGTTACTCCTAAAAGAAGAGAAACAAGCCCCTGAACTCTGTCCCTGGCTTATAAAGACTGAGTTACTCCTAAAAGAAGAGAAACGAGCCCCTGAACTCTGTCCCTGGCTTATAAAGACTGAGTTACTCCTAAAAGAAGAGAAACGAGCCCCTGAACTCTGTCCCTGGCTTATAAAGACTGAGTTACTCCTAAAAGAAGAGAAACGAGCCCCTGAACTCTGTCCCTGGCTTATAAAGACTGAGTTACTCCTAAAAGAAGAGAAACGAGCCCCTGAACTCTGTCCTAGGCTTATAAAGCGTGAGTTACTCCTAAAAGAAGAGAAACGAGCCCCTGAACTCTGTCCCTGGCTTATAAAGACTGAGTTACTCCTAAAAGAAGAGAAACGAGCCCCTGAACTCTGTCCCTGGCTTATAAAGCGTGAGTTACTCCTAAAAGAAGAGAAACGAGCCCCTGAACTCTGTCCCTGGCTTATAAAGACTGAGTTACTCCTAAAAGAAGAGAAACGAGCCCCTGAACTCTGTCCCTGGCTTATAAAGACTGAGTTACTCCTAAAAGAAGAGAAACGAGCCCCTGAACTCTGTCCCTGGCTTATAAAGACTGAGTTACTCCTAAAAGAAGAGAAACGAGCCCCTGAACTCTGTCCCTGGCTTATAAAGACTGAGTTACTCCTAAAAGAAGAGAAACGAGCCCCTGAACTCTGTCCCTGGCTTATAAAGACTGAGTTACTCCTAAAAGAAGAGAAACGAGCCCCTGAACTCTGTCCCTGGCTTATAAAGACTGAGTTACACCTAAAAGAAGAGAAACGAGCCCCTGAACTCTGTCCCTGGCTTATAAAGACTGAGTTACTCCTAAAAGAAGAGAAACGAGCCCCTGAACTCTGTCCCTGGCTTATAAAGACTGAGTTACTCCTAAAAGAAGAGAAACGAGCCCCTGAACTCTGTCCCTGGCTTATAAAGACTGAGTTACACCTAAAAGAAGAGAAACGAGCCCCTGAACTCTGTCCCTGGCTTATAAAGACTGAGTTACTCCTAAAAGAAGAGAAACGAGCCCCTGAACTCTGTCCCTGGCTTATAAAGACTGAGTTACTCCTAAAAGAAGAGAAACAAGCCCCTGAACTCTGTCCCTGGCTTATAAAGCGTGAGTTACTCCTAAAAGAAGAGAAACGAGCCCCTGAACTCTGTCCTAGGCTTATAAAGACTGAGTTACACCTAAAAGAAGAGAAACGAGCCCCTGAACTCTGTCCCTGGCTTATAAAGCGTGAGTTACTCCTAAAAGAATAGAAACGAGCCCCTGAACTCTGTCCCTGGCTTATAAAGAGTGAGTTACTCCTAAAAGAAGAGAAACGAGCCCCTGAACTCTGTCCCTGGCTTATAAAGAGTGAGTTACTCCTAAAAGAATAGAAACGAGCCCCTGAACTCTGTCCCTGGCTTATAAAGCGTGAGTTACTCCTAAAAGAATAGAAACGAGCCCCTGAACTCTGTCCCTGGCTTATAAAGACTGAGTTACTCCTAAAAGAAGAGAAACGAGCCCCTGAACTCTGTCCCTGGCTTATAAAGCGTGAGTTACTCCTAAAAGAAGAGAAACGAGCCCCTGAACTCTGTCCCTGGCTTATAAAGCGTGAGTTACTCCTAAAAGAAGAGAAACGAGCCCCTGAACTCTGTCCCTGGCTTATAAAGCGTGAGTTACTCCTAAAAGAATAGAAACGAGCCCCTGAACTGTGTCCCTGGCTTATAAAGTCTGAGTTACTCCTAAAAGAAGAGAAACGAGCCCCTGAACTCTGTCCCTGGCTTATAAAGACTGAGTTACTCCTAAAAGAAGAGAAACGAGCCCCTGAACTCTGTCCCTGGCTTATAAAGCGTGAGTTACTCCTAAAAGAAGAGAAACGAGCCCCTGAACTGTGTCCCTGGCTTATAAAGAGTGAGCGTTTCTGCATGCGTGTCTGTTATGTGTGCATGTTATAAATAGAGCTGAGCACTGACCGAGAAATGTTACACAGCTGGTCAGAAATACGGTTTGGTTTCCAGCCCTCTCAGCCGCTTACATCAGGAAATCTGCCTCTGCTGTATGTCCTGCTGCTGCTGGACGTTCGTTTCAACCTGCACTCCCCACAAAATCAGCTCGATTTGAATCCCAAACAGTGTCCTCTAGTGGAGATTTGGGTGCACAAAAAATCCAGTCGTTGGTATTGTGGCGTTGATTCCAGCTGAACTATTGACTCTCCAATAGAAACAGGTGCTTATATATATATAAACTCACCCCCTGAAGAGGTGTTAGATAAAGGTGGACACCTTGTGTTTTCTGCAGTAGCAAGAAACAGGGGGGGGGGGGTTATTTCTCCTCCTGAACCTGCTGCTTGGCTAATTTTAACCTGCCTCTGAGAGGAGCACATGCAAGGACTGAAACGAACATTATAGAACCAAAGAGGCCAAACAAGCGAGTCGACCTGGTAAGAATTCTGCTGAATTACTTCTAAACAGAAGAAACCTTGAAGGTAACACAAGAGTAGATGTTTTAATTGCTTTAAAGTTTGTCCAGATTTACCAGCTTTGCATAGAGATTTTTGCATGAAGACTAAAGAATCTGCTGCTGATTGGTCAGTTTCTGCTGACACATGGACTCAAACATTACATTCATATGCGTTTTAGCCACGCTCGGGACACTGTTTTCATCCAGTCTTTGGGTTTTTCTTAAGTTTCTGTGGGGGCGGGGGGGCACAGCTGTGGTATTTAAGAGAACTGGATAGATTAACACAAATCTCACTGACATTTCTTTCAGAAGAAGATTGATTATAAAGACAAAGGTGGTGCAATAACTTGCTGGTTTATGGTCAGGCTGTTTAGCTCTGATTAGGACATGTTAGCATGTTGCTAAGCTAAGATGGTTCAGCCTTCACTTCAGCATCATGCTGTCAAATGACCGTCTTCTTCTGACTTAATGATCAGGCTTATGGGAGCAGTGATAACAGATCATGAAGGAAAACTGATTTGTTTTAATAGGTCACGGGTCAAAAAGGCTAATGACCACTTTGATTAAGTGTTTTGGGCTGATGTTATCATCATTAATACTTTCCGTCTCTTCTTCAGGATCACAAAACCAGCCAATCATGGTGAGTGACAGCCTTTCTGTTGTATTCAGAGCATTTCAGTGGTAATATGTATGTTGGTGAAGCCACGGTTTGCGTTTTTTAAACAATACTTTCATATTTTACTCTCAGAATTGACTGAGAACCATTTAGTATTGCCTGTAGAAAAGCCAAAATGCAGAGGCAGAGTGTGAACAGCGAAACAAATCTTTACTGCTTCCTCGGGAATGATCAGCATGTTTGAGCGCCTCGATCATTAGAACAAGACCAAACAAGGCAGGAGGAAGCCTCTTCTCTCTAAAAAGAACAAAAATGCTTCTGACACAATGTCCTTTGGACAGACCAGACCAAAGTGGAGATGTTTGGTCATAATGGAAGGGTTATAAGGCCATTTCCAGACTATCTGGAGTCCATCATTCTACAGAGAGAAAGATTAGTGGAAAACATTCAGGACAGCTGTCAATCTTCCCAGGAGTGGACGTCCCAGCAAGTTCACCCCAAGGTGAAGAAGCCCAGAGCTACATCTCAGACTCTACAGGCCTCAGTTAGCATGTTAAAGGTTAAAGGTCACCCCAAGGTGAAGAAGCCCAGAGCTACATCTCAGACTCTACAGGCCTCAGTTAGCAGGTTAAAGGTTAAAGGTCACCCCAAGGTGAAGAAGCCCAGAGCTACATCTCAGACTCTACAGGCCTCAGTTAGCATGCTAAAGGTTAAAGGTCACCCCAAGGTGAAAAAGCCAAGAGCTACATCTCAGACTCTACAGGCCTCAGTTAGCAAGTTAAAGGTTAAAGGTCACCCCAAGGTGAAGAAGCCCAGAGCTACATCTCAGACTCTCCAGGCCTCAGTTAGCATGTTAAAGGTTAAAGGTCACCCCAAGGTGAAAAAGCCCAGAGCTACATCTCAGACTCTACAGGCCTCAGTTAGCATGTTAAAGGTTAAAGGTCACCCCAAGGTGAAAAAGCCCAGAGCTACATCTCAGACTCTACAGGCCTCAGTTAGCATGCTAAAGGTTAAAGTTCACTCCAAGGTGAAAAAGCCTAGAGCTACATCTCAGACTCTACAGGCCTCAGTTAGCATGCTAAAGGTTAAAGGTCACCCCAAGGTGAAAAAGCCCAGAGCTACATCTCAGACTCTACAGGCCTCAGTTAGCATGTTAAAGGTTAAAGGTCACCCCAAGGTGAAAAAGCCCAGAGCTACATCTCAGACTCTACAGGCCTCAGTTAGCATGCTAAAGGTTAAAGTTCACTCCAAGGTGAAAAAGCCTAGAGCTACATCTCAGACTCTACAGGCTTCAGTTAGCATGTTAAAGGTTAAAGGTCACCCCAAGGTGAAAAAGCCCAGAGCTACATCTCAGACTCTACAGGCCTCAGTTAGCATGCTAAAGGTTAAAGTTCACCCCAAGGTGAAAAAGCCCAGAGCTACATCTCAGACTCTACAGGCCTCAGTTAGCATGCTAAAGGTTAAAGGTCACCCCAAGGTGAAGAAGCCCAGAGCTACATCTCAGACTCTACAGGCCTCAGTTAGCATGTTAAAGGTTAAAGGTCACCCCAAGGTGAAAAAGCCCAGAGCTACATCTCAGACTCTACAGGCCTCAGTTAGCATGCTAAAGGTTAAAGGTCACCCCAAGGTGAAAAAGCCCAGAGCTACATCTCAGACTCTACGGGCCTCAGTTAGCATGTTAAAGGTTAAAGGTCATGACCGCACAGTTAGAAAAAGACTGAACAAGGATGGCTTGTTTGGAAGGGCTGCAGGAGAAAGCCTCTTCTCTCTAAAAAGAACATGGCAGCACAGCTTAGGTTTGCAAAGCTGCATCTGAACAAAGCTCAAGACTTCTGGAACAATGTCCTTTGGACAGACCAGAGCAAAGTGGAGATGTTTGGTCCTAATGCACAGCAGCACGTTTGGAGGAAACCAAACACAGCATATCAGCACAAACACCTCATACCAGCTGTCAAGCACGGTGGTGGAGGGCTGATGATCTGGGCTGGTTCTGCAGCCACAGGACCTGGGCACCTTGCAGTCATTGAGTCCACCATGAACTCCTCTGGATACCAAAGTATTCTAGAGTCAGATGTGAGGCCATCTGTCCCCCAGCTAAAGCTGGGCTGAAACTGGCTCATCAACAGGACAAAGATCCCAAACACAGCAGCAGATCTACAGCAGAATGTGGGAAAAAGAACAGAATCAAGGTGTTGCAATGGTCCAGTCAGAGTCCAGACCTCAGCCTGACTGAAATGCTGTGGTGGGACCTTAAGAGAGCTGTGCAGAAACCAAAGCTGCAAACCTCAATGAGCTGAAGCATATTTTGGGTCTATGTGAGAGACTAATTGCATCAATCAGAAAATTATTACTTTAAGTTACTGCAGCCAAAGCTGTTCAATCACACACTGTTTCTGCATTTTGCCTTTTTATTTTTGATCAAATAATGCTGGTAAATGACTCCGGCCTCCTCCCACCACCCAAAAACATGCATGTTAGGCTCATTGGTGACTCTAAATTGTCCCTAGGTGTGAGGATACATGGTTGTGTGTCTCGTGTGTCTCTGTGTGGCCTTGTGTTGGACTGATGACCGGTCCAAGATGCACCTGGACCGGTTCAGGTGCCCCCTGGACTGGTTCAGGTGCACCTTGGACTGGTTCAGGTGCACCTTGGACTGGTTCAGGTGCCCCCTGGACTGGTTCAGGTGCACCTTGGACTGGTTCAGGTGCACCTGAACCAGTCCAGGGGGGACCTGAACAGGTCCAAGGTGCGGCCTGTGTGGCCCTGTGTTGGACTGATGACCGGTCCAAGATGCCCCAGGACTGGTTCAGGTGCACCTTGGACTGGTTCAGGTGCACCTTGGACCGGTTCAGGTGCACCTGGACCCAATGGCAGCTGGGATGGGCTCCAGCCCCCCTGCGACCCTACATTGGATTAAGCTGGTATAGAAAATGGATGGATGCTGGTAAATGCCTTTTTTTCCATATCCTAATTGGAAGGGGCGTCCTTTCTTTCTCACATGACTGCATTTAACTTTGTTTCCCCCCAGAGTCACCGCTCTCGAGCCTCCAGGGTGCGACAGCATGTTCACTGTGATTCCTGCTACAGCCGGCGCTGCAGGGCTCGGGTCGAGGTGTCGGTGTGCTGTGCAGTCGTCCCCTGCCGCCTGCTTTGTGGGGCTGTTTTCCACCTGTGCAAAGAGGAAGATCACCTGCTGCTCTGCCCTAACGTGAGGGTGCCCTGCCTCAATGCTGAGTACGGCTGCCCAGCTCAGATGCCCCGCTCCTCACGAGCAGCTCACCTCCAGGCGTGCCCAGCCAGTGTGGTTTGTTGCTCCATGGAGTGGCTCCGCTGGCCCACAGATGACACAAATCCAAATGGCTTTAAAGCCGTGCAGGACAGTGAGGCGCAGGGAGATGCTCTCGAAATGTCCATGGCTATGGTTGATCAGTCTGACTTATATAAGCGCCTCAAAATGAAGCCCCTCTATCCAGAGCTGGTGGAGGCAGATGAGGAGGACATAAAAGACGAGGTGAAAGAGGAGGCAGCAGTTGGAGGGCTTGACAGTGATGTTCCACACGAACTTCCCAGTGAAGGTGAGACATGGTCCAAGTACTTTCTAAGTTTCTAAGGTATCTAAAGGACCTGCGAGATTTTTCTCACTTGAAACAAACACTTTGATTGTTGTCAGATTTAAAAGGTTTAAAGTCAGTGAACATCCCAGTGAAGGTGAGACATGGTCCAGCTCTGGTCCAATATGAGATCAGTACTTTCTAAGTTTCTAAGGTATCTAAAGGACCTGCAAGACCTGAGAAGATGTTGTCAGATTTTTCTCACTTGAAACAAACACTTTGATTGTTGTCAGATTTAAATTCAAACTGATTTATAGTGACTTATGAGAGACTATTTTACAGCAGAACAATCCAAATGTATTGTGTTTTTCTGAACCTTGTAGAAGAAACCTTGCAGAACGGCGTGGGGCCGGTTTTAGTCATCGACAAAGAGAAACACAACCTGACTGAGATGATGTTCAGCATGGAGAGAGGCGGCTGTATGGTCGCTCAAGAAAAGCTCGACAATCTAAAGCCACACAAAAAACCTGGCGAGGAGGCAAAGACCCAGAGCGGGACGGATCCCCAAGAGGAAAATGTACCTGCAGAGCACAAAAGCACAGAGGAAGACAGCTCCACAGGAGACCAAAACGGCCCTGAGCCTGACATATGTAAGACGGGGCATGCGCCGTGGCAGGAGGGCGTCCTGCAGCGTCTGGGGCAGGATCTCAGCCCCCAGGAGTACAACATGTACATGGTGCATCATGGGCGCATGCTGCTCACCTTTGGCCAAATCGTGGCCTGTACCCCAAGGGAGAAAGACTTTGTCTACGGCAGCCTGGAGCCCATCCCGGTCCAGACGCTGCGCTCTTTCAAGGTGATGATTTCAAGCTGCGTGACTAACGCAGAAAATAGGAATGAAATGTGCCGGTACTTTCATTTAATAACCACGGCCTTCTGTCTTTGAGGGAACATTTGAAGCTTTTTGGCTGCCTTTCTGCCTACTGTTCCAGTTACTTATAAACTCTGATGCTAGGCTGTAGCAGAACGTCTCATTAAAACCTGTCATTCTCCATATGTCTTCCTGGGAGGTCCCTGAAAGTTATCACTACAGGCATCGGGTTCATATGTACGAAAACATTGCAAGAATCCAGACTGAACATCGAAGTGTCGACACGTCAGACCTCGGAGTCAGTGAGGACGACTGGTTCGCTGATGAAGCAGCAGCCACCCTGCTGGGCTACGCTGAAAAGGCAGTCATGGGTCACAAGGTAGAAGAAGTATGATTCATTACTTTGCAGACGCATTTCTTTCTAATCATTCATTCATTTCTTGTAGATCAGCGAGTCAAAGGGGACCGATGGGCTTTATGTCGACATAGGAACACAGACATACTCTTTCCGCTCAGCTCCATTCAAAGGGACGACGACACTGGCGGAGGTGATGGTGGACAGGCCTCTGAAGCTGTGTCTGCAGCTGCAGGCCGAGAGCGTCAACAGCAGGAACAACAGGGCCAGCTGTGTGTTCACCTTCCTCTGCGGTCACACCTTCCACCGCAGGGAGTTTGCAACACACTTCAGGTGTGTTTGACTCGGCAATCAATCCCAACATTAAAGGAGAGAACGACAATAAGATTTTATTGGAAATCCAGGGTCCAAAACAGACGTCCAGGCTACAAGCTACAAATATCTAGCAGAGAACAAAGACTAGCACATATATGCACTGGGGAAGATAATGACTAGCATGGTGAGAAGAGCAGGAAACAGAACGAACACAAGGCCCAGTGAAAGCGAGCTTTAAGGAATAAAACAAGAAGTAAAGTTACTCAGGGTGCAGAGGAAATGAAAATGAGATTAAACCCTTTTACACCCTGTATCGATGGGGACGTGTGTAGTGATTATGTGAACCATCTTCTCCTTTCCAGGAACGTCCACAGTGACATCCAGACATGTCTGAGCGGATGGTTTGAGCAGCGGTGCCCCCTGGCTTATCTGGGATGCAGCTACAGCCAGAGGAGGTTTCAGCCCTCCACACACAAAGCCACCGTCACCTACAAGTGAGCACGACTCACACCCACTCCTCCACATTCCTTTAAAGCATTTAGGTCGAATATATATCCTTAAGTTAACTAATGACTTCAGATTATGTCAAACAAATGCCAAGGCTGATCAGCAACTGCTGAATATGTAAAGATGGACAGCTTTGTGTTCACTGTAAAGAAGGAAACTGTTGGTCCATTGCTTGGAAACATGAGAAAAGTTTGCTTTCAACAGCAGAGCAAAGCTAATAAATATTAATAATAACTTGAACTTATATAACGCCTTTTGAGAAACCCAAAGTGTTGAATGAACAGCCAATTATTTAAAGGTCACTGAGGGGCAAGATAGGATAAGGGTGCAAAAC
Source organism: Leuresthes tenuis (assembly GCF_036924035.1). Taxonomy (NCBI): domain Eukaryota; kingdom Metazoa; phylum Chordata; class Actinopteri; order Atheriniformes; family Atherinopsidae; genus Leuresthes; species Leuresthes tenuis. The sequence continues at coordinate 907,651 of NW_027325375.1, read as the reverse complement.
TCAGAGTCCTCACACACACCAGGTCCTGGCAGCTTTTGCAGAGTTTTGCACAAACTGGAGCCTGTCCAGGGCTTTGCTGGGAACCCCGAACAGGACTCGGTTGAAATAGTCCAGACGGGAGGTGATTAAGGCATGGATGAGTGTCTCTGCCACAAAGTCAGGGAGTGAGGGACGGAGCTGGGAAATGTTTTTAAGACCAAATACTGAGGTGTTCAGATACAGATGAGTGCCATCAGTGTAGCAATGAAAGGTGAGGCTGTGTTCACCAATGATCTGACCCGGGAGGATCATGTAACTGTGAAAAGTAGGGGGCCGAGCATGGAGCCCTGAGGAACACCTTGTTTGACTATGGCAGGAGATGAAGAGGAACCATTTATGCAGACAAACTGTGTTCGGTTTGAGAGGTAGGGCTGAAAAACAAGAGAGGACTGCATCAGTAATGCCAACATGATTGGATAAGCAGTGGGAAACTGTGTCAAAAGCTGGTCCAAAGAGGTCCAGAAGGATGAGTCTGATATAACCAGAGTCTGCGGCCACAAGGAGGTCATTGGTGATCTTGATTAGGCTGGCCTCTGTGCTGTGGTGTGCTCTGTAGGCGTACTGTAGGGGTTCGTAGAGCTGGATTGATGGATCTGAATGCCCACTGTTCTTTTCAGGGTCTCGCTAAGGAAAGGGAGGTTGGACATCTTATTGTTGAGATTATCAGGGTCCAAACCAGGCTTCTTGAGGATGGGAATGATGGAGGCGATTTTGAGGCTGGAGGGAACTGAACCAGATGCAAGGGAGGAGTTAATTATGTTTCTGGTGAAGGGTCAGAGAGTTGGAAGGCAAATAACACAAATAAGAGAAGCCCAGATGGTTCCTGACATTTATGAGACTGACTACAAGAGGCAGCAAAACGCTAAAACATTAAACGTGCACTTGCAAGGAAACGATGGAAGAAAACTGTTTAGTCCAGGGATGTCAAACTCTGGTCCTGGAGGGCCGCTGTCCTGCAGGTTTTAGATGTTTCCCTGCTTCAAAGCACCTGATTCAGATTAAATGAATCTCTTCAAAAGATTGTTACATTCTGCACAAACCAGCTAATGAGGCATTGATCTCAATCAGGTGTGTTGGAGCAGGAAACATCTAAAACCTGCAGGAAAACGGCCCTTGAGGACCGGAGTTTGACATCCCTGGTTTAGTCCTTGAAAAGCTAACAGCACCTAGCCCTTAGAGATGGTACAACACGTTGGTCGTATGCTGTTTTATTGAAAAACTCCACCAAACAGCAGCTTTTGGTCCACTATGACTTATAGTTCTTGTGTGAAATAGGGCAAAGCTAAAGGACAGACAACAGCACTAACATCCTAAATAGTTCTGCATATCGCCAACACATCCTCCAGGTGGCCATGCTTGGATCCTCAGTAACGTGGGGTTCATAACACAACAGGTCATGGTAGGCACCAGATATTCAGTTAGTCTAATATGTGGTGATGGGCAGCACAAGGTTGCTGTTTTTGGTTGAGATTGTGTAGTTAATGACGTCTCTCCACAACTCGATCGTTGCAGCTGCTTCACACAAACGTATATATATATATATTATAAAAGAAAAACTGTGTTCACACCCACAGATGCCCCATTATTGGAGCCTTATTGGTTCACAAGTGAACCACAGTCTTTAGACTGAACAGCTAAAGTTTCAGGTTCATAGTTCATGGATTATATCTATAGTCCAGCTGCTAAGACAGAAGAGGAGACTTCTTGGCTCAGCTGTACGGTGAGAATTATTGTGAAGAAAAGCACAATAATGAGCGGTTTTCTGTGGCAAACTGCATTCCTTCTACAGGGTTAGGGTCGGTTTTGACTGATGAAACGTCTGTACACTACTTTTAGTGCGCCAGGCTATGGCGTAACCACGCATTCTTTGGGGGGGTCGTGTCCCCCGAAATATTGAGAAAATACCAACCTGTCCCCCCAAAAAAAATACAGAAGAAAACATGTAAAATGCATGTTCTCCTTTTATGAACCCTGTCAAGGGATCGGTCTCTTGTTATGTCTTGTTTATTTTCAGTTTATTTCCGTGTGTTACCATGGGAACGTAACGGCTGCGCCGCGGTGGCCGTTGGTGATGCTAACAGCCAATGAGAGTGACCCACCGGGCGCGCCGCCGGGCGCGCCGCCGTCTCAGCAGCGGCTCTCCTTATCTTTACGTTGGACTTCTACTTTTGACGGAGCCGCTGCTCAACAGAGCAGATTGTACCAGAACAGGAAATCCAACACAGAACCAACAAAATAAACTTCCGCCCCCTTTCAAAATAAAACAACTTAAAACAAAAATAGCATTAGACTATTAGACTTTTCATTGTTAATGCACATTTTGAGACATTGACACAATAGAAATGAACCTGGACTTAAAAGTCCTCAGCACATTTTTTTGTTAAAGGAAAAGTCTGTAATTTGTTACATCATTAGTTGTCCTTATTAAAATATTTCCATAAACATGCTTTGGGTATTTGGTCGTTTTCCATTGGAAGCTGTCCTATTTGCTACAGAACTACTGGAAGAGCATAACTGTAATTGGTAGGTGTGTTTAAGGTCAGTAAACAGTAAGTAACTAACCAAAACAAAGTGGGGGGGCAGTCACTGTCTCGGAGAAATTACACTATTCCTTTAGATGTGAACTTACATGGTCAATGTAGTCCTCTAAACTATGTTCTAAATGTCCAATTTTTCATATATAAATAAAGAATTGTAGATAATGCACTAAACAATTTTGTTTTTCTTGGACCCCCCCAATGTCTAAACCATGGTTACGCCCTTGGCGCCAGGTGACAAGTTTGCCGTGCACCATGAAGTTTCTGACTAAGTTTAGAAGAGCACAAGAAAAGGCTGACTCAGCACAAAGTGGACCATACAGTGACTGAGTGAATAATCAGAACAAGACAAATCCTTTTCTTTTTGTTCTTATAGCCAGCAGCTGAGGAGCTTCAATTTGCGTCCGACCACTCCACCCTCACTGGACTCCTCCGCTGACCAAAGAAAAAGTGGAGCTGAGGGAGGGGAGGACTCTCTGAGCTCTCTGCCCTACGAGGTGCTGTGCCACCTGGCCGGTTTCCTGGACAGCCTGTCCCTGTCCCAGCTGGCCCTGGTGTCCCAGCTCATGAGGCAGGTGTGCTCCTCTCTGCTGCAGGAGCGAGGGATGGTCACCCTGCGCTGGGAGAAGAAGACCTCCTCACCTGGAGGAGCCCAGTGGAGAGCCAAGCCGGTGAGATCAGCACTGAACCATCCTGTCCATCACAAGCTGTGATCTTTCTCTTCTGTCCTCATGATTCTGCTGCTGTTTCTCTCCAGGTGTGGGGGTTCAGTCACCTGTTCTCTTCGGTGGATTCGTGGCACATGGCAGACGTCCCTCCGATGTCTGCTCATCTAAGAGTCTGTCCTTTCTACCAGACCTCGGTGCGCAGTGAGCCGGTTCTCCTCCCCAGCTTCAGTGAGAAACGGGTCAGCGGCCAGAAAAACCCGAGCCTCATCAATCTTTTCACAGGAAGCAAATGGCAACATTGAAGAAAAAGAAAAACTCTTTACTCTGCCTCTTGTGACTAATTCACATTATAAATAAAATAATTATGTGCAAAGATCAGTGTGTCACAGATCCCTAACACAATAAACTCCATCCAGCTGAGCTTCAGGAGTGTTCAGTTCTGATTGATGCACTGCACCGTGTCTGGTCTGATTTTTCTTTTCAGGATTTATAAATACATTTCTGTGAATGTCTCTGAGCTTCTGTAGATCAGGAAGCAGGTTCGTTCTGCCCGTGTATGCATGGGTTCTCTCCGGGTTCGCCGGCTTCCTCCCACCGTCCAAAAACAAGCTGTCAGGTTAACTGGTGACTCTAAAATGTCCTCAGGAGTGAGTGTAAGTGTGTGTGGTTTGTCTCTGTGATGGACTCTGTGATGGACCCTGTGATGGACCCTATGATGGACCCTATGATGGACTCTGTGATGGACCCTGTAATGGACTCTGTGATGGACCCTGAGATGGACCCTGTGATGGACCCTGAGATGGACCCTGTGATGGACCCTGAGATGGACCCTGAGATGGACCCTGAGATGGACCCTGTGATGGACCCTGAGATGGACCCTGAGATGGACCCTGTGATGGACCCTGAGATGGACCCTGAGATGGACCCTGTGATGGACCCTGTGATGGACCCTGAGATGGACCCTGTGATGGACCCTGTGATGGACCCTGAGATGGACTCTGTGATGGACTCTGTGATGGACCCTGTGATGGACCCTATGATGGACCCTGTGATGGACTCTGTGATGGACCCTGAGATGGACCCTGTGATGGACCCTGAGATGGACCCTGTGATGGACCCTGAGATGGACCCTGAGATGGACCCTGAGATGGACCCTGTGATGGACCCTGAGATGGACCCTGAGATGGACCCTGTGATGGACCCTGAGATGGACCCTGAGATGGACCCTGTGATGGACCCTGTGATGGACCCTGTGATGGACCCTGAGATGGACCCTGTGATGGACCCTATGATGGACTCTGTGATGGACCCTGTGAAGGACCCTGTAATGGACCCTGAGATGGACCCTGTGATGGACCCTGAGATGGACCCTGTGATGGACCCTGTGATGGACTCTGTGATGGACCCTGAGATGGACCCTGTAATGGACCCTGAGATGGACCCTGTGATGGACCCTGTGATGGACTCTGTGATGGACCCTGAGATGGACCCTGTAATGGACCCTGAGATGGACCCTGTGATGTACCCTGAGATGGACCCTGAGATGGACCCTGAGATGGACCCTGTGATGGACCCTGTGATGGACCCTGAGATGGACCCTGTGATGGACCCTATGATGGACTCTGTGATGGACCCTGAGATGGACCCTGAGATGGACCCTGAGATGGACTCTGTGATGGACCCTGAGATGGACCCTGTGATGGACCCTGTGATGGACCCTGTGATGGACCCTGTGATGGACCCTAAGATGGACCCTGTGATGGACCCTGTGATGGACCCTGTGTGGCCCTGTATCTCCCCGCCGATGACCGATGGGATAGGACCCGGCCGATTAAGCAGGTATAGAAGATGGATGGAAATAGTGCTGGTTTGATCGCTTCACTGAGATCTCCTCCTGTCTGCCTGATGAAAAGGTTTAGATTCAACCAGTCCTGTAGCTTTACACTGAGCCGTCAGCCTGGTATCTTTGCAATGCCGACACACATTCAGCGCTTTATTCCATCATTCCAAACTTCCCTTTATTTACAAAGCTGCTTCCATCTTAGCTACAGATCTACAGTCCCCTAAAAAGACTGGATAGTGTAGTGGTATTATTGCCACTTTCCATGTGGGAGACCTGGGTTCAAATCCCCTGCATGGAAGGTATTGCCTCCAGTAGGGGTCCTTAGGCAAGACCCCCTTACCCTACCTGTAAGTCGCTTTGGATAAAAGCGTCTGCTAAATGAATAATAAGTTATTGCTTTTGTTTCCAAGAGTTACCCGTTCTGTTTATACCCGAGGCACGAAAATAATTGGGAAATAGGGCATTTGAGTGTGTTACAGGAGAAGATCTTTCCAGGTGAATCCAAGGATAATTCGAGTGACTTGGAGGTGGGCCCATGTGGATATAAATGCAGTAATGACCCTCGTTTGAGCTGTGATGACTTTGATATCCTGACATTTTATTTGTTTGGGATGTTTATCATAAAGAGAAAGGTCAGATAAGAACGTTTCTCTGTTCAAAACCTCCTGAGATGTCACAGAAACAGGCCAAGATTTAAGATTCAGCATTTCTTTTACTGACACAGGCTGAAACTAAAAGATTTTTCTCATTAGTTCCTGTCAGTGCATTAAAAAAGATGAGAATGTGCTGCATCAGCAAACTGAGACACATGAGAAGAAGCATCTGTACACGTGTCAACTTTCTTTTTCAGTCAGTTTCAACTCATCTGCTCCCTTCTGTTTGAAACGCTGCTGTTTGGCAGTGAGACTCACTCCTTATCCACCTCTGTGCTGTGGGAAACAGCTGCTGCCATCTTTAAACCCCGCCTCCGCCTCCTCCATCCTGGTGGCACCATTGAAACCCCGCCTCCTCCTCCTCCTCCTGGTGGCAGCAGCACCTCCTCATAGCGCGCTGCTTTGTTGTGGACGCAGCGCCGCGCCGCACGTCACACCAGAAGGTTACGAGGAGGTGATTTCTCTCAGGATGCTGCAGGATTCATTCACACTTTGACAGAGGCAAACAGCAAAATAGCTGCAGAACATCTCACGAGCGTGGTTTTGCAGCGTGATCGGGTCTTTCCTCTCCCTTCTGCAGCTCTGCTGCATCGTGCACGGACACGGACACACGGGTCCAAGGCCAGACGAGCATCCATGAGAGAGGCTTCGGATCGGACACCGCTTCCGTATCACGGTAGGCCACCGATGCAGATTAAAGCTCTGCTGCAGCCGGATAGTGACGGCTGTGCAGAAAACAGAAAGGCCACAGAAGAGCTGATGCCTCATACATGTAAAAATGTGCGCGTGTTCTGATAACGCATGATGGAGTGAGCGGACAAACAGAATATTCCAGTGTCCGTGCTTTTCCTCCTCAGACATCCAACGCTCAGGCGGGTCTCCTGCCATGGATGCCGGGAGGCTGGAGCAGCAGGTGGCCAGTGTGGAGAGAGGCATCGCCTTCCTGAAGCAGGAGCACCTGGCGCTGCTGGCGGGTCTGCAGCTGGAGATCACGCACCTGAAGAGGCGCTGCCACGGTCAGCCCGCTGCTCCTCACCCTCTCTTAGGGCCTCTCTGCCGCCTTGTCTCATGTCCTCCTGTCCTTTCTTACTGTGTGCAGAGCTGAGCTGCGAGCTGGACTCCAGATTCCCCGACAGAAGCACCGCAGGTGAGGAATTACACACCTTTGCTGACTTGAGGAAAATTGCATCTTGTGTATCGTGTCTATAAATAGAAAGACCAAACTGCACAGAGAAGGATTGTTTCACAAGCTGAAGCTACTTCATTACTGGAAGCTGATATCAAACCGGTGACTCTTTTGTCAGATCAAGTGTCAGCCATCAGATACGACTCTGGCAGACACGCTTGGGCCTGAGTTTGGCTGCTTTCGACTCTCTTCCGGCAGGTTTCATGTGGGACGGTAGCTAATTTCAGTCTTTGTTAAATTAACCGCACATTTAAAGGTCGAAGATCTGTATTCACGCTTAAAACTTGGTGATACACTTTCAGGTAATCTGATTAGTTTAGAGCCAGTTTGATTTTAAAAGCTGTGACATCATGAAAACTTTTTTAGTTTTACCTGCTGAGCCTCTTTGATTCCACTTCTGTGAAGGTGGGTTCTTCGTATTAGAGGAATATAATCCCTAAAACGGCTGTGTTTGGATGTAAAGCTGCACTGGACCCCACATTCATCATTTAACTGTCATTTCAATACAGTTAAAAAGCAGTTATTAGAACAAAAACTGCGCCAGTTTCAAATTGGACCATAAAAAAAACCATTTGGGTGGTGAAATATTTTGTCATAACCTTCAAAGTTACTAACATATTTTACCCTTGAGTGTCAGGTACTTTATGTTTGTTTATTTTTAAATAAATAAATAAATACATCCAGAATACCTAATACCTATGGCGAAATATGCAAATCACCATTAAAATCTCACCTAAAATTTAAAAGAGATATATATTTTTGGTGTTTTAATGGCTTTATATTATGTCTAAGTACATATTTTTTATATCTACATTATTTGGAATGAAAAACAACATGAAGAATAGTAAGAGGCATGGTGGCTGGCCAGTTTCAGCAGCCCAAAGGCTTCCTGCTGCTTTGCCTTTTGACTTGTATGTTTCTGTATTTAGCAGATGCTTTTATCCAAAGACTTAGATTGGTAGGCAGGGTAAGGGGGTCTTACCCCTACTGAAGATAGTACCCTTCATGCAGGGGATTTGAACCCTTGTTACCCACATGAAAGGTGGCAATCTTACCACTACACTATCCAGTCCCAATGGTCTGAATGGAGTCCAGATGTTATGCTGCTATCCCCAGACTTGTACACTCCGGCCAAAACGAGTGGGTCACATCCAAGTCTTTCCAACTCTCCCCAAACTCGCGGCTCCCCTCTAAATTTGTCATCTGAAGTACGTCCTTTTGGACAGACGGTGTAATGAATAGCTCAAATGCTGATTTTTATGTCTCGGACATGGCTGGCAGAGTATCTGGGGGCGCCTGGAACCATTTTGGTTACATTAGCAGCACTAAGTCTGTCCTGTTGTTCCAGAAGTGGGGAGACAGACCATCCTAAGTTTCCATTTTTGGAAGGCAGTGTGTTTGTTGGTGGTTGAGAGACAGGAGGGTCAAGACTGAGGGTCAACACTGAGGGTCAACACTGAGGGTCAAGACTGAGGGTCAAAACTGGGAGTCAACACTGAGGGTCAACACTTAGGGTCAACACTGGGAGTCAAGACTGAGGGTCAACACTGGGAGTCAAGACTGAGGGTCAACACTTAGGGTCAACACTTAGGGTCAACACTGAGGGTCAAGACTGGGGGTCAAGACTGAGGGTCAACACTGGGAGTCAAGACTGAGGGTCAACACTGAGGGTCAAAACTGAGGGTCAAAACTGGGAGTCAAGACTGAGGGTCAACACTGGGGGTCAAGACTGGGGGTCAAGACTGAGGGTCAAGACTGGGGGTCAAGACTGGGGGTCAACACTGAGGGTCAACACTGAGGGTCAAAACTGAGGGTCAAGACTGAGGGTCAAGACTGAGGGTCAAGACTGGGGGTCAAGACTGGGGGTCAAGACTGAGGGTCAAGACTTAGGGTCAAGACTGAGGGTCAAAACTGAGGGTCAACACTGGAGGGTCAACACTGAGGGTCAACACTGGGGGTCAAGACTGAGGGTCAAGACTGAGGGTAAACACTTAGGGTCAAGACTGAGGGTCAAGACTGAAGGTCAAAACTGGGGGTCAAAACTGAGGGTCAAGACTTAGGGTCAAGACTGAGGGTCAACACTGAGGGTCAAGACTGAGGGTAAACACTTAGGGTCAACACTGAGGGTCAAGACTGAGGGTCAAAACTGGGGGTCAAAACTGGGGGTCAAGACTGAGGGTCAATACTGGGGGTCAAGACTGAGGGTCAAGACTTAGGGTCAAGACTTAGGGTCAAGACTGAGGGTCAACACTGAGGGTCAAGACTGAGGGTCAAGACTGAGGGTAAACACTTAGGGTCAAAACTGGGGGTCAAAACTGGGGGTCAAAACTTAGGGTCAAGACTGAGGGTCAAGACTGGGGGTCAAGACTGGGGGTCAAGACTGAGGGTCAAGACTTAGGGTCAAGACTGAGGGTCAACACTGAGGGTCAAGACTGAGGGTAAACACTTAGGGTCAAAACTGGGGGTCAAAACTGGGGGTCAAAACTTAGGGTCAAGACTGAGGGTCAAGACTGGGGGTCAAGACTGAGGGTCAAGACTGAGGGTCAAGACTGAGGGTAAACACTTAGGGTCAAGACTGAGGGTTAAGACTGAAGGTCAAGACTGAGGTCATCATTCTCATCAGAAGAGGATGCCTCATAGTTCGGGTTCCTCTGTCTCCGACACATTCATCTGTGTCACTGTCCCGGTCAAAGAGTTGTGGCGACACATCACTGACACGAAACCTTTTCTGAGGAGACGTGCAGTTTGTGCAGAGAGAAAACAACAGAAGACTGCTGTGCAAGCTTTTATAAGTTTGCTCCAAACCTTCACGGGAACCACAGCTGGGATAGAGTCTGAGCAAATCAAGATTGGTTCCTGCAAGACAGAAGCTGAAATAAGCGGGAACGTGAGAGCAGACGGGTGTCGGTGCTTGAATTCATCAACAATGTTGCAACTTTGTGCAGAAACAGACATAAAAACCTGCAGACACACACCAGTTATGTAAGGTTAGGGCCCTAAAACCTTCTGAAGGTTTGTTACAGTGACCTCAACATCATCCAGAACCACCAGAACCAATGTGTGTTACATGTTGATGTTTCTAGTATGTTTTACACGGTGAAAAACAGCTCAAATTAACCCCGAAGAGCACCGATGCCTTCAAGTTGTGTACAGGAAATCGGAAACATGCCTTCTTGTTTAGTTTATGTTTACCCAGGTGTCCCCAATAAATTAGGAAAAGTCATGAAATATGAAGCAAAAATAATGTATTTAGAGACTTTAAACACTGAATGGGGTCAAATTGACCCCAAAGGAAATAGGAGGGTCATCTTCTTTATTATAACTTTTCTGTTTTAGAAGGCAGAAGCAAATCTAGAGAAGTTTGTGAACCCTAAAACAACGTGCTGCCGACGCGCTTCAGGTAGAAACTTTAGGCCTGAAACTGACCCAGAGCACCTAGGGGCTGAGAAACCAGGACTCATAACTCTGTTTACCCGCCCTGGTTGAGCTTTTAATGGCGTCTGTCATTTTTCAACATAAAGTCACATGTATGACTGCAGGGCTCACACTGATGTGTGTTTTTATGACACAATTAGCCAAATTCTGCAGTGCTCTCCTGCTAAAGTGGAGAAACATGTATATCTATAGATGTAGATCAAGGATGTCAAACTCCGGTCCTGGAGGGCCGCTGTCCTGCAGGTTTTAGATGTTTCCCTGCTTCAAAGCACCTGATTCAGAGTAAATTAATCTCTTCAAAAGATTGTTACGTTCTGCACAAACCAGCTAATGAGGCATCGATCTCAATCAGGTGTGTTGGAGCAGGAAAATACCTAAAAACTGCAGGACAACGGCCCTTGAGGACCGGAGTTTGACATCCCTGATGTAGATGGTGCATAGAGGGCCACAGAGACGGGGAAATGCATGAAATGCCACAAAAAGGGTTAATGAAGCACATTAAAGGCTGAATGCAGCCAATCATAGATCTTCTCAACAGATGTGGTGTTTTCTTCTGGAGATAATTCCCATAGAAACTGCATTTGTGTATTTCTGTGTCTCTCAGAGGAGGAGGCGGAGCTCGCAGCGCGATGTGAGGCGGCAGAGCGCCTCCTGCAGCGCCAGCAGTGCATGACGGTTGCTGTGCGTGGCGAGCTGCGAGCCGGCAGGGCGCGAGCTTCAGCGCTCGGGAGGAGCCTGAGGGAGGAAGAGCGATGTTTCCTGGAGGAGCTCAAACGCCGCAGTCACAAGATCACGCTGCTGAACCGGGAGCTTCAACGCCAAAACGTCACCACGACGACCCTCTACCACGAGCTTCACAGCGCACGATTAAAACTTTTCCAGCAGCGTCGCAGTGCTGGGACAGCTGCAGGGGGAGGGCAGGAAGGGGAAGGAGAGGAGGAGGAGGAGGAGGAGGAAGAGGAGGAGGAGGAGGATGGAGATGCTCAAGGTGACGACTGGCTCCTGTCTCCACCTCCTCCTGCCTCCCCCGACCAATCAGATGCAGGGAAAAAGAGGCGCATCAGCCTGCGGGAGGAGAGGGTCCGAGCTTGTGTCCCACAAGAGAGAGTGACATCACCTCAGAGGCCACACCCCATGCCTGACCCCGCCCTCTTCCTGGTGCCCCTCAGGTACCGCCTCCTTCGCTTGAGCCAGCCAATGAGATCGCAGGAGGGAGCGGGCGTGGAGGACGAGTGGGAGGACATAGAGGACAGCCGGGTGCACAGGAGGGTGGACATGGGAGCGGGGGAAGGAGAGACGGCTCTGTGACGTCTTCCAGCCGGTTTTAGCCATCATCTGATGCATCTTCTCCAGAGGCAGGGTCTGGAGTCTGTAGAGTCCAGGAAGTGAGTTAGATATTTGGGTTGGTTGCACCAGACTGTGGGGTGGAAGTAGACGGATTAGCCTTTTCATTTTAACACTGTTGATCACAGCCTGTAATTCGCAGCCTCTGGACCAATGAACCCTTCCACCATGGCTGCTTCTTCACTGCACTACCTGTTTTCCAGATTTAGGGGCTCACTCTAGAAGGCTTTGGGGCATTTTGTATGATTTGCACTTTATTAAATCCATGCAATGTGCCTAGTGAAGGCAAAACGGCGTTTCTGTTGTCATGTTTCCGGTTATCGTTGTAGAACATCGAGACATTTTATTTATTTGCTCTTAACCACCAACCATTTCTGCCATTTCTCCCTTATTTTTCTGTTTTTGTTACTCCTGAACACAGACTGCTTTCCTCTATAAACAGAATTTAGGATCAGACGGGTGGGTTTCTTAAAGGATCTGGTGCTGGCTGGTCGAATCACAAGTGAACGTACTGAACATGGGACACCAAACGGCACCCAAAGCTGGGGAAGAAGTCCAAAGAAGACGTCTTTACTGGGATTAAATGGGAGAAAATCTAAGTCTCATCCATGAGACAGTTTAATTCTAGGCCTACTACATGTATCTAATGTTAGATAGTTTTGTTTTAAAAAAGTTGGACCCTTTTTAAGAGTTAAAAAGCCCAAAGTCTACACCAAAGGGAGTGATTCTCTCTCCCGGAAGATACCACTTCTGACCTGTCTGAAATGACCAGACCCATAAAGACACAGAAGCTAAATGCTAAAACAGTCCATTTCAGACAGAGTTCTACAGCAATGTTCACTGTTTTTTCTTTGTTTATTTTAACTTTCAATGTGTTTGAACATATTCTAATAGACTCCCATAAAGCTAACCTATAGATTAGTGTAATATGGGCTCTTTAACACAAAAACAATAGCTACGGTAAGCTAATCGAAGTTAGCCAGCTGCTAGCTTTAGCATATATTGATTATAAAGGCATGAGCAGTTCTTTTGATTTATCTCTCAACATGTAAGCAGGAAAGCATATTTGATAAAACGTTGAACTATTTATTCAAATGTTTTATGGAACTAAGAAGGATATGCTGTTTCTACATGGTACATTAATGCTGAAAGGACATTTTGGTGAGTTCAGGGACATCCCAGAAGGAGCAGACTCGAAGTCTTTAGAATATCTATCGGTGTACCAAAGTGCTTTACAGCAGCTGATAAATAAAGAAAAGAATAAGTAAAGAACAATAAAATACAACTAAATCGAATAAGATGAGATAAAAGTGTCATCATACTGCTGGGTATCTGAAAGAAGTAGGTTTTTAGCCCAGATTTAAAGAGGTTATAGGTTTCTTTGGGTGAGTGGGAGGCAAAAAGAGCTGTTCTCCTCAAGATCATTTGTACTTTTATGGACTTTGATGCAGTGAGATGTGATTTAAATGAAAGTAAGTGAACAGGAACACATACTAATGAACACAAACTAATAAACGCGGGTTTACACCCGCAGCGCGCCTCCTGTAAATGTTCCCACAGCGGTCCAGCGGGCCGTGCTCAGACTGCAAAAGCGGCGCTGCCATGGCAACCACGGACGTGCTTTTCAGCTGGTGCCAGAAAAAAAACGAATGAACAGCGGCTGCAGAGAGGTTTCATGCCTGAGGAAGGGGTGAAGTCGGCCATCCGCCGGTAAATAACTCGTCAAGCAGCCGCAGCTTCACGCCGAGGAGCTTTTCTGTTGGACGCCTTCCAGTATGGATGCTGGGAAGGGCCAAAAGTGTGAGACCAGCCTCATTTTAGCCTATTACTTAGAATATATTCACTCCCAGAGAGTTTTCCTCTAAAAGTCCACCTTCACACATTAGAAGCTTTTCCTACATGTGTTCACACAGCTTTTCAGTGGAATACTGCTGAAGATATCCACACCAGGACCAGTACATCCCTCCATTTTAGGCATTTCTCCTATTTCATTACAACATGTGACCTTTAATGTGTGGAAGCAACACAAATAATCCAGATTGATGATTGATACCATTCTTAAATGCTGATCTACATCTAACCACAGATGTTAGTCTCTGTTATAATGACCCACAGCTGATTTGTGATTGAAATTTCCTTGTTTTTTACATAAATGGCGCTGTAGATTACAGAGGAACTGTGGCTAATGTACCCTAAATGTCTAAATTTGAGGGGAAATCTTTCTTGCTTTGACCAGGGGTGAAGGGAAATATAACTTTTAGCCAGTAGAAGGCAGTAAAATCCACCTGCTGCTAAGCCACAGAGGAACACACGGGATGGTGTGAATACAGGAAGTGACGTCATGTGACGGAGAGGGCGCCCTCTGCTGGACCTGGAGGGGTACTGCCGCGTGAGGTAAAGCACCGGGCTCCTCTCTCTCCACCCATGAAGGGCAGACACACATGTTCGGACACACACAGTTTGTGTAACATGGTTGCGCAGCAAGGACAGGGGCGACTCGTGCACGAGAGGAACGCCTGAGGAACTCCGCCGGGTGATTTCTACAGGATGGAAAGCAGAGGATCTTGGAGAAGATGACACAGACTGGCAGAAATAAGCCATTTCCACACAGGATGGTAGGACTCATAGCTCTCTCACATACATGTGTGAAACTAATGGCACTTTTCTCTGGTGTGACAGGCTCGTGCACACATTTTTGTGTTCTCCTGAGCTCTAATAATGTAATTAGCTTCTACAGAAGTGGAATTGCATGTGCTAAGAGTCTCTCCTGGTTTGATTTTGACATTTTTTTCAACTAAAAACTGTTCTCAGCCCATGTTTCTGTCTTTCTTGCAGGATTCTCACACATCCACCATCCTTCCATCTGATGGGATTTAGTCTCCAAGGTGCTCCGGTGTTTGTAAGGTGACACTCCTGAAGGAACAGTTAGTAACTGCACTGTCATCAGCTGTTGTTAAAGGCTCTAAGCTGCTTGTGTTCACATGTGCTTACAAACGCTGACACATGGCGCCTCTCAGTCCAGTCCTGGCTGCTTATTTTAAGTAGGTGTCGCAGAGTTTTAAGGACGGATTTAACAGCTGACTGAAAAAAACGGGGCGAAGAGTTTGATTAAAGTTTTAAGTCAGTTTCTCCTCCGCACACAAAGAAGTGCAAGACTTCTCTATCCCTGACCCGTTCTGTCATTTTGAAGCTGTTCTAGGCAATAATTAGGAATTGGGACGTTGTATAAAATGTGAAGAAACCTCTGGCAGAACCAGAACCAGGAAGAAACCTCTGGCAGAACCAGGAAGAAACCTCTGGCAGAACCAGAACCAGGAAGAAACCTCTGGCAGAACCAGAACCAGGAAGGGTCCATCCGCCTGGACCAGCTGGGGTTTGAGAAGACAGAAAAGAGGGAAAAGAGGGGGGAAAAACACCATAACACCATTCAAAGGATACCTGCTGGAACAGGGAAACACAAGTTAATAACCACAATAATGTCACAGGGACATAAAATCATTTGAGAAATTAAACAGGGGTAAAAAGAGAGCAAAGTGAGGAAAGGTGAGACAGATGAGCTCCCCCAGCAGGCTGGGCCTATAGCAGCAGAACTATGGGATGTTTCAGGCTCACCTGAGCCATCCCTAACTATAAGCTTTATCAGAAAGGAAAGTTTCAGCCTGATCTTAAAGGTAGAGAGGGTGTCTGCTTCCTGAAGCCAAACTGGCAGCTGATTCCACAGAGAGGGGCCTGATAACTGAAGGCTCTGCCTCCCATTCT
Organism: Leuresthes tenuis; assembly: GCF_036924035.1. Lineage (NCBI taxonomy): Eukaryota > Metazoa > Chordata > Actinopteri > Atheriniformes > Atherinopsidae > Leuresthes > Leuresthes tenuis. The sequence goes on along the minus strand of NW_027325375.1, from coordinate 892,187 downwards.
GCTTTTAGGGGCCTGATAACTGAAGGCTCTGCCTCCCATTCTGCTTTTAGGGGCCTGATAACTGAAGGCTCTGCCTCCCATTCTGCTTTTAGGGTCCTGATAACTGAAGGCTCTGCCTCCCATTCTGCTTTTAGGGGCCTGATAACTGAAGGCTCTGCCTCCCATTCTGCTTTTAGGGGCCTGATAACTGAAGGCTCTGCCTCCCATTCTGCTTTTAGGGGCCTGATAACTGAAGGCTCTGCCTCCCATTCTGCTTTTAGGGGCCTGATAACTGAAGGCTCTGCCTCCCGTTCTGCTTTTAGGGGCCTGATAACTGAAGGCTCTGCCTCCCATTCTGCTTTTAGGGGCCTGATAACTGAAGGCTCTGCCTCCCATTCTGCTTTTAGGGGCCTGATAACTGAAGGCTCTGCCTCCCATTCTGCTTTTGGGGGCCTGATAACTGAAGGCTCTGCCTCCCGTTCTGCTTTTAGGGGCCTGATAACTGAAGGCTCTGCCTCCCATTCTGCTTTTAGGGGCCTGATAACTGAAGGCTCTGCCTCCCATTCTGCTTTTGGGGGCCTGATAACTGAAGGCTCTGCCTCCCATTCTGCTTTTAGGGGCCTGATAACTGAAGGCTCTGCCTCCCATTCTGCTTTTAGGGGCCTGATAACTGAAGGCTCTGCCTCCCATTCTGCTTTTGGGGGCCTGATAACTGAAGGCTCTGCCTCCCATTCTGCTTTTAGGGGCCTGATAACTGAAGGCTCTGCCTCCCATTCTGCTTTTAGGGGCCTGATAACTGAAGGCTCTGCCTCCCATTCTGCTTTTAGGGGCCTGATAACTGAAGGCTCTGCCTCCCATTCTGCTTTTAGGGGCCTGATAACTGAAGGCTCTGCCTCCCATTCTGCTTTTAGGGGCCTGATAACTGAAGGCTCTGCCTCCCATTCTGCTTTTAGGGGCCTGATAACTGAAGGCCCTGCCTCCCATTCTGCTTTTAGGGGCCTGATAACTGAAGGCTTTGCCTCCCATTCTGCTTTTAGGGGCCTGATAACTGAAGGCTCTGCCTCCCATTCTGCTTTTAGGGGCCTGATAACTGAAGGCTCTGCCTCCCATTCTGCTTTTAGGGGCCTGATAACTGAAGGCTCTGCCTCCCATTCTGCTTTTAGGGGCCTGATAACTGAAGGCTCTGCCTCCCATTCTGCTTTTAGGGGCCTGATAACTGAAGGCTCTGCCTCCCATTCTGCTTTTAGGGGCCTGATAACTGAAGGCTCTGCCTCCCATTCTGCTTTTAGGGGCCTGATAACTGAAGGCTCTGCCTCCCATTCTGCTTTTAGGGGCCTGATAACTGAAGGCTCTGCCTCCCATTCTGCTTTTAGTGGCCTAATAACTGAAGGCTCTGCCTCCCATTCTGCTTTTAGGGGCCTGATAACTGAAGGCTCTGCCTCCCATTCTGCTTTTAGGGGCCTGATAACTGAAGGCTCTGCCTCCCATTCTGCTTTTAGGGGCCTGATAACTGAAGGCTCTGCCTCCCATTCTGCTTTTAGAAACTCTGGGAACCACAAGGAAACCTGCAGCCTGAGAGCAAAGTGCTCTGTTGGGGAAATATCCAACTGTGAGATCTTTAAGATGTGATGGAGCTCGGTCATTAAGAGCTTTATATGTGAGGAGAAGAATCTTAAATTCTATTCTGAATCTAACAGGGAGCCAATGAAGAGAAGCTAAAACTGGAGAACTGTTAGTTCTCAGCAGAACTCTGGCTGCAGGGTTTTGGATCAGCTGGAGGCTTTTCAGAGAATCTGTGGGACAGAACAATAATAAAGAATTACAGTAGAACACTGAAAAAAGTACATAACTCCATTGTGAATTTGATCAATCAACCTTTCTTTATTTAGCACCTTACAACAACCAGAGACTGACCAAAGTGCTTCGCTGTTCCTAAAGCAGATCGCCGTTTGAAACCTCCTCTAAACGTCAGAGAACTGAGGAGACGGCACCTTTTGGAGAGGACTGTTGTCTTCAGTGGACTCCTGAAACATCCAAAGCCTCCCCTGATATCGCTCTGAAATGTGAGGAGCCAAGATTTCCAAAGTTATTTCAGTGCTGCCTGAAGGCCGCAGGTCACTGACATCCATGTTGAGTTTTGTCCTTTTCTGTTTCTGTATTTATCAGACGCTTTTATCCAAAGAGACTTACAAATGAAGATATAACAGCTATATAAAAAGCTAACAATAAGCTCCATAGAAGGAACCCAGGAGTCCGACTCTGTCAGAGGGGACAGAGTAGAGATAGGGTGCAGGCATAGAAGGAAGTGCAGAAAGATAAAGTGCAGAGATAGAGGGGGGAGGGAAGTACAAGGTAAGTGCTGGGATAGGAGATGCTCTCTGAAGAGCTGGGTTTTCAGGAGCTTCTTGAAGATAGACAGGGACGCCCCTGTTCTGGTAGCGCTCGGTAGGTCATTCCACCATCGTGGGACGACACATGAACAGAGTTTGGATTGTCTTAGGCGTGGTGTAGGAGCTGCTAGACGACAATCCTGGGACCAACGGAGGGACCCAGTTGGGACAGAAGCCTTTGAAGGAGCCTTCAAGTAGATGGAGCCGTTCCATTAAGCTCTTTGTAGCTAACATCAGGGACTTGGATCTGATGCAGGCGGCTAAGGGCAGCCAGAGGAGCTCAATGAACAGAGGGGGGACGTGTTCTTTTAGGCTGATCCAAGACCAGACGCACCGCCGCGTTCTGGACCATCTGCAGAGGTTTCACAGGCTGGAGACCAGTTAGGAGAGCAGTTAGGAAACCAGTTAGGAGACCAGTTAGGAGACCAGTTAGGAAACCAGTTAGGAGACCAGTTAGGAAACCAGTTAGGAGAGCAGTTAGGAGACCAGTTAGGAGAGCAGTTAGGAAACCAGTTAGGAAACCAGTTAGGAAACCAGTTAGGAGACCAGTTAGGAGACCAGTTAGGAGACCAGTTAGGAAACCAGTTAGGAAACCAGTTAGGAAACCAGTTAGGAGACCAGTTAGGAAACCAGTTAGGAGACCAGTTAGGAGACCAGTTAGGAGAACAGTTAGGAAACCAGTTAGGAAACCAGTTAGGAGACCAGTTAGGAGACCAGTTAGGAAACCAGTTAGGAGAGCAGTTAGGAGACCAGTTAGGAGAGCAGTTAGGAAACCAGTTAGGAAACCAGTTAGGAAACCAGTTAGGAGACCAGTTAGGAGAGCAGTTAGGAGACCAGTTAGGAGAGCAGTTAGGAAACCAGTTAGGAAACCAGTTAGGAAACCAGTTAGGAGACCAGTTAGGAGAACAGTTAGGAAACCAGTTAGGAAACCAGTTAGGAGACCAGTTAGGAGACCAGTTAGGAAACCAGTTAGGAGAGCAGTTAGGAGACCAGTTAGGAGAGCAGTTAGGAAACCAGTTAGGAAACCAGTTAGGAAACCAGTTAGGAGACCAGTTAGGAGACCAGTTAGGAGACCAGTTAGGAAACCAGTTAGGAAACCAGTTAGGAAACCAGTTAGGAGACCAGTTAGGAAACCAGTTAGGAGACCAGTTAGGAGACCAGTTAGGAGAACAGTTAGGAAACCAGTTAGGAGACCAGTTAGGAAACCAGTTAGGAAACCAGTTAGGAGACCAGTTAGGAAACCAGTTAGGAAACCAGTTAGGAGACCAGTTAGGAAACCAGTTAGGAGACCAGTTAGGAGACCAGTTAGGAGACCAGTTAGGAGAGCAGTTAGGAGACCAGTTAGGAAACCAGTTAGGAGACCAGTTAGGAAACCAGTTAGGAGACCAGTTAGGAGAGCAGTTAGGAGACCAGTTAGGAAACCAGTTAGGAGACCAGTTAGGAAACCAGTTAGGAGACCAGTTAGGAAACCAGTTAGGAAACCAGTTAGGAGAGAAGTTAGTTTCTCTGAATCTCTTGATGCTGTGATGCAGATGATGGAAAACGCTCCATAATTAATCTGTACCCCTGAGAGACTCCGCCTCTCTCCATCAGCTCAGTTCTTTATGAACCTTTTATGGGTTTTTATGGGTTTTCTTTCTCTTTTTCTTCACATTTTACACAACGTCCCGTCTTCTATGAGCTGTATCCCTGCTGTTTCCTGTTGGTTAAGGAGACTTAACCAACCACAAGGAGACTTAACCAACCACAAGGAGACTTAACCAACCACAAGGAGACTTAACCAACCACAAGGAGACTTAACCAACCACAAGGAGACTTAACCAACCACAAGGAGACTTCACCAACCCATGATCCTTTCAGACAACACCAGACGGGGGGGTGAGGATGGGGTGTATAGCGGGTGAATGGCATTGCTGAGGATCTCCTCTTATCTGAACATGCCCCCGTTTGGCTGATGGAAGCCTCAGCAGGAGACTCAGATTTCCTTAGATCCTGGCAGTTTTCTTCTCTTCCTTTCACAGGAAAACCTCACAGTGGATGATATAATTCTTTGTGCTTCTCCCTGGTTTCAGAAAATGCCCAGAGGCACCATGGGAAACATCTTCCAGTGCTGCCACAGACTCTCTCAGCTCTTTAAGCGCCAGAATGCGCTGGATCAGGGTGGAGCCGACCGATCCCCTCTGCTGTCCAGCGAGGAGAGCGAATCTGACTCGCCGCACAGCCTGGAGGACGACCTGCTGACCGTGTCCACCGGAAACACCAACCTGGGCCTCGAACCTGAGCACTTCCTGTATCCCGACATCATCCTGAGCAGCAACCCCAGCGGGGAGGTGACTCTGGTGGAACCGATGGTGTGTCTGCTGGTGTCTGAGGAGGAGGAGCCGGGAGAGGCTGGAGAGAGCGCTTTCTCTGAGGCTGAGACCCAGACTGAGGCTGAGACTCAGAGCGGGATGGGGGGGCAGACTCAGAGAGGTCAGACAGAAGGTCAGACTCAGACAGAAGGTCAGACTCAGACAGAAGGTCAGACTCAGAGAGAGTCTCAGGCTGAAGGTCAGACTCAGACTGAAGGTCAGACTCAGACAGAAGGTCAGACTCAGAGAGAGTCTCAGGCTGAAGGTCAGACTCAGGCAGAAGGTCAGACAGAAGGTCAGACTCAGAGAGGTCAGACTGAAGGTCAGACTCAGAGAGGTCAGACTGAAGGTCAGACTCAGACAGAAGGTCAGACTCAGGCAGAAGGTCAGACAGAAGGTCAGACAGAAGGTCAGACTCAGACAGAAGGTCAGACAGAAGGTCAGACTCAGGCAGAAGGTCAGACAGAAGGTCAGACAGAAGGTCAGACTCAGACAGAAGGTCAGACAGAAGGTCAGACAGAAGGTCAGACAGAAGGTCAGACAGAAGGTCAGACTCAGACAGAAGGTCAGACAGAAGGTCAGACAGAAGGTCAGACAGAAGGTCAGACAGAAGGTCAGACAGAAGGTCAGACTCAGACAGAAGGTCAGACAGAAGGTCAGACAGAAGGTCAGACAGAAGGTCAGACAGAAGGTCAGACTCAGACAGAAGGTCAGACAGAAGGTCAGACAGAAGGTCAGACAGAAGGTCAGACAGAAGGTCAGACAGAAGGTCAGACTCAGGCAGAAGGTCAGACTCAGGCTGAAGGTCAGACTCAGACAGAAGGTCAGACAGAAGGTCAGACTCAGAGAGAAGGTCAGACAGAAGGTCAGACTCAGACAGAAGGTCAGACAGAAGGTCAGACTCAGGCAGAAGGTCAGACAGAAGGTCAGACTCAGGCAGAAGGTCAGACAGAAGGTCAGACAGAAGGTCAGACTCAGAGAGAAGGTCAGACAGAAGGTCAGACTCAGACAGAAGGTCAGACTCAGGCAGAAGGTCAGACTCAGAGAGAAGGTCAGACAGAAGGTCAGACTCAGACAGAAGGTCAGACAGAAGGTCAGACAGAAGGTCAGACTCAGACAGAAGGTCAGACAGAAGGTCAGACTCAGGCAGAAGGTCAGACTCAGGCTGAAGGTCAGACTCAGTTTAAGAACTGGGACCAGAAAGTGAAAGCGGCAGACCTGGAAGTCAACAGGAAACAGAAGAAAGAAAAGAACAGGATGGACTCTGGGGTCGGGGGGGTCATGAAGGGTTTAGTTGAGGTGGAGCGAACAGACGAGTCGATCCCAGCTGTCTTTAGGAGTGTTGCCACTGCTCAGGAAAACTCTGGAAACGCCTCAGAGCTGCCGACTGACCTCAAGCCAAAGAACCCGGACCAGAACATTCCCACAGGACCTGCCAAGAACTGTGAGCCCGCTGAATGCTGCCGGGACCAGAACCTGCCAGATCCGACCGTGGCTGGAGCAGAACCCAGCGATATCCACACAGGTGAGAAAAGCACGCATCCATTTCCAGTTCTGACCCGATTCTGGGTCAGAAGATCTCACGCCAGGCATGTTTTCCAGAGATGGAGGCAGCTGAGACGGAGGAGGGTGGAGGAGCTGAGAAGAACCAGGGGAACATGCTGTTAGTTGACAGGCTGTTTCTGGCAGCTCCGCGGGTCTCAGGTGTGTTTCATCAGGTTTCATCAGGTTTCATCAGGTTTCATCAGGTTTTAGACGTTTCCCTGCAGGTTTTAGATGTTTCCCTGCAGGTTTTAGATGTTTCCCTGCTGGTTTTAGATGTTTTCTGCAGGTTTTAGACGTTTCCCTGCAGGTTTTAGATGTTTCCCTGCTGGTTTTAGATGTTTCCTGCAGGTTTTAGATGTTTCCCTGCAGGTTTTAGATGTTTCCCTGCAGGTTTTAGATGTTTTCTGCAGGTTTTAGACGTTTCCCTGCAGGTTTTAGACGTTTCCCTGCAGGTTTTAGATGTTTCCTGCAGGTTTTAGATGTTTCCTGCAGGTTTTAGATGTTTCCCTGCAGGTTTTAGATGTTTCCCTGCAGGTTTTAGATGTTTTCCTGCAGATTTTAGATGTTTCCCTGCAGGTTTTAGATGTTTCCCTGCAGGTTTTAGATGTTTCCTGCAGGTTTTAGATGTTTTCCTGCAGGTTTTAGACGTTTCCCTGCAGGTTTTAGATGTTTCCCTGCAGGTTTTAGATGTTTCCCTGCAGGTTTTAGATGTTTTCCTGCAGGTTTTAGATGTTTCCCTGCAGGTTTTAGATGTTTCCCTGCAGGTTTTAGATGTTTCCTGCAGGTTTTAGACGTTTCCCTGCAGGTTTTAGATGTTTCCCTGCAGGTTTTAGATGTTTCCTGCAGGTTTTAGACGTTTCCCTGCAGGTTTTAGACGTTTCCCTGCAGGTTTTAGATGTTTCCCTGCAGGTTTTAGATGTTTTCTGCAGGTTTTAGACGTTTCCCTGCAGGTTTTAGACGTTTCCCTGCAGGTTTTAGATGTTTCCCTGCAGGTTTTAGATGTTTTCCTGCAGATTTTAGATGTTTCCCTGCAGGTTTTAGATGTTTCCTGCAGGTTTTAGATGTTTTCCTGCAGGTTTTAGATGTTTTCCTGCAGGTTTTAGATGTTTCCTGCAGGTTTTAGATGTTTCCCTGCAGGTTTTAGACGTTTCCCTGCAGGTTTTAGACGTTTCCCTGCAGGTTTTAGATGTTTTCCTGCAGGTTTTAGATGTTTCCCTGCAGGTTTTAGACGTTTCCCTGCAGGTTTTAGATGTTTCCCTGCAGGTTTTAGATGTTTCCTGCAGGTTTTAGACGTTTCCCTGCAGGTTTTAGACGTTTCCCTGCAGGTTTTAGATGTTTCCCTGCAGGTTTTAGATGTTTTCTGCAGGTTTTAGACGTTTCCCTGCAGGTTTTAGACGTTTCCCTGCAGGTTTTAGATGTTTCCCTGCAGGTTTTAGATGTTTTCCTGCAGATTTTAGATGTTTCCCTGCAGGTTTTAGATGTTTTCCTGCAGGTTTTAGATGTTTCCTGCAGGTTTTAGATGTTTCCCTGCAGGTTTTAGACGTTTCCCTGCAGGTTTTAGACGTTTCCCTGCAGGTTTTAGATGTTTTCCTGCAGGTTTTAGATGTTTCCCTGCAGGTTTTAGACGTTTCCCTGCAGGTTTTAGATGTTTCCCTGCAGGTTTTAGATGTTTCCTGCAGGTTTTAGACGTTTCCCTGCAGGTTTTAGACGTTTCCCTGCAGGTTTTAGATGTTTCCCTGCAGGTTTTAGATGTTTTCTGCAGGTTTTAGACGTTTCCCTGCAGGTTTTAGACGTTTCCCTGCAGGTTTTAGATGTTTCCCTGCAGGTTTTAGATGTTTTCCTGCAGATTTTAGATGTTTCCCTGCAGGTTTTAGATGTTTCCTGCAGGTTTTAGATGTTTTCCTGCAGGTTTTAGATGTTTTCCTGCAGGTTTTAGATGTTTCCTGCAGGTTTTAGATGTTTTCCTGCAGGTTTTAGATGTTTCCCTGCAGGTTTTAGACGTTTCCCTGCAGGTTTTAGATGTTTCCCTGCAGGTTTTAGATGTTTCCCTGCAGGTTTTAGATGATTCCCTGCAGGTTTTAGATGTTTTCCTGCAGGTTTTAGATGTTTCCCTGCAGGTTTTAGATGTTTCCCTGCAGGTTTTAGATGTTTCCTGCAGGTTTTAGACGTTTCCCTGCAGGTTTTAGATGTTTCCCTGCAGGTTTTAGATGTTTCCTGCAGGTTTTAGACGTTTCCCTGCAGGTTTTAGACGTTTCCCTGCAGGTTTTAGATGTTTCCCTGCAGGTTTTAGATGTTTTCTGCAGGTTTTAGACGTTTCCCTGCAGGTTTTAGACGTTTCCCTGCAGGTTTTAGATGTTTCCCTGCAGGTTTTAGATGTTTTCCTGCAGATTTTAGATGTTTCCCTGCAGGTTTTAGATGTTTCCTGCAGGTTTTAGATGTTTTCCTGCAGGTTTTAGATGTTTTCCTGCAGGTTTTAGATGTTTCCTGCAGGTTTTAGATGTTTCCCTGCAGGTTTTAGACGTTTCCCTGCAGGTTTTAGATGTTTCCCTGCAGGTTTTAGATGTTTTCTGCAGGTTTTAGACGTTTCCCTGCAGGTTTTAGACGTTTCCCTGCAGGTTTTAGACGTTTCCCTGCAGGTTTTAGATGTTTCCCTGCAGGTTTTAGATGTTTTCCTGCAGATTTTAGATGTTTCCCTGCAGGTTTTAGATGTTTCCTGCAGGTTTTAGATGTTTTCCTGCAGGTTTTAGATGTTTTCCTGCAGGTTTTAGATGTTTCCTGCAGGTTTTAGATGTTTTCCTGCAGGTTTTAGATGTTTCCCTGCAGGTTTTAGACGTTTCCCTGCAGGTTTTAGATGTTTCCCTGCAGGTTTTAGATGTTTCCCTGCAGGTTTTAGATGTTTCCCTGCAGGTTTTAGATGTTTCCTGCAGGTTTTAGACGTTTCCCTGCAGGTTTTAGATGTTTCCCTGCAGGTTTTAGACGTTTCCCTGCAGGTTTTAGATGTTTTCCTGCAGGTTTTAGATGTTTCCTGCAGGTTTTAGACGTTTCCCTGCAGGTTTTAGATGTTTCCTGCAGGTTTTAGACGTTTCCCTGCAGGTTTTAGATGTTTCCCTGCAGGTTTTAGATGTTTCCTGCAGGTTTTAGACGTTTCCCTGCAGGTTTTAGACGTTTCCCTGCAGGTTTTAGATGTTTCCCTGCAGGTTTTAGATGTTTTCTGCAGGTTTTAGACGTTTCCCTGCAGGTTTTAGACGTTTCCCTGCAGGTTTTAGATGTTTTCCTGCAGATTTTAGATGTTTCCCTGCAGGTTTTAGATGTTTCCTGCAGGTTTTAGATGTTTTCCTGCAGGTTTTAGATGTTTTCCTGCAGGTTTTAGATGTTTCCCTGCAGGTTTTAGATGTTTCCCTGCAGGTTTTAGATGTTTCCTGCAGGTTTTAGACGTTTCCCTGCAGGTTTTAGACGTTTCCCTGCAGGTTTTAGATGTTTCCCTGCAGGTTTTAGATGTTTTCTGCAGGTTTTAGACGTTTCCCTGCAGGTTTTAGACGTTTCCCTGCAGGTTTTAGATGTTTTCCTGCAGATTTTAGATGTTTCCCTGCAGGTTTTAGATGTTTCCTGCAGGTTTTAGATGTTTTCCTGCAGGTTTTAGATGTTTCCTGCAGGTTTTAGATGTTTTCCTGCAGGTTTTAGATGTTTCCCTGCAGGTTTTAGACGTTTCCCTGCAGGTTTTAGATGTTTCCCTGCAGGTTTTAGATGTTTCCCTGCAGGTTTTAGATGTTTCCCTGCAGGTTTTAGATGTTTCCTGCAGGTTTTAGACGTTTCCCTGCAGGTTTTAGATGTTTCCCTGCAGGTTTTAGATGTTTCCTGCAGGTTTTAGACGTTTCCCTGCAGGTTTTAGACGTTTCCCTGCAGGTTTTAGATGTTTCCCTGCAGGTTTTAGATGTTTTCTGCAGGTTTTAGACGTTTCCCTGCAGGTTTTAGACGTTTCCCTGCAGGTTTTAGATGTTTCCCTGCAGGTTTTAGATGTTTTCCTGCAGATTTTAGATGTTTCCCTGCAGGTTTTAGATGTTTCCTGCAGGTTTTAGATGTTTTCCTGCAGGTTTTAGATGTTTTCCTGCAGGTTTTAGATGTTTCCTGCAGGTTTTAGATGTTTTCCTGCAGGTTTTAGATGTTTCCCTGCAGGTTTTAGATGTTTCCCTGCAGGTTTTAGACGTTTCCCTGCAGGTTTTAGATGTTTCCCTGCAGGTTTTAGATGTTTCCCTGCTGGTTTTAGATGTTTCCCTGCAGGTTTTAGATGTTTCCCTGCAGGTTTTAGATGTTTCCTGCAGGTTTTAGATGTTTTCCTGCAGGTTTTAGATGTTTCCCTGCAGGTTTTAGATGTTTCCCTGCAGGTTTTAGATGTTTCCTGCAGGTTTTAGATGTTTTCCTGCAGGTTTTAGATGTTTCCTGCAGGTTTTAGATGTTTCCCTGCAGGTTTTAGACGTTTCCCTGCAGGTTTTAGATGTTTCCCTGCAGGTTTTAGATGTTTCCCTGCAGGTTTTAGATGTTTCCTGCAGGTTTTAGATGTTTCCTGCAGGTTTTTGTTTCCTGCAGGTTTTAGATGTTTTCCTGCAGGTTTTAGATGTTTCCTGCAGGTTTTAGATGTTTCCTGCAGGTTTTAGATGCTCCAACACACCTGGTTCAGATCAATGCCTCATTAGCTGGTTTGTGCAGAACTTAACAATCTTTTGAAGAGATCCATTTCATCTGAATCAGGTGCTTTGAAGCAGGGAAACATCTAAAACCTGCAGGACAGCGGCCCTCGAGGACTAGAGTTTGACATCCCTGGTTTATGCTAAACTGCCAAGAAGGAAAGGAAAACCCAGAGAGAAGGGCTTAATTAGGCAGAAACAGGTCTACATTTCTGCAAAGACACACCCTGGAAGCATGCTAGGGCTGCTGTGGGGTTTAAAACGTGTTCCCAGCACTTGGTTTGCCCCCGGGGGGCTATAAGAGGACCCCCCAGGACAGTTTCTGGGGCTGAAACAGCAAACCTTTGCTCTTTCATTATCTAAATGTTCTTCATCACGAGCTTTATGCTCATTTAGCTGTTAGCAGGATGCATCTGTGACGGTTTCTTTATGACCCAGTGTTTATCCTCGTCTCCTCTGTCATGAGCAGCTCCACAGAACCCGGAGGAAGAGCTTTCAGAGCCGCGTGACGACGGGAGAAGAAAGCAGCCGAGCCTCCAGGACCTGGCTGAGCTCCAGGAGACGGGCCTCACCGTCAGAATCCAGTCTCCTGGAGCAGAAAGCTTTGAGCTCCAGGTTCCACATCAGTCAGTACTTCCTGAAGATCCTTCCCTCTTTCTTCGTGTCACTCCAGTCTCGCTTTCTGTCTGCCGCCAGGTGTCAGAACAGATGCTGGTTGCCGAGCTGCATCAGGTTCTCATGGACCATGAGCTCACCTGCCACCGCACCTGCTTCTCCCTGCAGCTGGGGGGCGCCACTCTGGAGAAGCTGGCTGAGCTGCGCTGCGTCCCGCCGGGAGCGCAGCTCAAGGTGGTGGAGGGTAACTGCTTCTGTCCTCTGTCTCTGTGGTAATCAGGTCAGGGAACTGCAGAAATGTTCATTTTAGTTTGAACTTTGACCTCTAAGCATCAGACTGAAGAAAACCCTGAACTTTACCTTTAAGATCTGCTGTCCAAACTCTACAGTTGTGTCGTATAAGTGAGTGATTAAAAACCAGATTCCTCTTAATCCCCGTAACCGTGGCAACCGTTTCAGACTCCTACTCCGTCCGTGACGTGCGGCTTCACCTCAGACACGTGCGTGACCTCTTGAGGAGCCTCGATCCGACGGACGCCTACAACGGCGTGAACGGCAGCTCGCCGTCCTGCCTGTCCTCCTACACCAGAGGAGACAAAGGTAACGTCGGCCTCTCTTGTGCGAGCTCTGCTCCTGGAAAGCCTCACGCCTTTGACCTTTGAACTCCCCTCAGACGGTGAAAGTGTCGGGAAGAGGCGAGCCGCTGAGAAGCTCGACTGCAGCCCCCCAGAATACATCCTCCCCGGGTGTAAGGAGCGCCCTCTGACTCCGCTGCTGCCGGTCAGCACCGACTGGAAGGTGAGGGACCGGCCTGTTCCCGTGCACATCAGCAGAAACGTGCACGTGCTGTTGAGTGACACAGAGGTGGGATCAGTCTTTCCAGTGCCTGCGGGTCCTGACCGTCAGCAGCTGGAACCCTCCTCCAGGGAACAGGAAGATGCACGGAGACTTAATGTACCTCCAGGTCCTGACGATGGAAGACAAGGAGCTCAACATCACATCCTCAACACGGGGCTTCTACCTCAACCAGTAAGTGTGAAGCTGTGAGCCACGTGCACGCTGTGCACGGTGTGCACGGCGTGCACGGTGTGCACGGTGTCCTGGCTCACAGCAGCCACTGTGTTCATGGCCCTGATCCCTTAAACTCTGACATGCATGATGCTGCAGGCGACATTTCAGACCAAACCTCCACAGAAACACGACGTTAGCACCTTAGCATTAGCATTTAGCTCAAGGTGAGACAGAAACACAACATTAGCACCTTAGCATTTAGCTCAAGGTGAGATAGAAACACAACATTAGAACCTTAGCATTTAGCTCAAGGTGAGATAGAAACACGACGTTAGCACCTTAGCATTAGCATTTAGCTCAAGGTGAGATAGAAACACAACATTAGCACCTTAGCATTAGCATTTAGCTCAAGGTGAGATAGAAACACCACGTTAGCACCTTAGCATTAGCATTTAGCTCAAGGTGAGATAGAAACACAACATTAGCACCTTAGCATTAGCATTTAGCTCAAGGTGAGATAGAAACACAACATTAGCACCTTAGCATTTAGCTCAAGGTGAGATAGAAACACAACATTAGCACCTTAGCATTAGCATTTAGCTCAAGGTGAGATAGAAACACAACATTAGCACCTTAGCATTAATATTTAGCTCAAGGTGAGATAGAAACACAACATTAGCACCTTAGCATTAGCATTTAGCTCAAGGTGAGATAGAAACACAACATTAGCACCTTAGCATTAGCATTTAGCTCAAGGTGAGATAGAAACACAACGTTAGCACCTTAGCATTAGCATTTAGCTCAAGGTGAGATAGAAACACAACATTAGCACCTTAGCATTAGCATTTAGCTCAAGGTGAGATAGAAACACAACATTAGCACCTTAGCATTTAGCTCAAGGTGAGATAGAAACACAACATTAGCACCTTAGCATTAGCATTTAGCTCAAGGTGAGATAGAAACACAACATTAGCACCTTAGCATTAGCATTTAGCTCAAGGTGAGATAGAAACACAACATTAGCACCTTAGCATTAGCATTTAGCTCAAGGTGAGACAGAAACACAACATTAGCACCTTAGCATTAGCATTTAGCTCAAGGTGAGATAGAAACACAACATTAGCACCTTAGCATTAGCATTTAGCTCAAGGTGAGATAGAAACATAACATTAGCACCTTAGCATTAGCATTTAGCTCAAGGTGAGATAGAAACACAACATTAGCACCTTAGCATTAGCATTTAGCTCAAGGTGAGATAGAAACACAACATTAGCACCTTAGCATTAGCATTTAGCTCAAGGTGAGATAGAAACACAACAATAGCACCTTAGCATTAGCATTTAGCTCAAGGTGAGATAACATGCTGACAGGCCTGTTTTGTCCGTCTAAATAAAGGTTTCATCCTCTCAAAGTGACAGTAAGGCTGTAATCTGTGAACATTTACCTGTTTCCCACCTCAGAATGGCGCTGAAAGCTTTCTCTGAGCTAATAACGCTCACTTTTACTCTGATTCTTCTCAAACTATCCCAGGTCAACTGCCTTCGACTTCAGTCCCAAACCTGCAGTTCCCAGAATCCTTTGCCACTCCCTGGTGGAGCTGCTGAGTCAGGTCAGCCCGGCGTTCAAGAAGAACTTCAGCGCCCTGCAGAAGAGGAGGTGAGCACTCTAAGAGACGGCAGCTTAACAGTCAGCTTCACAGTCAGAAGCAACCCAAGAACGTCTTGTATCACTTGCTGTGAACCAGAGTCCAGCAACACCCATACGAGCGCATCGCGGCGCCTTTCCAGGTGATCTCCTGGATCGCCCCCCATGGAGACCACACGCTGGACTGCGTCCGAGCGGAGGAGACCCACACCAGCCGAATGGGCCAGGATGAGCACACAGCTGGGCAGGTACTGCAGGCACAGGAAAGCACACCTTAGAGCAAAGTCCGGTGCTGGAGGACCGCTGCCCTGCAGGTTTTAGCAGGTTTAGGAAAACGTCTAAAACCTGCAGGGAAACATTTAAAACCCGCAGGAAAACGTCTAAAACCTGCAGGAAAACATCTAAAACCTGCAGGGAAACGTCTAAAACCTGCAGGGAAACGTCTAAAACCTGCAGGGAAACGTCTAAAACCTGCAGGGAAACGTCTAAAACCTGCAGGGAAACATCTAAAACCTGCAGGGAAACATCTAAAACCTGCAGGAAACATCTAAAACCTGCAGGGAAACATCTAAAACCTGCAGGAAACATCTAAAACCTGCAGGGAAACGTCTAAAACCTGCAGGAAACGTCTAAAACCCACAGGGAAACGTCTAAAACCTGCAGGGAAACATCTAAAACCCGCAGGAAAACGTCTAAAACCTGCAGGAAAACATCTAAAACCTGCAGGGAAACATCTAAAACCTGCAGGGAAACATCTAAAACCTGCAGGAAAACATCTAAAACCTGCAGGGAAACATCTAAAACCTGCAGGGAAACGTCTAAAACCTGCAGGGAAACGTCTAAAACCTGCAGGGAAACGTCTAAAACCTGCAGGGAAACGTCTAAAACCTGCAGGGAAACATCTAAAACCTGCAGGAAAACATCTAAAACCTGCAGGAAACGTCTAAAACCTGCAGGGAAACGTCTAAAACCTGCAGGAAACGTCTAAAACCTGCAGGGAAACGTCTAAAACCTGCAGGGAAACGTCTAAAACCTGCAGGGAAACATCTAAAACCTGCAGGAAAACATCTAAAACCTGCAGGAAACATCTAAAACCTGCAGGGAAACATCTAAAACCTGCAGGAAAACATCTAAAACCTGCAGGAAACGTCTAAAACCTGCAGGGAAACATCTAAAACCTGCAGGGAAACATCTAAAACCTGCAGGAAACGTCTAAAACCTGCAGGAAACGTCTAAAACCTGCAGGGAAACGTCTAAAACCTGCAGGGAAACGTCTAAAACCTGCAGGGAAACGTCTAAAACTTGCAGGGAAACGTCTAAAACCTGCAGGAAAACATCTAAAACCTGCAGGAAACGTCTAAAACCTGCAGGGAAACGTCTAAAACCTGCAGGGAAACGTCTAAAACCTGCAGGAAACGTCTAAAACCTGCAGGGAAACATCTAAAACCTGCAGGGAAACGTCTAAAACCTGCAGGGAAACGTCTAAAACCTGCAGGGAAACGTCTAAAACCTGCAGGGAAACGTCTAAAACCTGCAGGGAAACGTCTAAAACCTGCAGGGAAACGTCTAAAACCTGCAGGGAAACGTCTAAAACCTGCAGGGAAACGTCTAAAACCTGCAGGGAAACGTCTAAAACCTGCAGGGAAACGTCTAAAACCTGCAGGGAAACGTCTAAAACCTGCAGGGAAACGGCTAAAACCTGCAGGGAAACGGCTAAAACCTGCAGGGAAACGGCTAAAACCTGCAGGGAAACGTCTAAAACCTGCAGGGAAACGTCTAAAACCTGCAGGGAAACGTCTAAAACCTGCAGGGAAACGTCTAAAACCTGCAGGGAAACATCTAAAACCTGCAGGAAAACATCTAAAACCTGCAGGAAACATCTAAAACCTGCAGAAAACATCTAAAACCTGCAGGGAAACATCTAAAACCTGCAGGGAAACATGTAAAACCTGCAGCAAACATCTGAAACCTGCAGCAAACGTCTAAAACCTGCAGGGAAACGTCTAAAACCTGCAGGAAACATCTAAAACCTGCAGGGAAACATCTAAAACCTGCAGGGAAACATCTAAAACCTGCAGGAAAACATCTAAAACCTGCAGGAAACGTCTAAAACCTGCAGGGAAACGTCTAAAACCTGCAGGGAAACGTCTAAAACCTGCAGGGAAACGTCTAAAACCTGCAGGGAAACGTCTAAAACCTGCAGGGAAACGGCTAAAACCTGCAGGAAAACATCTAAAACCTGCAGGAAACATCTAAAACCTGCAGGGAAACATCTAAAACCTGCAGGAAACATCTAAAACCTGCAGGGAAACATCTAAAACCTGCAGGAAAACATCTAAAACCTGCAGGAAACATCTAAAACCTGCAGGGAAACATCTAAAACCTGCAGGGAAACATCTAAAACCTGCAGGGAAACATCTAAAACCTGCAGGAAACATCTAAAACCTGCAGGAAACATCTAAAACCTGCAGGGAAACATCTAAAACCTGCAGGAAAACATCTAAAACCTGCAGGGAAACATCTAAAACCTGCAGGAAACATCTAAAACCTGCAGGAAACATCTAAAACCTGCAGGGAAACATCTAAAACCTGCAGGAAACATCTAAAACCTGCAGGGAAACATCTAAAACCTGCAGGAAACGTCTAAAACCTGCAGGAAACGTCTAAAACCTGCAGGGAAACGTCTAAAACCTGCAGGGAAACGTCTAAAACCTGCAGGGAAACGTCTAAAACTTGCAGGGAAACGTCTAAAACCTGCAGGAAAACATCTAAAACCTGCAGGAAACGTCTAAAACCTGCAGGGAAACGTCTAAAACCTGCAGGAAACGTCTAAAACCTGCAGGGAAACGTCTAAAACCTGCAGGGAAACGTCTAAAACCTGCAGGGAAACGTCTAAAACCTGCAGGGAAACGTCTAAAACCTGCAGGGAAACGTCTAAAACCTGCAGGGAAACGGCTAAAACCTGCAGGGAAACGGCTAAAACCTGCAGGGAAACATCTAAAACCTGCAGGAAACATCTAAAACCTGCAGGAAAACATCTAAAACCTGCAGGAAACATCTGAAACCTGCAGCAAACATCTAAAACCTGCAGGGAAACATCTAAAACCTGCAGGGAAACATGTAAAACCTGCAGCAAACATCTGAAACCTGCAGCAAACGTCTAAAACCTGCAGGGAAACATCTAAAACCTGCAGGGAAACGTCTAAAACCTGCAGGGAAACATCTAAAACCTGCAGGGAAACATCTAAAACCTGCAGGGAAACATCTAAAACCTGCAGGAAAACATCTAAAACCTGCAGGAAACATCTAAAACCTGCAGAAAACATCTAAAACCTGCAGGGAAACATCTAAAACCTGCAGGGAAACGTCTAAAACCTGCAGGGAAACGTCTAAAACCTGCAGGGAAACATCTAAAACCTGCAGGAAACATCTAAAACCTGCAGGAAAACATCTAAAACCTGCAGGAAACATCTGAAACCTGCAGCAAACATCTAAAACCTGCAGGGAAACATCTAAAACCTGCAGGGAAACGTCTAAAACCTGCAGGGAAACGTCTAAAACCTGCAGGGAAACATCTAAAACCTGCAGGGAAACATGTAAAACCTGCAGCAAACATCTGAAACCTGCAGCAAACGTCTAAAACCTGCAGGGAAACATCTAAAACCTGCAGGGAAACGTCTAAAACCTGCAGGGAAACGTCTAAAACCTGCAGGGAAACATCTAAAACCTGCAGGAAAACATCTAAAACCTGCAGGAAACATCTAAAACCTGCAGAAAACATCTAAAACCTGCAGGGAAACATCTAAAACCTGCAGGGAAACATGTAAAACCTGCAGCAAACATCTGAAACCTGCAGCAAACGTCTAAAACCTGCAGGGAAACGTCTAAAACCTGCAGGGAAACATCTAAAACCTGCAGGGAAACATCTAAAACCTGCAGGGAAACATCTAAAACCTGCAGGAAACATCTAAAACCTGCAGGAAAACATCTAAAACCTGCAGGGAAACATCTAAAACCTGCAGGGAAACATCTAAAACCTGCAGGGAAACATCTAAAACCTGCAGGAAAACATCTAAAACCTGCAGGGAAACATCTAAAACCTGCAGGAAAACATCTAAAACCTGCAGGAAACATCTAAAACTTGCAGGGAAACATCTAAAACCTGCAGGGAAACATCTAAAACCTGCAGGAAACATCTAAAACCTGCAGGGAAACATCTAAAACCTGCAGGGAAACATCTAAAACCTGCAGGGAAACAGCTAAAACCTGCAGGGAAACATCTAAAACCTGCAGGAAAACATCTAAAACCTGCAGGGAAACATCTAAAACCTGCAGGAAACATCTAAAACCTGCCGGAAAACGTCTAAAACCTGCAGGGAAACGTCTAAAACCTGCAGGGAAACGTCTAAAACCTGCAGGGAAACATCTAAAACCTGCAGGGAAACATCTAAAACCTGCAGGGAAACAGCTAAAACCTGCAGGGAAACATCTAAAACCTGCAGGAAAACGTCTAAAACCTGCAGGGAAACATCTAAAACCTGCAGGAAACATCTAAAACCTGCCGGGAAACATCTAAAACCTGCAGGGAAACATCTAAAACCTGCAGGGAAACGTCTAAAACCTGCAGGGAAACGTCTAAAACCTGCAGGGAAACATCTAAAACCTGCAGGAAACATCTAAAACCTGCCGGGAAACATCTAAAACCTGCAGGGAAACGTCTAAAACCTGCAGGGAAACGTCTAAAACCTGCAGGGAAACGTCTAAAACCTGCAGGGAAACGTCTAAAACCTGCAGGGAAACATCTAAAACCTGCAGGAAACATCTAAAACCTGCCGGGAAACATCTAAAACCTGCAGGGAAACATCTAAAACCTGCAGGGAAACGTCTAAAACCTGCAGGGAAACGTCTAAAACCTGCAGGGAAACATCTAAAACCTGCAGGGAAACGTCTAAAACCTGCAGGGAAACGTCTAAAACCTGCAGGGAAACGTCTAAAACCTGCAGGGAAACATCTAAAACCTGCAGGAAAACATCTGAAACCTGCAGGGAAACGTCTAAAACCTGCAGGGAAACGTCTAAAACCTGCAGGGAAACATCTAAAACCTGCAGGGAAACAGCTAAAACCTGCAGGGAAACGTCTAAAACCTGCAGGAAAACGTCTAAAACCTGCAGGGAAACATCTAAAACCTGCAGGAAACATCTAAAACCTGCCGGGAAACATCTAAAACCTGCAGGGAAACATCTAAAACCTGCCGGGAAACATCTAAAACCTGCAGGGAAACATCTAAAACCTGCAGGAAAACATCTAAAACCAGCAGGGAAACATCTAAAACCTGCAGGAAAACATCTAAAACCTGCAGGGAAACTTCTAAAACCTGCAGGGAAACATCTAAAACCAGCAGGGAAACGTCTAAAACCTGCAGGGAAACGTCTAAAACCTGCAGGGAAACATCTAAAACCTGCAGGGAAACATCTAAAACCTGCAGGAAACATCTAAAACCTGCCGGGAAACATCTAAAACCTGCAGGGAAACGTCTAAAACCTGCAGGGAAACGTCTAAAACCTGCAGGGAAACGTCTAAAACCTGCAGGGAAACATCTAAAACCTGCAGGAAACATCTAAAACCTGCCGGGAAACATCTAAAACCTGCAGGGAAACATCTAAAACCTGCAGGGAAACGTCTAAAACCTGCAGGGAAACGTCTAAAACCTGCAGGGAAACATCTAAAACCTGCAGGGAAACATCTAAAACCTGCAGGGAAACATCTAAAACCTGCAGGGAAACTTCTAAAACCTGCAGGGAAACGTCTAAAACCTGCAGGAAAACATCTAAAACCAGCAGGGAAACATCTAAAACCTGCAGGAAAACATCTAAAACCTGCAGGGAAACTTCTAAAACCTGCAGGGAAACATCTAAAACCAGCAGGGAAACGTCTAAAACCTGCAGGGAAACGTCTAAAACCTGCAGGGAAACATCTAAAACCTGCAGGGAAACATCTAAAACCTGCAGGAAACATCTAAAACCTGCCGGGAAACATCTAAAACCTGCAGGGAAACGTCTAAAACCTGCAGGGAAACGTCTAAAACCTGCAGGGAAACGTCTAAAACCTGCAGGGAAACATCTAAAACCTGCAGGAAACATCTAAAACCTGCCGGGAAACATCTAAAACCTGCAGGGAAACATCTAAAACCTGCAGGGAAACGTCTAAAACCTGCAGGGAAACGTCTAAAACCTGCAGGAAAACATCTAAAACCTGCAGGACAGCGGCCCTCCAGGACTGGACTTTGACATCCCTGCTTCAGAGTTTGCATTTGAGTCAAACCGATGTTTCTGAGGCTTACGTTGAGGTTGTGTGTCGTGACCTCAGAGCCGGGAGTGGAACGAGGAGCTGCAGTCTTGCAGGGAACTCCCCAGGAACTCTGTCCAGGACCGGCTGCACAGAGAGAGGAGCATTTTCAAGGTGACACCACAGCACCTCCAGGACGTTTCCCCGTCCTTTCTCTGTCTTTAATCTCGTGTTTCTCTCCCAGACCAACTGTGACTTCGTCGCCGCCGCCGCTCAGGGAGCCGTGGCTGTTACCGACGGCAACGTCATGCCCTTAAACCCAGGAGAGTCGCCTCGCCTGCAGATGTTCGTGTGGAACAACCTCTTCTTCAGCCAGGGCTTCGACATGTCCGAGCACTACAGGCCGCTGGGGGGAAACGGCGCCGCTCACGCTGCCCCCGTGTGCGACCTGAGCGGCGCGCAGGTACGATTCCTCGGGTTCGGGCTGCGGCTCCATGTTGCGTGTGGTTCTGTGACTGTTGCTCTGCTGCAGGCTTATTCATCTGTGGACACAGAGGGGCTTTACACCCTGGGGACGGCTGTGGTGGACTACCGTGGGATTCGTGTTGTGGCTCAGACGATTGTTCCGGGGATACTGGAGAAAAATCACGAGCAGATAGTCTATGGCTCTAATGACAATGGGACCACAGTCTTTACTCACCCAAGGTGACTCCCAGGCTCACTTCAAACGATACGTTCTCACACTCAGGTTTTATAAAACAGGTATGACTTTATGTTGCAGGTTTCTGGAGCTTCTGGAGAAAAGCAGCAAGCCGCTGAGGATCCGGCGCCACCGGGTGCTCGACCACAACGACACGCCGGTGGAGCTCTGCTCAGGCATCTCAACCGTGGGCCTCTTCGGGAACGATGGCCGCCCCTACATCTTGGACCTTCTGCGGACTTTCCCTCCTGATCCCAACTTCCAGTTTCCAGAGATTAACACGAGGGACGATGTGCCAGAGGAGTGCCGGAGCTCGGGCTTCCCTCGGCTTCACCGTCACAGCCTGGCCAGCCTCAGACCGGAGCTGACCGAGGCCTTCGTCCAGCACAGGTAGGAACCGGAGCTCTCCTGCCGCCATGCGTTCACGCCAGCAGAATCCAATCCTGTGTTTGTGTCGCAGGTTCGAGGTTTATAAGAAGACGGTGTCCCAGGAGCTCGGCCAGCAGGACGAACCCAGAGAGCAGAGCGAGGAGCCTGGCTGTGAGCTGGGAGCTGGACACGGAGCAGCAGGCGAGAATAAGAGCAGAGAATAAGACCAGAGAATAAGAGCAGAGAATAAGAGCAGAGAATAAGAGCAGAGAATAAGAGAATAAGAGCAGAGAATAAGAGCAGAGAATAAGAGCAGAGAATAAGAGAATAAGAGCAGAGAATAAGAGAATAAGACCAGAGAATAAGACCAGAGAATAAGAGAATAAGACCAGAGAATAAGACCAGAGAATAAGAGAATAAGAGCAGAGAATAAGACCAGAGAATAAGAGCAGAGAATAAGAGCAGAGAATAAGAGCAGATCAATCAGTGAATTCATAGACTGCAAAGGGAAGAACTGCAGAAGAAAATGTGCAGCAAAAATCATTTCATTAGGGTCGAGTTACGTTTGGAAGCAAAAATAAAACACAAAGCAGCTGCATTACAGCAATTTACCAGATGAGCCTGCATCACATGATCTGATGGGAATTTAAACACGTTTCTACATGTTTAAATGTGTTTAAACACGTTTAAACACATTTAAACGTGTTTAAATATGTTTAAAAACAGCAGATCCTGCATCACATGATCTGCTGAGAATCTCTACATGTTTAAATGTGTTTAAATTCTCAGCAGATCACATGATGCAGGATCAGATGTTTTTAAACATGTTTAAAAACATCTGATCCTGCATCATGTGATCTGATGGGAATTTCTACACGTTTCTACATGTTTAAATGTGTTTAAACGTGTTTAAACACATTTAAACACGTTTAAATGTGTTTAAATGTGTTTAAAAACAGCTGATCCTGCATCACATGATCTGCTGAGAATTTAAACACGTTTAAACATGTTTAAACATGTTTAAACATGTTTAAATGTGTTTAAACATGTTTAAAAACAGTTGATCCTGCATCACGTGATCTGATGGGAATTTCTACACGTTTAAACACGTTTAAATATGTTTAAACATATTTAAACATGTTTAAACATGTTTAAATATGTTTAAAAACAGCTGAGCCTGCATCATGTGATCTGCTGAGACGTGTTTAAACACTTTTAAACGTGTAGAAATGAGTTTTTCTGAGCGCTCTGAGGGATTTTCACCCACACAAAGTGTATTAACAATCTGCTGCTTATTAACACACTGAAGTATAGTTCCTGTATTCTGCAGGAGAGATGCTTTCTAATGGGCCGCTCTAAAGTCTAAAGTCAAATCCTTTTCAGGAAGGTTCAGAGCTGAGTTGGCAGGAGTTTCACCAACCTATTCACAGCGGCTGCCCCCCCATTTTCCTCTGATTGCTCACACAAAGTAAAGTGTCCATCAGCTGTGATCAGTTCATTATTTCCTGTGTTTTTTGCAGACTTTCAGAGAAGAAATGCGATCCTGAAAGCTTGTGAAGCTGTTGGATCAGTCAGTGACTCCTGCTTTGACATCCGCTTCAACCCTGATGTTTGCTCCCCAGGTACTGAGCACACGTGCACGCACACGTGCACACGGACGTGTGGTTGAGCCTGTCTGTCTGCTGCAGGTGTTCGTTTCCCCTCTGACTGTGTGGAGGAGCTTCAGAGTCACAGGCGGCTGATCTGGGAGGCGGCGGCGTTTCTGCTGTGGAGTCAGATTCCTGCGGTGGTGAGTCAAACAAAGTGCACGTCTGAAGCCTGAGCCGCGTGTGCACGTGCCTTATGTGTGTGCACGTGCCTTATGTGTGTGGTAGCTGAGGGACTGCCTGGACCAGGGAGCGGGGCCCATGGATGGAGCGACCCTGGTTTCGGTGCTGCACCAGCGGGGGGTGAATGTTCGATATCTGGGCTCTTTGATGAAGGAGCTGGACAAGATGGAGGAGAGGGGGAGACTCAGCCACGTTCAGGTACCTCCTACAGGCAGGATTAACGCTTTTACCGCTCAGTTCAGCTGATGTGAGACTGTTTTTCTGTTCATTTTAAGTGAAAGGCTTGTTGGGGACAGAATAACTGTGGAAAAACCAGAAATCAGGCTTCAGATCCACAGAGAAACCTTTTAGGTTGCAGCCACCTGAGGGTAAAATCTGTTTTAATCAGCTGAAGCTACTCAAAAATAGTAGATCGAACCACTTTTGCACATAACTGTGCAGTTATGGGATTTTTTCATGCTGACATATAAACAAAGCACAAAAGAAATTAAAGGTTATTGCATCAAGCTGGATTAGTAATTATGAGCTTAAATAATTAGCATTTTATATATTCAAGCTTGTTATTTAAACTGAAAACTAATAATAACAATAATAATAGTGATAATAATAATAATAATAATAATAATAATAATAGTGATAATAATAACAATAATAATCGTAATAATAATAATAATAATAATAATAATAATAGTGATAATAATACTACTAAAAAAATAATAATAGTGATAATAATACTACTAAAAAAATAATAATAGTGATAATAATACTACTAAAAAGATAATAATAGTGATAATAATATTACTACTAATAATAATAGTGATAATAATACTACTACTAATAATAGTGATAATAATACTACTAATAATAATAATAAGGCAAATAAGTCACACAGAGCTGCTGGAAAGGCTGCCAGAAGCTAAATATTCTTCTTCTTATTAGTATTATTAATCAATTGCTGCAAAAAGTAGGTAAATTACTGGTTTAATTCTGTATCTAAATGTTAACTTTGTGTTATCTTCTAATTATAGCATGTGAGCAGGAGAGAGAGTAAAAAAAGAGCAATATTTGTAGTAAACAAAAGGAAAAGAAATATTAATAAATGCTGATTTTTCACCTTTTTTCACACTTTTAGAGAAAGGTAAAATCTGAAAGTTATTTATCGTATTTTCTGTTATTTAATTGACTGCAAAATGATGAAATCAGGCTGTTTTTTTTTATTGTTTTTTTTATTTATCTCCATGGAAAATGCAAAAGCAACATTTTAGATGCAGAATTGTGAAAGATGCTAAAGAATAAACCAAATAACTCGTGTTTTATTATTATTTATTATTATTATAAATCAATTGCTGCAAAAAGTAGGTAAATTACTGGTTTAATTCTGTATCTAAATGTTAACTTTATGTTATCTTCTAATTATAGCATGTGAGCAGGAGAGAGAGTAATAAAGAGCAATATTTGTAGTAAACAAAAGGAAAAGAAATGATGAAAACTGTGGATTAATGCTGATTTTTCACCTTTTTTCACACTTTTAGAGATTTTATCGTATTTTCTGTTATTTAATTGACTGCAAAATGATGAAATCAGGCTGTTTTTTTAATTGTTTTTTTAATTTATCTCCATGTAAAATGCAAAAGCAACATTTTAGATGCAGATTTGTGAAAGATGCTAAAGAATAAACCAAATAACTCGTGTTTCCTCACAGAGAATTTCTCTCGGTGAAATCATCGTCAGAAGTGCGAAACACATCTTCAGGATTTATCTGCAGGTGCCGAGTTTCTGTGGATTTACTTCAGCCAAATGCTTCCCTCCCTGCTTCCCAGTCCTAACTCCCCTCTCTGCGGCAGGATGTGGAACCTGCAGCTTTCTCCGCAGCAGTCAGTCACTTCTTAAACTGCCTCCTGAGCGCCTCCTGCTGTGCGTCCGACTCCGGCTCCGACGAGCTGCTCTCCCGGCGCCGCAGCCGCCGCCGCCGGACTCACGGCGGCCGAGTCGGCCTGTCGGCCGCCGGCGTGTGGCTGAAGCTGACCTCCAGCGAGCTGTGGAGCAGGATTAGGGCCGAGGCGCAGGATTACTACCACTATACCGTCCACAGGTGCGTGCACGTGCGTGTGCACGTGGGATTGTGTTTGAGGACAGCGGGATTTTACAGACTTTCCTCTCTGTGTTCAGTGAAAGCTTGGAGGAAGTAATACAGACGCACCACCTTCAGAGGATCTCCCTTCTCAGAGAGCTTTCCATGAAGACCGGCATCCAGGTGAAATCATGCAAACTGTGGCCTAAAACTCAGATTTATCCAGAAATAACAGCTTCTGTACAATTAAAGCATCAGATATTTGGCTGAAATGAAAACAAGCTGCTCATGGCCAAGATATTTATAAAGAATTCATGGAAAAAGTCTTATTTTTTTCAGTTGCAGGCTCTGAAATCTGAGATTCAGACGGAAAAATAGAGAAAAGAAAGCTCCTATTTGGTGCTTTAGGCTCCAGAGGACTCAGCTAGTATAAAAACAGGAAGTTTTGTATTGTCAGGAAAACAGAAAATAGGGATTAAAACATAAAAATAACCAGAATAAAAGGCAAAAAAGAGTTCCAGCGAGCTTTAAAGTCCTCTGAGACCAGCTTTCTGTCATTTCTTTAAGGAGTCTTCAGGAATAGCTTTGGTTTCTACGTATAAAAACAGGAAATTGTTGCTCGAAAGTTAAAAAAAAAGCCTTCTTGAGTGATTAAATGACAGAAATGTGATTTTTCTTCTTTAAATAGAAACCAGTTGAAGCTCAGATGATGATTCTGAATAGATTTAGAGCCACATTTGCCCTTTTTCTTGTTTCTCTACGTATAGATGCTAAAAAAATAAGGAAAAAGTGTCCGATCAGACGTTCAAATGACTAAAACTATTCTGTAATAATTACATAATTAATCCAGTGTAGCATCAGCTCACAAATTGGACACTTTCAATCATCTCGGATCTGAATTCAACCAACTTAAAGGGAACTTTGGGCGTATTTGAGAAGATGTTACTGTAAACTGCAAAAGTTATGAGCCTAAATTCTTTATGTATTGTCAGGAAAACAGAAAATAGGGATTAAAACGTAAAAATAACCAGAATAAAAGGCAAAAAAAGAGTTCCAACGAGCTTTAAAGTCCTCTGAGACCAGCTTTGTGTCATTTCTTTAAGGAGTCTTCAGGAATAGCTTTGGTTTCTACGTATAAAAACAGGAAGTTGTTGCTCGAAAGTTAAAAAAAAAGCCTTCTTGACTGATTAAATGACAGAAATGTGATTTTCTTCTTAAACAGAAACCAGTTCAGACAGTGAAGAAGCTCAGATGATGATTCTGAATAGATTTAGAGCCACATTTGCCCATCCAGGTGAAATCATGCAAACTGTGGCCTAAAACTCAGATTTATCCAGAAATAACAGCTTCTGTACAATTAAAGCATCAGATATTTGGCTGAAATGAAAACAAGCTGCTCACAGCCAAGATATTTATGGAAAAAGTCTTATTTTTTTCTCTGAAATCTGAGATTCAGACAGAAAAATAGAGAAAAGAAAGCTCCTATTTGGTGCTTTAGGCTCCAGAGGACTTAGCTAGTATAAAAACAGGAAGTTTTGTATTGTCAGGAAAACAGAAAATAGGGATTAAAACATAAAAATAACCAGAATAAAAGGCAAAAAAAAGAGTTCCAACGAGCTTTAAAGTCCTCTGAGACGAGCTTTCTGTCATTTCTTTAAGGAGTCTTCAGGAATAGCTTTGGTTTCTACGTATAAAAACAGGAAGTTGTTGCTCGAAAGTTAAAAAAAAAGCCTTCTTGAGTGATTAAATGACAGAAATGTGATTTTCTTCTTTAAACAGAAACCAGTTCAGACAGCGAAGAAGCTCAGATGGTGATTCTGAATAGATTTAGAGCCACATTTGCCCTTTTTCTTGTTTCTCTACGTATAAATGCTAAAAAAATAAGGAAAAAGTGTCCGATCAGACGTTCAAATGACTAAAACTATTCTGTAATAATTACATAATTAATCCAGTGTAGCATCAGCTCACAAATTGGACACTTTCAATCATCTCGGATCTGAATTCAACCAACTTAAAGGGAACTTTGGGTGTATTTAGGAAGATGTTACTGTAAACTGCAAAGGTTATGAGCCTAATTTCTTTATGTATTGTCAGGAAAACAGAAAATAGGGATTAAAACATAAAAATAACCAGAATAAAAGGCAAAAAAGAGTTCCAACGAGCTTTAAAGTCCTCTGAGACCAGCTTTCTGTCATTTCTTTAAGGAGTCTTCAGGAATAGCTTTGGTTTCTACGTATAAAAACAGGAAGTTGTTGCTCGAAAGTTAAAAAAAAAAAGCCTTCTTGACTGATTAAATGACAGAAATGTGATTTTTCTTCTTTAAACAGAAACCAGTTCAGACAGTGAAGAAGCTCAGATGATGATTCTGAATAGATTTAGAGCCACATTTGCCCATCCAGGTGAAATCATGCAAACTGTGGCTTAAAACTGAGATTTATCCAGAAATAACAGCTTCTGTACAATTAAAGCATCAGATATTTGGCTGAAATGAAAACAAGCTGCTCACGGCCAAGATATTTATAAAGAATTCATGGAAAAAGTCTTATTTTTTTCTCTGAAATCTGAGATTCAGACAGAAAAATAGAGAAAAGAAAGCTCCTATTTGGTGCTTTAGGCTCCAGAGGACTCAGCTAGTATAAAAACAGGAAGTTTTGTATTGTCAGGAAAACAGAAAATAGGGATTAAAACATAAAAATAACCAGAATAAAAGGAAAAAAAAGAGTTCCAACGAGCTTTAAAGTCCTCTGAGACCAGCTTTCTGTCATTTCTTTAAGGAGTCTTCAGGAATAGTTCTCCAGGCTTCTTGAAGGACATCCCAAAGCTCTTCTTTGGATGTGGGCTGCCTTTTGTTCCGTTCTCTGTCAGATGATCCCACACTGCTTCAATAATGTTGAGGTCCGGGCTCTGGGGAGGATTCATCCCTCCATAAGACCTGTTGCCACTGATTTTCAGTCCACTTCTTGTGTCATTTGGCACAGCTCAGCCTTTTCTCCCTGTTTCCCTTCCTTAAGAACGGCTTCTTGACAGCCACCCTTCCATGGAGACCATTTCTGATGAGGCTTGGGCCAACAGTAGATGGATCAGCTGAAGGTCCAGATGCATCTCTCAGGTCCTGTCAGGTCACAGCTGGATTTTTTCCTCTTTCTTAAGGACATCACTTTCAGATCCTGTTCATCTGCTGGAGATAGTTTTTTAGGCCTGACACTTCTTCTTTTGTCCTCCACTTGTCCAGTTTCCTCAAATGTTTTAAGGACACACTGCACACCATGCTGAGATATGCCAAGTTTTCAGCTAATAGCTCTTTGGGAATCACCTTGTTGCTGCAGAAATCCTATTTTCTGTCTGTCAAACTGTGTTTTCTTTGCTGTTTTTCATAGATGCAGCTAAAGAAATGGGAACAAATGATGTGTCTTTGTGACAAAGTGCCTAAAGATCCAGTTTAAAACGGCTTCTTTGCTAAGTTGTCTGTTCTAGTTCTGGTTCATCCCTTGAGTTAGGAGCCTTTTTCCCGCCTGAAGGGGTCAAAGGTCAGAGTTAAGTGGCTGAACAAAGAGAAAAACTAAAATCAGGTCCTAAGACTTGATTGAAAATGAGTTGAAAAGCTGCCAAAGTTTTAAAGAAAACAAGAAAGTCTGACTGCTTAGAAACAAAATGGGGGGGAAGGAGGCTTTTGCACTTTACAGGAGTTGAGGAGAGGGCTTAAAAGTGCTGTTGATGCAGAATATTGAATTAATATAAAGCATCGCTTCTGGATCTTTGATAAAAGTCTGAAAAACTCAGGTAAAATGTACCTGAGCGCCTTCTCTGACTCTGTCCTCAGGTGCAGCTGAGAGAGTATGTGTTTGAGTCTCGCCACAGGCCGGTGTTTGGCGAGGACGACATCATCAACATGTTTCCGGTGGTCAAACATCTCAAACCCACGTCAACTGACGCCACACGGCTTCTGCAGCGAGCTCAGCTGGCAGTTCAGCAGGGTGAGGGAAAAGCTGCTGAGTCCTTATTATCAGGAGTGGGAAAAATGCACCTACAAGCAAGTGGACCCTGAAGGACACTGTTGCCAGGCAACAGCAATATAGATGTTCATGGCATTGTTCCCAGCTGATGTTTAGTGGCTTTCAGTGAGTTTAGGAAGCACAAAAATAACATCTAACTTCCTCTGACGCGCATGAGGAAGTTTAAGCTAACGATACTCTGAGTTCACAGCAGTTGTTGCTGATGTCTGCAATAATAAATAAATAAATAATGATAATAAAGCAGACACCAGTTTAGCGGAGCCTCCTTTAGCGGAGCTTCCTTTAACTGAGCCTCCTTTAGCGGAGCCTCCTTTAGCGGAGCCTCCTTTAGCGGAGCTTCCTTTAGCGGAGCCTCCTTTAGCGGAGCCTCCTTTAGCGGAGCTTCCTTTAGCGGAGCTTCCTTTAGCGGAGCCGGCTTTAACTGAGCCACCTTTAGCGGAGCCTCCTTTAGCGGAGCAGCCTTTAGCGGAGCCTCCTTTAGCGGAGCCTCCTTTAGCGGAGCCTCCTTTAGCGGAGCCGCCTTTAGCGGAGCCGCCTTTAGCGGAGCTTCCTTTAGCGGAGCCGCCTTTAGCGGAGCCGCCTTTAGCGGAGCCTCCTTTAGCGGAGCTTCCTTTAGCAGAGCTTCCTTTAACTGAGCCGCCTTTAGCGGAGCCTCCTTTAGCGGAGCCTCCTTTAACTGAGCCGCCTTTAGCGGAGCCTCCTTTAGCGGAGCCGCCTTTAGCGGAGCCGCCTTTAGCGGAGCCGCCTTTAGCGGAGCTTCCTTTAGCGGAGCCGCCTTTAGCGGAGCCGCCTTTAGCGGAGCCTCCTTTAGCGGAGCCTCCTTTAGCGGAGCTTCCTTTAGCAGAGCTTCCTTTAACTGAGCCGCCTTTAGCGGAGCCTCCTTTAGCGGAGCCGCCTTTAGCGGAGCCTCCTTTAGCGGAGCCTCCTTTAGCGGAGCCGCCTTTAGCGGAGCCTCCTTTAGCGGAGCCTCCTTTAGCGGAGCCTCCTTTAGCGGAGCCACCTTTAACGGAGCCGCCTTTAGCGGAGCCTCCTTTAGCGGAGCCTCCTTTAACTGAGCCGCCTTTAGCGGAGCCTCCTTTAGCGGAGCTTCCTTTAGCGGAGCCTCCTTTAGCGGAGCCTCCTTTAGCGGAGCTTCCTTTAGCGGAGCCTCCTTTAGCGGAGCCTCCTTTAGCGGAGCTTCCTTTAGCGGAGCCTCCTTTAGCGGAGCCTCCTTTAGCGGAGCCGCCTTTAGCGGAGCCTCCTTTAGCGGAGCCGCCTTTAACGGAGCCGCCTTTAGCGGAGCCTCCTTTAGCGGAGCCTCCTTTAGCGGAGTCTCCTTTAGCGGAGCCTCCTTTAGCGGAGCCGCCTTTAGCGGAGCCTCCTTTAGCGGAGCCTCCTTTAGCGGAGCCGCCTTTAGCGGAGCCGCCTTTAACTGAGCCTCCTTTAGCGGAGCCTCCTTTAGCGGAGCCGCCTTTAGCGGAGCTTCCTTTAGCCGCCTTTAGCGGAGCCTCCTTTAGCGGAGCCGCCTTTAGCGGAGCCTCCTTTAGCGGAGCCGCCTTTAGCGGAGCTTCCTTTAGCAGAGCTTCCTTTAACTGAGCCGCCTTTAGCGGAGCCTCCTTTAGCGGAGCCGCCTTTAGCGGAGCCTCCTTTAGCGGAGCCGCCTTTAGCGGAGCCTCCTTTAGCGGAGCCTCCTTTAGCGGAGCCTCCTTTAGCGGAGCCTCCTTTAGCGGAGCCACCTTTAACGGAGCCGCCTTTAGCGGAGCCTCCTTTAGCGGAGCCTCCTTTAACTGAGCCGCCTTTAGCGGAGCCTCCTTTAGCGGAGCCTCCTTTAGCGGAGCTTCCTTTAGCGGAGCCTCCTTTAGCGGAGCTTCCTTTAGCGGAGCCTCCTTTAGCGGAGCCTCCTTTAGCGGAGCTTCCTTTAGCCGCCTTTAGCGGAGCCTCCTTTAGCGGAGCCGCCTTTAGCGGAGCCTCCTTTAGCGGAGCCGCCTTTAGCGGAGCCTCCTTTAGCGGAGCCTCCTTTAGCGGAGCTTCCTTTAGCGGAGCCTCCTTTAGCGGAGCTTCCTTTAGCGGAGCCTCCTTTAGCGGAGCCTCCTTTAGCGGAGCTTCCTTTAGCCGCCTTTAGCGGAGCCTCCTTTAGCGGAGCCGCCTTTAGCGGAGCCTCCTTTAGCGGAGCCTCCTTTAGCGGAGCCACCTTTAGCGGAGCAGCCTTTAGCGGAGCCGCCTTTAGCGGAGCCTCCTTTAGCGGAGCCTCCTTTAGCGGAGCCTCCTTTAGCGGAGCCTCCTTTAGCGGAGCCACCTTTAGCGGAGCAGCCTTTAGCGGAGCCTCCTTTAGCAGAGCCTCCTTTAGCGGAGCCTCCTTTAGCGGAGCCTCCTTTAGCGGAGCCACCTTTAGCGGAGCAGCCTTTAGCGGAGCCGCCTTTAGCGGAGCCTCCTTTAGCGGAGCCTCCTTTAGCGGAGCCTCCTTTAGCAGAGCCTCCTTTAGCGGAGCCGCCTTTAGCGGAGCCTCCTTTAGCGGAGCCGCCTTTAGCGGAGCCTCCTTTAGCGGAGCCTCCTTTAGCGGAGCCTCCTTTAGCGGAGCAGCCTTTAGCGGAGCCTCCTTTAGCGGAGCCGCCTTTAGCGGAGCCTCCTTTAGCGGAGCCTCCTTTAGCGGAGCCTCCTTTAGCGGAGCAGCCTTTAGCGGAGCCTCCTTTAGCGGAGCCGCCTTTAGCGGAGCCTCCTTTAGCGGAGCCGCCTTTAGCCTCCTTTAACTGAGCCGCCTTTAGCGGAGCCTCCTTTAGCGGAGCCTCCTTTAGCGGAGCCTCCTTTAGCGGAGCCGCCTTTAGCGGAGCCTCCTTTAGCGGAGCCGCCTTTAGCCTCCTTTAACTGAGCCGCCTTTAGCGGAGCCTCCTTTAGCGGAGCCTCCTTTAGCGGAGCCTCCTTTAGCGGAGCAGCCTTTAGCGGAGCCTCCTTTAGCGGAGCCGCCTTTAGCCTCCTTTAACTGAGCCGCCTTTAGCGGAGCCTCCTTTAGCGGAGCCTCCTTTAGCGGAGCCTCCTTTAGCGGAGCCGCCTTTAGCGGAGCCTCCTTTAGCGGAGCCGCCTTTAGCGGAGCCTCCTTTAGCGGAGCCGCCTTTAGCGGAGCCTCCTTTAGCGGAGCCTCCTTTAGCGGAGCCTCCTTTAACTGAGCCTCCTTTAGCGGAGCCTCCTTTAGCGGAGCCGCCTTTAGCGGAGCCTCCTTTAGCGGAGCCTCCTTTAACGGAGCCGCCTTTAGCGGAGCCTCCTTTAGCGGAGCCTCCTTTAGCGGAGTCTCCTTTAGCGGAGCCTCCTTTAGCGGAGCCGCCTTTAACTGAGCCTCCTTTAGCGGAGCCGCCTTTAGCGGAGCCTCCTTTAGCGGAGCCGCCTTTAGCGGAGCCTCCTTTAGCGGAGCCTCCTTTAGCGGAGCCGCCTTTAGCGGAGCCTCCTTTAGCGGAGCCGCCTTTAGCGGAGCCTCCTTTAGCGGAGCCTCCTTTAGCGGAGCCGCCTTTAACGGAGCCTCCTTTAGCGGAGCCGCCTTTAGCGGAGCCTCCTTTAGCGGAGCCGCCTTTAGCGGAGCCTCCTTTAGCGGAGCCGCCTTTAGCGGAGCCTCCTTTAGCGGAGCCTCCTTTAACTGAGCTGCAGCCTTGAAACAAAAAGAGGGGATTTTGTACTGAACAGACAGTGACCCTCTCATCATTTTAAGTTAATCAGCTGCTGAAGTGTTTATAATTATTAGATAAATTACTTCTTTGTGTTGAGGAGAAACTGTCCACTTCCTGGTTAAGTGAACAACGTGGGGGGGGACCTCCTCTCAGGGCCCCAGAGGCCTGGTTTCACACACTGCATATACACTAATATCCTGGGTCACCTGCAGCAGTTTTCTCTCCTGACAGTTGATCATTACATGGATAACAGCTGATGTGCAGCCGGTATCCTTCAGATCATTCCTTTATTTTGCTTTCCAGGGCTCCTTAGAGACGGTCATGAGTTGATCAGCCAGGCCCTGACTCTGTTCAGCAGCGTCTGTGGGATCCTGCACCAGGACGTGTGCACCTGCCTGCGCCTCTTGGGCCGGCTCAGCTACGTTTTGGGGGAAAATGCAGATGTAAATATGCTATGTTTGCTCATCTTTAACCAGGCTCCAGCTTCTGAGTCACAATATAATGTAAAATGGCTGAATTTATAATCTTATTCTTATCCTATCCATGTCTCAAAGGCCCTCAGCTACCAGGAAAAGGCAGTTTTGAGTTCTGAGAGAGTGCAAGGTATCGACCATCCACAGACCATCCAAGACTATGTGAGTTCCTCTGCTTTTTCCACTCTTTAGTGAACCAAAGAGATGGTTGACCTTTGATCTCTCTGTTTAACACTGAACTCCACCTGTGATCCAGACTTCTGTGACCTTTGATCTCTCTGTT
The DNA here is from genome assembly GCF_036924035.1 of Leuresthes tenuis. Lineage (NCBI taxonomy): Eukaryota > Metazoa > Chordata > Actinopteri > Atheriniformes > Atherinopsidae > Leuresthes > Leuresthes tenuis. The sequence continues at coordinate 858,315 of NW_027325375.1, read as the reverse complement.
TAACACTGAACTCCACCTGTGATCCAGACTTCTCTGACCTTTGATCTCTCTGTTTAACACTGAACTCCACCTGTGATCCAGACTTCTCTGACCTTTGATCTCTCTGTTTAACACTGAACTCCACCTGTGATCCAGACTTCTCTGACCTTTGATCTCTCTGTTTAACACTGAACTCCACCTGTGATCCAGACTTCTGTGACCTTTGATCTCTCTGTTTAACACTGAACTCCACCTGTGATCCAGACTTCTCTGACCTTTGATCTCTCTGTTTAACACTGAACTCCACCTGTGATCCAGACTTCTGTGACCTTTGATCTCTCTGTTTAACACTGAACTCCACCTGTGATCCAGACTTCTCTGACCTTTGATCTCTCTGTTTAACACTGAACTCCACCTGTGATCCAGACTTCTGTGACCTTTGATCTCTCTGTTTAACACTGAACTCCACCTGTGATCCAGACTTCTCTGACCTTTGATCTCTCTGTTTAACACTGAACTCCACCTGTGATCCAGACTTCTGTGACCTTTGATCTCTCTGTTTAACACTGAACTCCACCTGTGATCCAGACTTCTGTGACCTTTGATCTCTCTGTTTAACACTGAACTCCACCTGTGATCCAGACTTCTGTGACCTTTGATCTCTCTGTTTAACACTGAACTCCACCTGTGATCCAGACTTCTGTGACCTTTGATCTCTCTGTTTAACACTGAACTCCACCTGTGATCCAGACTTCTGTGACCTTTGATCTCTCTGTTTAACACTGAACTCCACCTGTGATCCAGACTTCTGTGACCTTTGATCTCTCTGTTTAACACTGAACTCCACCTGTGATCCAGACTTCTCTGACCTTTGATCTCTCTGTTTAACACTGAACTCCACCTGTGATCCAGACTTCTGTGACCTTTGATCTCTCTGTTTAACACTGAACTCCACCTGTGATCCAGACTTCTGTGACCTTTGATCTCTCTGTTTAACACTGAACTCCACCTGTGATCCAGACTTCTCTGACCTTTGATCTCTCTGTTTAACACTGAACTCCACCTGTGATCCAGACTTCTGTGACCTTTGATCTCTCTGTTTAACACTGAACTCCACCTGTGATCCAGACTTCTGTGACCTTTGATCTCTCTGTTTAACACTGAACTCCACCTGTGATCCAGACTTCTGTGACCTTTGATCTCTCTGTTTAACACTGAACTCCACCTGTGATCCAGACTTCTGTGACCTTTGATCTCTCTGTTTAACACTGAACTCCACCTGTGATCCAGACTTCTGTGACCTTTGATCTCTCTGTTTAACACTGAACTCCACCTGTGATCCAGACTTCTCTGACCTTTGATCTCTCTGTTTAACACTGAACTCCACCTGTGATCCAGACTTCTGTGACCTTTGATCTCTCTGTTTAACACTGAACTCCACCTGTGATCCAGACTTCTGTGACCTTTGATCTCTCTGTTTAACACTGAACTCCACCTGTGATCCAGACTTCTCTGACCTTTGATCTCTCTGTTTAACACTGAACTCCACCTGTGATCCAGACTTCTGTGACCTTTGATCTCTCTGTTTAACACTGAACTCCACCTGTGATCCAGACTTCTGTGACCTTTGATCTCTCTGTTTAACACTGAACTCCACCTGTGATCCAGACTTCTCTGACCTTTGATCTCTCTGTTTAACACTGAACTCCACCTGTGATCCAGACTTCTGTGACCTTTGATCTCTCTGTTTAACACTGAACTCCACCTGTGATCCAGACTTCTCTGACCTTTGATCTCTCTGTTTAACACTGAACTCCACCTGTGATCCAGACTTCTCTGACCTTTGATCTCTCTGTTTAACACTGAACTCCACCTGTGATCCAGACTTCTGTGACCTTTGATCTCTCTGTTTAACACTGAACTCCACCTGTGATCCAGACTTCTGTGACCTTTGATCTCTCTGTTTAACACTGAACTCCACCTGTGATCCAGACTTCTCTGACCTTTGATCTCTCTGTTTAACACTGAACTCCACCTGTGATCCAGACTTCTGTGACCTTTGATCTCTCTGTTTAACACTGAACTCCACCTGTGATCCAGACTTCTGTGACCTTTGATCTCTCTGTTTAACACTGAACTCCACCTGTGATCCAGACTTCTGTGACCTTTGATCTCTCTGTTTAACACTGAACTCCACCTGTGATCCAGACTTCTGTGACCTTTGATCTCTCTGTTTAACACTGAACTCCACCTGTGATCCAGACTTCTGTGACCTTTGATCTCTCTGTTTAACACTGAACTCCACCTGTGATCCAGACTTCTGTGACCTTTGATCTCTCTGTTTAACACTGAACTCCACCTGTGATCCAGACTTCTGTGACCTTTGATCTCTCTGTTTAACACTGAACTCCACCTGTGATCCAGACTTCTCTGGCCCTGTACTGCTTTGCCGGAGGCTGCCACTCCACCGCTCTGCAGCTGCTGTATCGCGCTCGCTACCTCACGCTGCTCGTTAGCGGAGACGATCATCCTCAAGTAGCACAGCTGGATGTAAGCAAAGGGTTCCTGCCGTGCTTTACTGTGCATGAAAATCAGGTCCAGATTATTTAGATTTCCATGAATGTTTGAGGTTGTTTTATGGGTTTAGTCTGTTTAATCCAGTCTAATTTAGCCTTTGTACTCTTTGGGAAATGATTTTAGTCTAAATAACCACTATTTTACCAAGAAAATGCTCTTTTTTTGTTAATTTTACGAGTACAGGACGAGCAGATTTGTAGATTTCCATGAATGTTTGAGGTTGTTTTATCGGTTTGGTCTGTTTAATCCAGTCTAATTTAGCCTTTGTACTCTTTAGTAAATCAGTCACAAGTGAGAAAACATATTGTTGTTACTGACAAAATAGAGGAAAAGAAGAGAAAGACCTTTTTATTCATCTAAATAACCACTATTTTACCAAGAAAATGCCTTTTTTTGTTAATTTTACGAGTACAGGACGGGCAGAAGTTCAATCTGTACTAATCACACAGCAAAATGCACACAATTTACACACAATATCTCTTTAGTAAATCAGTCACAAGTGAGAACAAAATATTGAATATAGGAAAAGAAGAGAAAGACCTTTTTTTTATTAATTTTAGTCTAAATAACCACTATTTTACCAAGAAAATGCCTTTTTTTTGTTAATTTTACGAGTACAGGACGAGCAGATTTGTAGATTTCCATGAATGTTTGAGGTTGTTTTATGGGTTTGGTCTGTTTAATCCAGTCTAATTTAGTCTTTGTACTCTTTGGGAAATTATTTTAGTCTAAATAACCACTATTTTACCAAGAAAATGCCTTTTTTTGTTAATTTTAGGAGTACAGGACGAGCAGATTTGTAGATTTCCATGAATGTTTGAGGTTGTTTTATGGGTTTGGTCTGTTTAATCCAGTCTAATTTAGCCTTTGTACTCTTTGGGAAATGATTTTAGTCTAAATAACCACTATTTTACCAAGAAAATGCCTTTTTTGTTAATTTTACGAGTACAGGACGAGCAGATTTGTAGATTTCCATGAATGTTTGAGGTTGTTTTATTGGTTTAGTCTGTTTAATCCAGTCTAATTTAGTCTTTGGTACTCTTTGGGAAATGATTTTAGTCTAAATAACCACTATTTTACCAAGAAAATGCTTTTTTTTTGTTAATTTTACGAGTAAAGGATGAGCAGATTTGTAGATTTCCATGAATGTTTGAGGTTGTTTTATCGGTTTGGTCTGTTTAATCCAGTCTAATTTAGTCTTTGGGAAATGATTTTAGTCTAAATAACCACTATTTTACCAAGAAAATGCCTTTTTTTGTTAATTTTACGAGTACAGGACGAGCAGAAGTTGAATCTGTACTAATCACACAGCAAAATGCACACAATTTACACACAATATCTCTTTAGTAAATCAGTCACAAGTGAGAACAAAATATTGACTATAGGAAAAGAAGAGAAAGACCTTTTTTTATTAATTTTAGTCTAAATAACCACTATTTTGTTTTATGGGTTTGGTCTGTTTAATCCAGTCTAATTTAGTCTTTGTACTCTTTGGGAAATGATTTTAGTCTAAATAACTTCTATTTTACCAAGAAAATGCCTTTTTTTGTTAATTTTACGAGTACAGGACGAGCAGAAGTTGAATCTGTACTAATCACACAGCAAAATGCACACAATTTACACACAATATCCACATAATATAAGAAATAAAGGACGTTTTTAATCAGATTCATGGGACAGTCCATGTTCTGCTGAGCTTCAGAACCAGCAGCAGTCACATGCACATATATATTTATAAATATATTCCACTCACCCTCTGTTTCAAGATTTTTTTGGGTAAAACTTGAGCAAAGATTTAAATAAACAGGCGGTTTTAACGTTTTAATGCATTCGTATTTAATCAATCCTCGCTGTTATTGTGCTAAGCAGCTGTTGCAGCTCACTTTCCTGCAAATGATGTGTTTATTTCCTTGTTGTGCTCCACCATGACAGAGCATGCTGGGTCTCGTTCTTTATGGACTGATGGAATATGAGCTTTCACTCAAGTACCTGCAGAATGCCTTAAATTTAACGGTAAAATACCACGGTGCGAGATCCCTGAAGCATGCACAGAGGTACGTATGAGCCGCTGTCTTCATGTTCCTCTTCAGATTCCTCTTCAGATTCCTCTTTACCTCCATATCTGTCTCTTTGGTGCAGCCACCATCTGCTCGCCACCGTGTACGAGAGTAAAGGGGAGTTTCGGTCCGCTCTGCAGCACGAGAAAGAGGCTTATTCCATATATAAGAGCCAGGTGTGCTTCAACATGCTGCTGTTTGTGTCGGTTTCATGCGTGAGCTTCATGTTTTAACTCCTTGCTTCACCTTTGAAGGTTGGTGAGATCCACGACCACACAAAGGAAAGCTCAGAGTACCTGAAAAAGCTGACTCAGCAGGCTGTGATGCTTCAGAAAGCCATCAACCATATCTACAGTGACACGCCGAGGGCCGGTGTCCCAGCTCCAAAGGTTTGCACAGCTCTGTGAGAACGCATTCAAATGCATTCAAAAACAGTCACTCATCTGTTTTCCTCTGCAGTTTTCCACACCAAGCCTTCCTGACATCCTTCAGCAGCTCAACCTGACCTGTGGAATCATCTTCATCCCCCTCAGGTATCATCACAAGTTGTAGCTTTAGCTTTAGCTTTAGCTTTAGCGCTCGTCTCACGTTGGATATTCTAACAAAAGGTGACTGTAGTTTTATCTCTTGTCCTCCTTTTCAGCGCAAAAGAACTTTCTGACCTGAGGAATGACCTGAAAGGAAAGGAAAAAGCTACAATACAAGACCTGGAAAGTCGACTTTTAAGACAAAGAAGCCTGAAAACTGCCGACAGCCCATGAAAATGCTTAACAGTGGACTAAAGCTACAGTTAGAGTTGGAGACGAGCAGCAACAATAGCCAATGATTCACAGTGTTGATGTTTAGGTGAAGCCGTATTGTTTAGAGACCGAATGTTTGATGGAGTCCTATTGGAGACTTTTATGTAACTTTTATGGCGTATTACTCACCTCTTTTTTTAATAAACATGTATGTCACACTCTAAATGTAAGTAACAATGATTGTTGAATGGTTGAGCAGCACAGTTTGTTTCAGACCAGTTATCCTGAGACTAGAATAAAGGAACCGTGTGCTAAATCTGCTAAATCTGTCCACTGGGTTTCATACTTGTGCCACAAGCTTCTTTTTGGACAGTTTATTGCATGAAATCATGCTTATAAATGTGTGTTTTGGTAGTAGAGGACCAATATTCTTTTAATTTATAAGCTAAATGCCTCCCACAGCTGAAAATGAGTATTGTAATGTAACATTTGAACATTTTCTCCACCGATATTAATCAGTTAATTCATTAAAATACTCCTGTGTTGCTGACAGCCGTGCGTGTGCAAACATGCCACTACAGCGAGTGTAAAAGGGTTTCTGTTCTCTCTTTTTCACACAAACCGGAAGCTTTTGCAGTGCTTCAAACACTGAAAATACCTTTGTGAAAGACTGACGTTCAGAGGAATGCACAGGTTTCATTTTCAAGATCTCAGAACATTTTTTGTAAGTGTAAGTAAAGTTTTTCCCGCTCCGTCGAACCAAATAAAACTGCTTTTACAAAAATAGCAGCGACACAAACAACAGGCCAGTCCTGCCAAAATGTAGGAAGTTGTCTTTAAGCTGCTCTTTTTACACACTTTCTCGTAAAAACAACAGACAAATATTATATTTATAACATAAACAAAAGGATTATTTAAGAATGTACATGTTTATTAGATATTTAAATATGATCAAATACATTAAAACAAGTATTTAATCCAGGTGTTTCTGTTTCAAGACTTTGTTGTCATCATTTTAGATGTAATTACAGTGTTTTCCTCCTAAATTTCTTGTAATCTGATTACATTATGGCAGTCCTCTGTAGTCCCGCACTGCCTTTGCTGTGCACCATCTGAGGAACAGGTGCACGGTTTGCTGAGATCAAGTCTTTCCCTTTGCTGCTTATCGCCTGATTCCGGAGATTTGACATTTCTGTCTCATTCCGAGCAACAATTGAATTTTTCACGTCAAAAGTTGGAGCAAACAGCAGGAAAAACATACGTAATAATTCACACTTGTGGGTGTGTTTCCCTTTAAGTACAAGGGCGTGTCGTGAGCACGCTGCGCGCCGCCGCCCACCTCAACGTGCGCGCCGCCGATATCCACTTGCGACCGTTAGCCAGGGCCGGGCGAATGCGGTGGTACCAAGAGGAGAAAATCTGACCGTCCGAGCCGGGTGATGTGAAAAGTCACGATACCGCATCCAAACCACAGCCTCCCGTCACACACTCAGACCTGTCAAAGGGATATATATTCCACCATGTGTCAAAAGGTAAGTCCTCGGGTGTTACATGAGCCTTTCTTTTTGTTTTGGCACTTAGTAAGACTTGTTATTTTGACGACGATTTGCCTGCAGTGTCTGCGCTGTACCCGTTCCTGTCTCAAAATGGCGGAGAGGCCGAAAGCTAAGCTAATCTAACAGGCATATTTGTCATTGTGAAAACCCTCAACGTGAAGAGTGAACACTGCGATAATACCGGGGTAATTTTAATCGACCATACTAGATGCGAGTTTGATTTAAAAATGAATCCTGCGCCCCACGATCAATGCATGACTTGCATCGAAACACTTGTTGTGAAGCTTAGCTGGACATTTGGCTAACGTTAGCTACGCCTATTTATGGAAGTTCTGTATGGGTGAGCTAACGTGGTATGTTAGCCGGCCAAGCTAACTCAGATACTGTCACAGCCAGGCGTAAAATGTTAAATGTGTAAGCGGACCTCATGTCTACCGGAAACCGTAAAGCCTTTTCTGCGTTGTGCTTTCGTTGTTCTGTACAGGTTGTGTAATCTAAGATGACCACAACGTTAATCAAACTTGGGTTACTTATCCTATTCCACGTATTAGCTAATGGTTGTGAATTTATTTCTGTGTACAGCTGACATGTTAATGAATCTGTAGTTGAATAAAACGCCTGTAAGTGTCAGGGAATGCAGCCTTCAGCTGTTTAAATGCACTGTCTGACAGCCCTGCGTTACCATGCTAAGCTAACATTAGCTGGAAAGGGCGTTGCTGAGCCATTGCTGCAACTTTGCCCTTGTGTCCCTGGAATCTTAGAGAGACGCCAGATGTTGATCTCAGTTGTTTTCCTACGACATATAGATACAGCTTTATCTGATTGTTGGCGGTTTTCAAGCGTGCTGCAGGTTAGTTCGAGGAATTGAATTTAGGGTGGAGACCGAGAAGAATCAATGTGAAATACGGAGAATAAACTAAACTATTCCGATTCTGAGATTCACAAGTACTGCATCTCAGTAAATGAATGATTAGTAAATGTCAAGTAGCTGCTGAAGGTGGTCCAATCAGGCCAATCTCTACCAGAGGCCCTTTGCTCTTCTGTGAAACACATTTATTCCACCTTTCATACCAGTATTTAAGAGGAAAAGTTACCGTGAATTTGGAGCTCTTTTGCCACAGCTTCATCTGTAAGATGGGAGACAAAATTGCATTTAAAACATATATTTTTAAAGACAAACAAATGTGCAAAACCCAGTAAGTTTAGAACAGTATATTTAAGCATAAAAGAGCTCTTTGTTTCCTTTTGATTTGTGCAGATGGAGATTAAACCTGGTTTTCCTGTCGGTTACAATGAAAGGTTCCCTCGGCCCAAACCTGTTAACGTGGCTTTGCTGGTCTCGTTTTCCCTTTTTTACTGGGACAGTTATGTCCCCGAACAGCAATCATTGTCTTGAAATAACAATTATCACAAATAATTTCTGTATAATCTGTATTTTTAAGCATAAAATAGAGAAAAGGGAATATAATTTATGATTTGAGTTTGGCACGGCTGTTTCTCTCGGTCTAACCTTGACTCTTATCATTGATAACACTTGCAGGATGTTTCATAGAAAGTAACCTTTGAATTGAAAGATATGGTTAATTGGACGTTGTAATAAGATCCCGAGGCCTGCCGGGCAGATGAAACCATCCGTTTGGTCTTTATGTATGATCTGGAAGCCCTTATTGCCTTGGGTTTGGTCGGTGTGAGCAGGGACTTGTGTGGCCTCAGGTCAGCTGTAAGAAAGGCTGAAAAAAATCATCTCTTGGCCTTTTTTTTTTGTTTTAATTTCACAGTAAACCAGTAATCTACTTCTGGACAGAGCAGGAGAGACCTGCCTGTGGTGGTAACGGCTCCTTCTTCACCAGCAGCTGATACTGAGAGCAGCATCGGTTCAGTTCTCAAACCTCCCAGTGAGCAGATCTGTTCATGGATTCCTGCTCATGTGTGAGGGAAATGAATCCTTGCTGTACTCCAGAAGGCTCCGAGTTGAATTATAACTGAGCTGAACTCCCTGATCTCAGTTCTGTGTTCGTTGGAGCAGCTTTTTCACCGACTGAGCTGAAACTCCTGCAATAATTCCTCTGCTTTTTCCTCGATTCTGTGCATAAAGTCACTCAGAACAGGGACTGTTTCTCCTCTGGTTTTCCTTTCAAAGACAGAATAAGACTGATCAGGTTGCTGGGCCTGATTAACCACACATTTACCTTTTTAACGGGATGACACACCTGAGTACAGTAACCGTAAGCAGGCCTTCCCTCAGACTCTCACTGGTTTATTTCTCCAGGCGCTGCTCCTGTGATGCGGTGCGTTCAGGTGCAGCAGCCACAGACCTTTCTTATGTAACAGTTTGGAGCTTGGTCTGCTTGCTCAAACGGCTATTTTTGACCCACACAGACAGCTCTGCTCACTCCAGGGTGTTTATCTAAAATCAGGGGGTCTCGTTGGTATATTTCAGGTGATATTTTTAGTATATTTCAGGATTATTTTCTCATCCGGGCAGCCGTGATCAGTTAGTTTCTGTTGAAGCGGCGTTCAGCTCTTTGTCTTTGAGAGAACTCTGCGTCCAGTTAAGGTCTGGTGTTAATCCTGTTAGCTGCCTTCCAGCCCCTTTCCTGCATTGCTCTGTCAGCTGCAGGGAGGACTTGTGGTCTCTATCAGGGAGAAACACACCCGCATGGAGACTTTGTGTTGTCTGGCCTCGCTGCTAAGCAGCTTAGTGCCTTTGCAGCTCCAGACTCCTGCAGAGTTGAAGCTCAGGAAGTGAATACTCTTATTAGCTTCCAGCCACTGAATGCTGTGTTTTGGTTTTGGTTGATCTGTGCCCTCTGCTGTCGGATAAAAACCTAAAACTGTTTCAGCTCGGTGGGAAATGTCTGGAGCTGCTTTGGTGCGACAGCTGAAGTCATCCGGGGAAGAGCAGCAGAACTGGCTGAGAGATCCTGGAAATCTTTCTTAAACAGCGCCGTTCGGTTCGGCTTCGGGACGCAAAGTGTAAAAATAAGGTTGTCAAACAGATACTGATTGATACTAAAATGATTAGAGAATCATTTGGCCTGTTGTCATGGATACCGGTGTCAGTTTTCAGCTTCTTACAGCACCATGGTCCAGTTCATACTGACCTGGCTGCTGCGTTCCACCTGAAGCCAGCCTGATATCAACGGATTTATTCCATCTTTACTGATAAATGTTTTGATAATCAAACTGTTGAAATTAAGAGATTTGTTTGTCTTGATTTTAATGTGCTACTTTACTGACATTTTTCCTTTTTAAAGGGGAACTCCGGTGTTTTTAAACCTTATTTCTGGCATGAAATACGTTCATCTGCTCACAGAGAACAGTTTGGTGAAAGTCTGCGTCCTTCTGAAGATATTTAGATAACTGGAGATCCATATAACGGAGTGAACGGGGCTTAGAGGATGCAGCCTCTAAATAAGGCATTATCTGTCTTTATTTCACCAATACTTTAAGAAGAATGAATGAATGAACGTGTGCTATAGCTCTGTTAGCTCATAGCTGCTGTTAGCTCATAGCTGCTGTTAGCTCATAGCTCTGTTAGGTCATAGCTCTGTTAGCTCATAGCTCTGTTAGCTCATAGCTGCTGTTAGCTCATAGCTGCTGTTAGCTCATAGCTGCTATTATGTGGCTACTTGCAGCTATAGGAGAGCTAACGGAGGGATTTCTACACAGGCACTCTACTGGGACCACTTCATCCACACGCCCCCCTGCAGCACAGCTTATTCACTCCGTGCTCTGTGACAGTCGGCTAACTTCACACAGAGTTTGCTGCTGATAGTTTTGAGCAACATGGCAGGATATTTATGAGATTTAGACGAGCGGCGGGCATAGATGACGTCATCCCAGTAGACGAGTGAGTAGAAATCCCTCCGTTAGCTCTCCTATAGCTGCAAGTAGCCACATAACAGCAGCTATGAGCTAACAGCAGCTATGAGCTAACAGCAGCTATGAGCTAACAGCAGCTATGAGCTAACAGCAGCTATAGCACACATTCATTAATTCATTCTTTGTTACAGAATTCTGCTACTTGCAGCTATAGGAGAGCTAACGGAGGGATTTCTACACAGGCACTCTACTGGGACCACTTCATCCACACGCCCCCCTGCAGCACAGTTTATTCACTCCGTGCTCTGTGACAGTCGGCTAACGTCACACAGAGTTTGCTGCTGATAGTTTTGTGCAACATGGCAGGATATTTATCAGGTTTTGACAACGTGAACAACGACTTTGAGTAAGATGGACGTTCTTACCGGAGTGAATGAGCTGTGCTGCAGGGGGGCGTGTGGATGAAGTGGTCCCAGTAGAGTGCCTGAGTAGAAATCCCTCCGTTAGCTCTCCTATAGCTGCAAGTAGCCACATAACAGCAGCTATGAGCTAACAGAGCTATGAGCTAACAGCAGCTATGAGCTAACAGCAGCTATGAGCTAACAGCAGCTATGAGCTAACAGCAGCTATGAGCTAACAGAGCTATGAGCTAACAGCAGCTATGAGCTAACAGAGCTATGAGCTAACAGAGCTATGAGCTAACAGAGCTATGAGCTAACAGAGCTATGAGCTAACAGAGCTATAGATATATACATGTATGTAGAAATCCCTCCGTTAGCTCTTAGTTCCCCTTTAAATAAAACAGAAGTTTGGTTGTTTTCATTACTCAACTCGTTGATTTATGAGAATTTATGGATTTATATTAGGTTAAACGGCTGTTGTTGCACCTCAGTTTGTGCACGTGATATTTAATTCATCTGTATGCTGTGTATGTGGAAGAGTAACCGGGATTTTTCCCTGATTTATCACAATTATATGGCTTGAAATTCTAGTTTTGTGACCCCTCCAGTAAGAAATTGGGTTCTTGTTGGATTTACTGCTTCCCTGATTGAGTTATGACACAAATCTATAGATATGCATAACTAATTTCACGCCTTTACTGTCATTTACGAGTACAAACAGATCTGAATTCCTTTTAATGCTTTAAAAAGCTGCACCTGTGTCCAGTCGACCCGCTTCAGATGCAGTTATTTCACCATTAATCATGTAATGGCTGCACAAGGCGTGCTTTACCTGCGCTTTGGTGTGTCTGCAGACCTTATTCGTGCTGTGGAGGTTGTGATGGCAGCTTATTCTGTGGCTCTGAGGGCTCAGAGGTCTTTGGGTTAAAAGGTTTCCACACATTTTGTGCTTCTCATCACAGGAGAAAGTTAATTCTTGTTCATTTACGGCGTCCGACACGTGTTTTATAACAGAACAGCAGCTGGAACGGCTTCTTTTCTGTTTTACTGCAACTTCACACTGAGATGTAGCTGAGAAAGCTCCAGTTAAGGATCCTATACTCTGATTTTGTTGGCTGTGAGGCACGTTTTACTTCAGGTGAAATTAAAGGTTCATTAGGCCAAGCAAAAGCTGATCTTTCTGGGGTTAAATCAAACAAATCTACACCAAACCTGAACCTGAAGCCGAGCAGCTCCTCCAGAGATGACTCACAGATGCCCTGAATGATAATCTCTTGGTTTCTTTGCTGTGTGACATCATTCGTGAGGTCATTCCCCTCCTTCGTATGACGCTGAGGCCTCGGTGAAACAAAATGACCTCGAGCAGCTTCTACATTCAGTTTAAAACCACAAATACTAAGGAGTGCCGTGGTTTTTTCTCTGTACTAACATGTGTCGTTCCGGCTTTCTCTCTGGTTTTCCACCATCTTAAACCCACCTTTTCTCTGTTCCTAAGGCAACATCTGACTAGCGAGGGACATTTGGACCGCCGTCAGCGCTCGTGGAGCCTCTGGTCAGCCGCCGTATCTCCAGCTCAACCCTCTCAGGTGGAAAAGCCCACTTTGGGACTGGACTGCGCCCCCCCACACGCTCCCCAGCCAGACTCCCTGACATCACCTCATCCTCACCTCCCCGAGCGGGAGAGCAGCAGCCGCCATGGTGCTGTCACAGAGACAAAGAGATGAACTGTGAGTGCCCTCGTATGTGTGAAAGCAGGCCCAGACATGTGCTCCGAATCTCACTCCTGGGGAGAAAGTGGCTCAGTTTTCAGCTCTGTCTCCGGCTCAAAGTTTGTCCTTTTGTGGCGACTTTTTCTGAGATAATCTCCTGTCGCTATGTGAAATCTGTGAAGAGATGTGAGCTTCACTTGGTGAATATTTCATCACCTACATGACAGGAGCAAAGAAGCAGGGGGGGGGTGGGTAAAGGAGGAGGAGCTTAGAGCGGCGGTTGCTGCCAGGCTGCAGAAAAGCCCGAAATGTAGCTGCTGGAGAACATCTGTAGGAGTTAAAGGGGCTTTATTAGGATGAATCTGGGGGCCAGGTATGACCCAATGTGTTGCATTTCTCAGCCAATCAAAGAGCCTGGAAGCTGCAGCCTAATTTTAGCGTCATTACGCATGAAATATTTACTCCGTGTCCCGCCGTTTATATAACTCTGTGCTTATTGTGCATATCTGGGATCGTTTCCGTGTGTTTGTGGGCTGCTTTCCTGCTGTCATCCAGCCCAGGGCTCTTTGTAGCATGGCTGCGGTTTCCATAGCAGCACAAAACACTGTTTTCCAGTGATTCAGTCTGTACATTTCATATTCCCCCATGAAGGGTTGTAATTTGTTTTGGCTCCGGCTCAAACTGACTGACATTTAAGGTGGATTAGTAAAACTGAAGCCCAATTGCTTCCATCTGTTGGACAGGGTGTGGTCTGCCTTATTTTAAGGAGGAATTTCTGTTAAGGTGGAGCATAAATCACACTTTGACTGTTTAATTCATTTAAATTGAGCATATGTAGCATCTCTGAAGACCTTACTTGTAAATTATGATGAAATTATGATGAAATTGCACCACAGCGCTTTACAAAGTCCATTTTATGGCACATTTTTCCCCAGAAATCGGGCTATAGCCGACTATCTCCGTTCCAATGGATACGAGGAGGCCTATTCCACCTTCAAGAAGGAGGCAGAGTTAGATATGGTAAGAAGGCAGAAAATGGTCATTATGAATGAAACGAGGTGAAGAAGGAAAGTGAATCCCTTCCTCTGACTGTCTGTCTTTGCTTTGATTGTAGAATGAAGATGTAGATAAGAAGTATGCAGGGCTGTTGGAAAAGAAGTGGACCTCTGTTATCAGATTACAGAAGAAGGTAAGGAACCTCTTTCATTATTTGCTTTTTAAACCATTGTTTTTCTTGTTTAGTTGGTAAAAATCTTGGTTCATTTTCCACTGCACGACTTCCAGCTTGATTACAGCTAAAATCTCTTAAATAGATTCGTCCGTTCAACAAAGCCCAGTGTGACTGAAGGAGCTAGCTTTGCTATGCTAACCAGAGTCTCACATTAATTAAAGCTCTGTGCATGAAGAAGCTGCCCAGTGTGACTGAAGGAGCTAGCTTTGCCATGCTAACCAGAGTCCCGTGTTAATTAAAGCTCTGTGCATGAAGAAGCTGCCCAGTGTGACTGAAGGAGCTAGCTTTGCTATGCTAACCAGAGTCTCACATTAATTAAAGCTGTGCATGAAGAAGCTGCCCAGTGTGACTGAAGGAGCTAGCTTTGCTATGCTAACCAGAGTCTCACGTGAATTAAAGCTCTGTGCATGAAGCTGCCCAGTGTGACTGAAGGAGCTAGCTTTGCTATGCTAACCAGAGTCTCACGTTAATTAAAGCTCTGTGCATGAAGAAGCTGCCCAGTGTGACTGAAGGAGCTAGCTTTGCTATGCTAACCAGAGTCTCACGTGAATTAAAGCTCTGTGCACGAAGAAGCTGCCCAGTGTGACTGAAGGAGCTAGCTTTGCCATGCTAACCAGAGTCTCACGTTAATTAAAGCTCTGTGCATGAAGCTGCCCAGTGTGACTGAAGGAGCTAGCTTTGCTATGCTAACCAGAGTCTCACGTGAATTAAAGCTCTGTGCATGAAGCTGCCCAGTGTGACTGAAGGAGCTAGCTTTGCTATGCTAACCAGAGTCTCACGTTAATTAAAGCTCTGTGACTGAAGGAGCTAGCTTTGCTATGCTAACCAGAGTCTCACATTAATTAAAGCTCTGTGCATGAAGAAGCTGCCCAGTGTGACTGAAGGAGCTAGCTTTGCTATGCTAACCAGAGTCTCACGTTAATTAAAGCTCTGTGCATGAAGAAGCTGCCCAGTGTGACTGAAGGAGCTAGCTTTGCTATGCTAACCAGAGTCTCACGTGAATTAAAGCTCTGTGCATGAAGAAGCTGCCCAGTGTGACTGAAGGAGCTAGCTTTGCTATGCTAACCAGAGTCTCACATTAATTAAAGCTCTGTGCACGAAGAAGCTGCCCAGTGTGACTAAAGGAGCTAGCTTTGCTATGCTAACCAGAGTCATTACATGACATGATCTGCTCCCTGGCTCTGCTGCAGGTCATGGAGTTGGAGTCGAAGCTGAACGAGGCGAAGGAGGAGATGACACACGGAGGACCTGTGGGTCAGAAGAGGGATCCCAAGGAGTGGATCCCCCGTCCGCCTGAGAGATACGCCCTGAGTGGGCACCGTGCTCCAGTCACGCGTGTCATTTTCCACCCTGTGTTTTCCGTCATGGTCACAGCTTCTGAGGATGCTACCATCAAGGTACCGGCTTCACCTGCTCCTTAACAGCAGCTCATTGTTCTCCTTTATTAAACTGTCTGATCCTTCCATCTGTGCAAAGAAGCTCTGTGTCGTCCCCATATGCATCAATCTGTCACATTTTTTCAAATGTATCTGTTTTTTTTCATCATTTGTGTCTGAGAATGAAGCATAAAAGGTTGAGCCTGTTTTCCAGCTCTGGCTGTGCAGCAGCAGCATTTGTTAGCACTGCAGCTGCACCACAACACGCTCTGCAGCCCTGACCCTTCAGATCAAAGCTGTACTGCAGATCTGAGGCTGCTCCCCTCCTTCTTCATCCCCCCCCCTCCCTTCTTGCTCCCTGTCCTTCCTCACTTTTTTCTGCTTTGTCACTGCTCATCTGTGTGGAGACGGCCTCATGTTTGCACAGATTAGTGGAAATATTTCTCTTTCCAGCTGGAGATGTGCTTTAAAGCTTCTGTTTCTGCCAGTCCCTGTTCAGCATGGCTTTGAATTTAGTGTAAAAACTGAAATCTGTCTCAAAACGATGACTTTATCTCGCTTGTGTGATTTCAGGTGTGGGACTATGAGGCTGGGGACTTTGAGCGAACCCTCAAAGGCCACACAGACTCTGTGCAGGACATCTCCTTCGATCAGACGGGAAAGCTGCTGGCCTCCTGCTCGGCTGACATGAGCATCAAACTCTGGGACTTCCAGGGGTTTGAGTGCGTCCGAACAATGCACGGTGAGGAGTTTCAGCTGTTTGCATCCGTTTCAAGTCTGGAGCATCAGTAAAACAGTCCAAAAACATCAGAATAAAGTCAGGAAGTACTCAGTTTCTGTGCTAAATTTAAAGGGATCCAGCTAAATCTACCTCAAGGGTCTCTGTGGTAGTTTGCATCCGTTTCAAGTCTGGAGCATCGGTAAAACAGTCCAAAAACATCAGAATAAAGTCAGGAAGTACTCAGTTTCTGTGCTAAATTTAAAGGGATCCAGTTAAATCTACCTCACGGGTCTCTGTGGTAGTTTGCATCCGTTTCAAGTCTGGAGCATCAGTAAAACAGTCCAAAAACATCAGAATAAAGTCAGGAAGTACTCAGTTTCTGTGCTAAATTTAAAGGAATCCGGTTAAATCTACCCCACGGGTCTCTGTGGTAGTTTGCATCCGTTTCAAGTCTGGAGCATCGGTAAAACAGTCCAAAAACATCAGAATAAAGTCAGGAAGTACTCAGTTTCTGTGCTAAATTTAAAGGGATCCAGTTAAATCTACCTCACGGGTCTCTGGTAGTTTGCATCCGTTTCAAGTCTGGAGCATCAGTAAAACAGTCCAAAAACATCAGAATAAAGTCAGGAAGTACTCAGTTTCTGTGCTAAATTTAAAAGAATCCAGTTAAATCTACCCCACGGGTCTCTGTGGTAGTTTGCATCCGTTTCAAGTCTGGAGCATCGGTAAAACAGTCCAAAAACATCAGAATAAAGTCAGGAAGTACTCAGTTTCTGTGCTAAATTTAAAAGAATCCAGTTAAATCTACCCCACGGGTCTCTGTGGTAGTTTGCATCCGTTTCAAGTCTGGAGCATCGGTAAAACAGTCCAAAAACATCAGAATAAAGTCAGGAAGTACTCAGTTTCTGTGCTAAATTTAAAGGGATCCAGTTAAATCTACCTCTAAGATGATCAGCCTTCAGTTCTTTATATTCTTACGGTCTTACTTTTAGCCACGCTAAATGTTTTGGGAGCAGCGGCTGAGGAGCTAAAGACTTGTTCTCGTCCTCCAGGTCACGATCACAACGTGTCCTCTGTAGCCATCATGCCAAACGGGGACCACATAGTGTCTGCCTCCAGAGACAAGACCATGAAAATGTGGGAGGTGGCTACTGGGTAAGTGTGAGCTGTTTAAACCCTTCAGCGGTGCGTTGGAGGGTGAGTAACCCTGTGGTGCGCCCACCTGCAGGTACTGTGTGAAGACCTTCACGGGCCACAGGGAGTGGGTGAGGATGGTGCGCCCCAACCAGGACGGCTCGCTGATCGCCAGCTGCTCCAATGACCAGACCGTGCGTGTCTGGGTGGTTGCGTCCAAGGAATGCAAAGCAGAGTTACGGGAGCACGAACATGTGGTGGAGTGTATTGCCTGGGCCCCTGACAGCGCTCACCCCACCATCCTGGAAGCTACCGGCTCAGAGGTAAAAGTCTGTGTTCAGCAGCTCTGTGAGGGACAGGAGATTGGATGTTTAATTCAATTCAGCTTTATTTATAAAGCGCCAGATTACAACAATTAAAGTCATCTCAAGGCACTTAGATAATAAAGTCCAATTCAAGCCAATTGGAATTCAATTCATTGTAATCATAATCCAATTAATTCATATGGAGCCAATTCAAAAATAATATCCGAGCTAAGGAAACCAACAGATTGGACCGAAACTTGTCTTCAGTCCAATCTCCCGTCCTGAGCCTGAGGGACTGTGGAAAGGAACGACTCCCTTTAACAGGAAGAAACCTCTGGCAGAACCAGAACCAGGAAGAAACCTCTGGCAGAACCAGAACCAGGAAGAAACCTCTGGCAGAACCAGAACCAGGAAGAAACCTCTGGAAGAACCAGAACCAGGAAGAAACCTCTGGCAGAACCAGGAAGAAACCTCTGACAGAACCAGAACCAGGAAGAAACCTCTGGCAGAACCAGGAAGAAACCTCTGGCAGAACCAGAACCAGGAAGAAACCTCTGGCAGAACCAGGAAGAAACCTCTGGCAGAACCAGAACCAGGAAGAAACCTCTGGAAGAACCAGAACCAGGAAGAAACCTCTGGCAGAACCAGAACCAGGAAGAAACCTCTGGCAGAACCAGAACCAGGAAGAAACCTCTGGCAGAACCAGAACCAGGAAGAAACCTCTGGCAGAACCAGAACCAGGAAGAAACCTCTGGCAGAACCAGGAAGAAACCTCTGGCAGAACCAGAACCAGGAAGAAACCTCTGGCAGAACCAGAACCAGGAAGGGTGTCCATCCGCCTGGACCAGCTGGGGTTTGAGAAGACAGAAAAGAGGGAAAAGAGGGGGGAAAAACACCATAACACCATTCAAAGGATACCTGCTGGAACAGGGAAACACAAGTTAATAACCACAATAATGTCACATGGACATAAAATCAATTGAGAAATTAAACAGGGGGAAAGAGAGCAAAGTGAGGAAAGGTGTGACAGATGAGCTCCCCCAGCAGGCTGGGCCTATAGCAGCAGAACTATGGGATGTTTCAGGCTCACCTGAGCCATCCCTAACTATAAGCTTCATCAGAAAGGAAAGTTTCAGCCTGATCTTAAAGGTAGAGAGGGTGTCTGCTTCCTGAAGCCAAACTGGCAGCTGGTTCCACAGAGAGGGGCCTGATAACTGAAGGCTCTGCCTCCCATTCTGCTTTTAGGGGCCTGATAACTGAAGGCTCTGCCTCCCATTCTGCTTTTAGGGGCCTGATAACTGAAGGCTCTGCCTCCCATTCTGCTTTTAGGGGCCTGATAACTGAAGGCTCTGCCTCCCATTCTGCTTTTAGGGGCGTGATAACTGAAGGCTCTGCCTCCCATTCTGCTTTTAGGGGCCTGATAACTGAAGGCTCTGCCTCCCATTCTGCTTTTAGGGGCCTGATAACTGAAGGCTCTGCCTCCCATTCTGCTTTTAGGGGCCTGATAACTGAAGGCTCTGCCTCCCATTCTGCTTTTAGGGGCCTGATAACTGAAGGCTCTGCCTCCCATTCTGCTTTTAGGGGCCTGATAACTGAAGGCTCTGCCTCCCATTCTGCTTTTAGGGGCCTGATAACTGAAGGTTCTGCCTCCCATTCTGCTTTTAGGGGCCTGATAACTGAAGGCTCTGCCTCCCATTCTGCTTTTAGGGGCCTGATAACTGAAGGCTCTGCCTCCCATTCTGCTTTTAGGGGCCTGATAACTGAAGGCTCTGCCTCCCATTCTGCTTTTAGGGGCCTGATAACTGAAGGCTCTGCCTCCCATTCTGCTTTTAGGGGCCTGATAACTGAAGCCTCTGCCTCCCATTCTGCTTTTAGGGGCCTGATAACTGAAGGCTCTGCCTCCCATTCTGCTTTTAGGGGCCTGATAACTGAAGGCTCTGCCTCCCATTCTGCTTTTAGGGGCCTGATAACTGAAGGCTCTGCCTCCCATTCTGCTTTTAGGGGCCTGATAACTGAAGGCTCTGCCTCCCATTCTGCTTTTAGGGGCCTGATAACTGAAGGCTCTGCCTCCCATTCTGCTTTTAGGGGCCTGATAACTGAAGGCTCTGCCTCCCATTCTGCTTTTAGGGGCCTGATAACTGAAGGCTCTGCCTCCCATTCTGCTTTTAGGGGCCTGATAACTGAAGCCTCTGCCTCCCATTCTGCTTTTAGGGGCCTGATAACTGAAGGCTCTGCCTCCCATTCTGCTTTTAGGGGCCTGATAACTGAAGGCTCTGCCTCCCATTCTGCTTTTAGGGGCCTGATAACTGAAGGCTCTGCCTCCCATTCTGCTTTTAGGGGCCTGATAACTGAAGGCTCTGCCTCCCATTCTGCTTTTAGGGGCCTGATAACTGAAGGCTCTGCCTCCCATTCTGCTTTTAGGGGCCTGATAACTGAAGGCTCTGCCTCCCATTCTGCTTTTAGGGGCCTGATAACTGAAGGCTCTGCCTCCCATTCTGCTTTTAGGGGCCTGATAACTGAAGGATCTGCCTCCCATTCTGCTTTTAGGGGCCTGATAACTGAAGGCTCTGCCTCCCATTCTGCTTTTAGGGGCCTGATAACTGAAGGCTCTGCCTCCCATTCTGCTTTTAGGGGCCTGATAACTGAAGGCTCTGCCTCCCATTCTGCTTTTAGGGGCCTGATAACTGAAGGCTCTGCCTCCCATTCTGCTTTTAGGGGCCTGATAACTGAAGGCTTGGGTTGGGGAAATATCCAACTATGAGATGTTTATCCCTTTAAAGTGTTTAAAGATTACTGCAGCACATGTTTAGATGCTGGGACTGTAAATGATGTAAAACGGGAGTGTTGTGTCTGTTTTCCAGAGTAAGAAGAGTGGAAAACCTGGTCCCTTCCTGCTCTCTGGCTCCAGAGATAAAACCATTAAGATGTGGGACGTCAGCACTGGGATGTGCCTTATGACTCTTGTGAGTAGAACAAATCTCTCCCTTTTGCTGCCTTGGAGTTGGAGGCTAATTGCTCTCGGTCTGTAGGTGGGACACGACAACTGGGTGCGTGGGCTTCTGTTTCATCCCGGAGGACGATTCATTGTGAGCTGCGCTGACGACAAAACCATCAGGATCTGGGACTACAAGAACAAACGCTGCATGAAGACCTTGAGTGCCCACGAACACTTTGTTACCTCTCTGGGTGAGCTGCTGTGCAGACATCCCACACCATTAAACCCTCTCATTCAGCCTGTATCTGATCCTTTTCCTTCTTCTTCTGCAGATTTCCACAAGACTGCCCCCTACGTGGTCACAGGCAGTGTGGATCAGACAGTCAAAGTCTGGGAGTGCCGCTGAGACTGTCTCCAGCTCTTGTCCTGCCCTGCTTCCTCCCAGCTCCCCAAAATAAGCCCCCCCCACCCTGTCCTGCACCCTCCTCCCTCTCTTCAGACGCCTAGCCGAGCCCAGCCCCTCAACTCTCGCACTCCAAACCATAGTTGACCAAGGCGCTTTCCCCTTTCCTCGCTTCCCTCCTCTACATTGGTCCAGCCCTATTAAGATGACTATTGTCCTTTTGTGTAAATTATTCTGGATGTAGGGTACGCTTAATAAATGTCACGCAATCTCTGACACATACACACTCTAAAAAAGATAAAATATCTCTGCATGGTGACTCCAACAATGACAGAAAAAAGAAGAATTCAGTAGATTTACAAATTTGCATACTGTTGTCATGACGCTGTGTGGTCGGAGGGTAAATGTCGTGGGTTCGGTGCACGGAAACCAACGGTTTAGTTTTCTTTCACGCCATTGTTGCGGGCCGCCGCCGCGGCGTTGCTGCTGCTGGAGACGGTAGAAGAAGAAGAAGAAGAAGCATGTGGTACATGTGCTTATACGTTGTGTGAGTGTGTGTGTTTGTGTGTTACGACAGGAGAATCTTTCTGCTCCGATGGATGGAAAGAAGGAGGAAGAAGCTTCTCGCCCACCGTGTTCTTTCATACTTTTTCATCTTTTAACAAACTTGCTTTCTAGTTGACACTCACTGGACCTTAATGATCCGTAAGCTGCTGCGAGCACAAGCCCCAAAGTGTGTGACGGAGGAACCTTTTCCAGAGAATCTCCTGCGCTTTCTCTGCCTTTGAACCCATCCAGGGCTCCCTCACGCAGGATTTCATTCAGCTTTCTGTGGTCTCACCGCTCTCTTTACACACACACACACACATGCACAGTGAAAGTTGTGTCAATATATCTGGATGTCATTGTTTGCAACATAATGAAATAAAATTCTGTAAATATAACGCGGATGCTGTGCTTTCTTTGAAGGAAGCAGAGGTTTGGATGGAGGGAGGCTTCGGGCGGAGGTGGGATGCTGCAGCATGGTCAAAGGGACAGATGTGCACGCAGGGACAGATGTGCACGCAGGGGTAATGCAGTCTTAACCAGTCCTGACCTGCAGCAGGTTCTCTCACTGCCTCCAGTTTAGGAGAAGAAGTTTATCTGTAGCAATTCAACAAAGTAAGTAAAGAAAAGAAAGCAACAGACTGTTTTTATGCAGGAGATTCAGTTGAAAAGGACCAGTGAGGGTTTGTTAGATTAATCTGGTTTTACTCTCTGTGAGAATTAATGAAGGAAAAAGGCAAGTTTATCTGTAACAATTCAAGGAAAAGGTGATTCAAAGTGCTTCACAGAGACATTAAAACAGAAGAAATAAAAAGCAGGATTTAGAATTTAAGCGAAAGAAATAAGAACAATAGATACAATCAGAAAAAATTATATAAATGAAAGATAAAATCAGTTAAAATATGATTCCGTTTTGAAACTTATTCAAAAGTTTCTTCAGCCTGGACTTAAATCCTGAGAGTTTCAGCTGATCTGAGGCTTTCTGGGAGTTTGTTCCAGACATGTGGAGCATAGAAGCTGAATGCAGCTTCTCCAGGTCTGGTTCTGACTCTGGGAACTGATAAAGAACCGGATCCAGATGACCTGAGGGGTCTGGGAGGTTCATAGTGGGTCAGGAGGTCAGAGGTCAGAGCTTTATGGAGCAGCATCAGAACCTTAAAGTCTATCCTCTGATGGACCGGCAGCAGAACCTTAAAGTCTATCCTCTGATGGACCGGCATCAGAACTTTAAAGTCTATCCTCTGATGGACCGGCATCAGAACCTTAAAGTCTATCCTCTGATGGACCGGCATCAGAACTTTAAAGTCTATCCTCTGATGGACCGGCATCAGAACCTTAAAGTCTATCCTCTGATGGACCGGCAGCAGAACCTTAAAGTCTATCCTCTGATGGAGCAGCATCAGAACTTTAAAGTCTATCCTCTGATGGACCAGCATCAGAACCTTAAAGTCTATCCTCTGATGGACCGGCAGCCGGTGGAAAGACCTCACAGCTGGACTGATGTGCTCCACTTCTTTGGTCTCAGTAGGACTCCAGCAGCTGAGTTCTGGAGGAGCTGCAGGTGTCTGACTGACTTTTTAAAGATGCTTTTACAATAATCAAACCGACTAAAGATGAATGCATGGAGCAGTTTTTCCAGATCTTTTAGCCTTGATATATTCTTAAGGTGATAGTCGGCTGACTTTGTTGTTGCCTTAATGTGTTTTTAGGTCTGAATCCATCACTAAACCCAGATTTCTGGCCTGGTTGGTA
Organism: Leuresthes tenuis; assembly: GCF_036924035.1. Taxonomy (NCBI): domain Eukaryota; kingdom Metazoa; phylum Chordata; class Actinopteri; order Atheriniformes; family Atherinopsidae; genus Leuresthes; species Leuresthes tenuis. The sequence continues at coordinate 835,068 of NW_027325375.1, read as the reverse complement.
GTTTTTAGGTAGTTTTTAGACCCCTAACCTGTGCTTAAATACATTTTGATGTATTAATCCATCCTTTTCCCCCCCGAAGGCCTTTGGAAACTCCTTCCTGTGGCTGTTGATGCAGAGTTTTGACTTTAAATAATCACTTTAGGACCCGAAGACCATCGCTGGCGTTTGAATCACAAAAATAAGTGTTTGTTTAAGGAAAAATAAATAAAAAAAACTAGAAAATGGGTCAGGAGACGAGAACTTTTGTTCCAGACAGACGCTATAATTTATGCATGGATGCAGGACTGCAGCAACGGCACGAACACATCTCTGGTGCCGGCTGGTGGAGGAGGATTCGGTGCCAGTAACGCCTGATATCTGTTCCTCAGGTACAGCCCAGCCTCACTTTGTTCCTCTTCCTCTGTGGTAACCCGGCAACCGTTTCCAGGATGGGAACCAGGTGAGAACCAGGCAAATGGGACCGTTTATGCACCTGTGGAGCTCAGAGGAGTGAGACCCTCAGTCTGGCTCTCGTGTTGCTCCACAGGAGCGCTGGAGTAGAAACATTGGCCTACATCCGCCTCAGAAGACATCAAAACCTCTAGCTTTCTCATTTATTTAGCTTCTGGGTCCCCCCCGCTGCCGATTACAGCCGAGAGAGAGGCGCTGTAAGCCGGCACTGATCCAAATAAGCCGCCATGGTGAGGATATGCCGAGGTTTGAAGGTCAGAGGTCGGTACCGGCTCCTTCCTACGGGCCTTAAACGCAGCACGGCGGCAGCTTCTGTTCACCTCAGCCTCAGGAGTCCCGCTGCCGGGCCCGAGGGCGGCGATATCTCAGGATGTGGCGCGCTCTAGTGGCGTCATTTATTGGCCAGACGACTTCCCTCTGCAGGGAGTTAACGGCTACAAGTGGCCGGAGACCAGCATTCGAACATATCAGGGAACCCCAAGGTGTTTGGCGCTGGATTGTGGCGTGAGATGTTGCAAAATGGCGACAAAACTGAACCGAAGAACCAGCAAATGTTCCCAAACTCGGGTTCAGAACAGGGGCCCAAAGCAGGGGAAGTCTGAGGGAACACTTTGCATCGGATCATTATGGATAGAAGGAGGTTTAAAATGAAGTTTGGGGTTATTGGAGACAGTTATTGGGGTGATTCCAGGTGTATTCCAGGTGCTTCTCTTTCATTTTCCCCTGGAAGGCCCGCTGTGTTGCAGTGTTTCTTCCGGTCTGTCGAGCCACAAGTGATGCAGCACTTCTAACTGGGTCAGCCCTTCCCTTCCCCCCCCCCTCCTCTCTACAGCTTAATGAATATTCACTTCCTCCTTTACTTTGGCAGAGAGCAGCTCATTTAATTCACCTGTGCGCTGCTTCCCTGTCATCTTTGGACTTTAAAAGGTTCCCCCTGATGAATCTGGGCTTGTTTGTGGAGGGAAAGGCGGTTCTGCTGTCTGTGATTGGCTCACACTGTCAGACCTGTGCTGTGGCGGAGCATAGATGCGACTGAGCGTCTCCAATCAAAGACTGTTACCATGCAGCCACGCGTTCACTGCACACGTGCGCGCTGTATGGGGAAAATAGCGCCCTGATGGGCTGCATGAGTCGGTCCAGGTCCAGGAACTGGACACCGTGAGGGAGGGAGAGCCGCGGCCTCCCCGGGAAGGAGAGCCGCGGCCTCCCCGGGAGGGAGAGCCGCGGCTTCCCCGGGAGGGAGAGCAGCGGCCTCCCCGGGAAGGAGAGCTGCGGCCTCCCCGGGAGGGAGTCGCAAAGTGTGGGCCCAGACTGGAGAAAGTCCGGGAAAAGCTCCTGGATGTGTCGCTAAATAAAGCCCTGCGCATCAGCCTGAGAGTAACACGCACGGTGCGCGGTGGTCAGCTGCTTCATTCTGCAAGCCACGCCCCTTTGTGTTTGACTGACAGCTCTGATCCCGAGACAGCAGGGGGGGGGGGCAGTCACGCTCTCGCCATGCAAATGAGCCGAGCTCAGGCCGGGCGGGTGCCCATGTGGACCAGCACCATGCCTTGTTGTCCTGAGCGCTGATTGGCTCGCCGACGCCTGATCGGGCTTCACGCGCTGCGGGCGCGCTGCTGCACCGAAAACACGGAACAGTGACGTCAGCGGAGCCGACGCGCACGGAGAGGGGAGCAGTGTGCGGGGAGCCCGTTTGTTCTCGCAGCTTTTACAGCAGCCGCGCTCTCAATGTTGCACGCGAAGCTCGGACGCGAGCCGGGCCTGGCGTCTGTGGGCCTGGCGCGTGAAGCAGCGGCGCGCGGGCAGGCCGCCGGGTTTTGCGTGGTGCCGTAGTAACAGGGCGGGGCACGAGTCCGGGAGGGGCGGGCCCTGCCGAGAACACGACTCGCCTTGTTGTGTGTATTCCCGTGCTCGCATCGCCATCTTGTTGCGATCCTATTTTTTTTTTACGGATGCGAGGATCCGCTTTCTGTTCGGTCGGATCAGAAAACTCCGCGTGCGCTCCCGGGAAGAAACCCCAGGGGCCAAAGGCTCGGGCGCACGGCTGTGAACCGTGCACACGGCGCTCGGAACGGGGACGCTGCCTTCCCCCCTGTCTTTTTCCTCCTTCCGTCCCGGGCCACCGGGTCCCCTGCCGCGGGGCTCACGCGCAATGAGCATCGACACTCTCCTGGAGGCGGCCAGGTACCTGGAATGGCAAGCCCAGCAGCAGCAGCAAGGCAGACGCGGTGAGTTGGGCGTGCGTGACAGCTAATAACTGGGTGTGCACGGGCTCTGCTGTGAGAGGAAACGGGTCCCGTCACGCGCCGCGGCGGGGCTCGCGTTTTCAACTGTCCCGCCGATGACGAAACGGTGCGTTTGTGGGTTTTGTGCGTTGCACCGTGCGTTGCACCGTGCCCCAGACCGAAGCGGAGCCGCGACAAGCTGCCCGCGCGCGGCTCCTTCACGCGCACAACGTCCACTCGAAATGCGGAAATGCCAAAGTTGTTTTTCTCAACTACTTTGCGCGCTCGTGGTCTGGTGAACGGGCGTGTGTCACAGTTTCAACACACTCACCGTGCGTGTGCGCGTGCGGAAGCAGCAGAGGAGCGTGCTGCCGGACACGGTGGAGCCCGCACAGATAACATCAGTCCCATGTTTGCATCCTCACGTGCTCACATAAGTTCAGGAAAGCGTGCGACGGCGTGACGGATGCGCGCAGCGGTGCGCGCGAGCTTCTACGCGTATTTGTGCCGAAAGGCTCCGTTTCAGTGGCTCTGACCCAGTTTTATTTAGCAGCACCGACAGGGCGGTGGCGAGCCTCTTTACGTAACACCCCGCTCAGCTATCTCATGACACACACGCGCACTGGGGCGGGCCCGCACGCGCTCACACAGGCTCATAACTTTAAATATGTGAAAGCGAGAGTTTGTCAACCGACGTAATGATCCCAGACTGGGGGGGGGGTGCTTTTGTGTTTCTCTCCTCTGATGACGTGTCAGACAGCCAGCCCCCCCCCTCCCCTCTGCATACTTACCCTACCGCGTGCTAGGATCCGCCCACAGCAACCACGTGCACACGAAAGCAACCCCCACCCCCCCGCGTGTCCCCGGGATACACAACTACGAGCATCCACACACGTATCCGCGCGCTCTCCGCCGTCCCCGCCCCCCCCCATTCAGTGGCTGGACTGACAGACGGAGGGGGGGTAAGTAGGGCAACTCCCTCACTGCGGGGGTTATGTAATTTACCTTAGTGTGCGCGTGGGGCCTCCAGCGTGAGATCAAACCTGTTGTTTTGATTTTCCTTTAATGAAACGGCTCGATTTGCGCGCTTTAGCGGCGTGAACGCGCTTTTTCTCGGCGTAACTCAGGTCCGACCCACGGTACCAAACCCAAACCCAGCTGATGTTGGAGCAGAACATCAGACCCAGAGTCTGGTTTCACCTTGAATCAGCTGTTTAGGTGTCGATCAAACCCAGAGGTACTGATGCTGTCCGTCACCATGGCGACAGCATCAGCCCGAGGGGAGCTTTTGGCCAGAAGAAAGGGAAACTCTCAGGTGGAGAAACGAAAGTGTCACCCAGCCGTTGCCGTTGGAGACGCCGGGCGGCGTGCTGCACGGGTTCGAGGAATCCCTGGGATCCTAACCTTGCAGTTTCCATGGAAACGGAGGGTTTTCCACTTTGCTTTCAGCCTGGATGCTCGGCTCAGTCGCGTGTTCGCAGGCCCAAATAAAACGGGTCTGTGTTCCACGTGCACTCTCTGGTTTGGTCTCCGTGCACGGCAGTCCTCTGCTGCTGCTTCACGCACAGCTTCGGTCCAATCGCAGCGCAGCGCGAGGGCCGTTCCCTCCAATCAGGAAGCAGCTCGCTGCTTCTTCTCTCCTGACTCCCTGATGGCGTCACTCGGAGTCGGATGAAGTTATTTCTTGCAGACGGGACACAGAGCGGTGTAACTTTACTCTGTTTCTCACCTCTTCAGTGTGATTGATTGATTGATTGATTGATGACCAACTAACCTCCAAAGATCCCGTTACCTCGGTTACTCGTTCTTTGCATTACTAAACATAAGAAAGATCAGACCATACCTGACCCAACATGCCCCCCAGCTCCTGGTGCAGGCCATGGTCATCTCCCACCTTAACTACTGCAACGCTCTCCTAACTGGTTTCCTAACTGGTTTCCTAACTGGTTTCCTAACTGCTCTCCTAACTGCTCTCCTAACTGGTTTCCTAACTGCTCTCCTAACTGCTCTCCTAACTGCTCTCCTAACTGCTCTCCTAACTGCTCTCCTAACTGGTTTCCTAACTGCTCTCCTAACTGGTCTCCTAACTGCTTTCCTAACTGCTCTCCTAACTGCTCTCCTAACTGGTCTCCTAACTGGTCTCCTAACTGCTCTCCTAACTGGTTTCCTAACTGCTCTCCTAACTGGTTTCCTAACTGGTTTCCTAACTGGTTTCCTAACTGGTTTCCTAACTGCTCTCCTAACTGGTCTCCTAACTGGTTTCCTAACTGGTCTCCTAACTGGTCTCCTAACTGGTTTCCTAACTGGTTTCCTAACTGGTTTCCTAACTGGTTTCCAAACTGCTCTCCTAACTGCTCTCCTAACTGCTCTCCTAACTGGTTTCCTAACTGCTTTCCTAACTGCTTTCCTAACTGCTTTCCTAACTGCTCTCCTAACTGCTCTCCTAACTGCTCTCCTAACTGCTCTCCTAACTGGTTTCCTAACTGCTCTCCTAACTGGTTTCCTAACTGGTTTCCTAACTGGTTTCCTAACTGCTCTCCTAACTGGTCTCCTAACTGGTTTCCTAACTGGTCTCCTAACTGGTCTCCTAACTGGTTTCCTAACTGGTTTCCTAACTGCTCTCCTAACTGGTCTCCTAACTGGTCTCCTAACTGGTCTCCTAACTGGTTTCCTAACTGGTTTCCTAACTGGTTTCCTAACTGCTCTCCTAACTGGTTTCCTAACTGCTCTCCTAACTGGTCTCCTAACTGGTTTCCTAACTGGTTTCCTAACTGGTTTCCTAACTGCTCTCCTAACTGCTCTCCTAACTGCTCTCCTAACTGCTCTCCTAACTGCTCTCCTAACTGCTCTCCTAACTGGTCTCCTAACTGCTCTCCTAACTGGTTTCCTAACTGCTCTCCTAACTGGTTTCCTAACTGCTCTCCTAACTGCTCTCCTAACTGGTCTCCTAACTGGTTTCCTAACTGGTTTCCTAACTGCTCTCCTAACTGGTCTCCTAACTGGTTTCCTAACTGGTCTCCTAACTGGTTTCCAAACTGCTCTCCTAACTGCTCTCCTAACTGCTCTCCTAACTGCTCTCCTAACTGGTCTCCTAACTGGTTTCCTAACTGGTTTCCTAACTGGTCTCCTAACTGCTCTCCTAACTGCTCTCCTAACTGGTTTCCTAACTGGTCTCCTAACTGGTCTCCTAACTGGTTTCCTAACTGCTCTCCTAACTGGTTTCCTAACTGCTCTCCTAACTGGTTTCCTAACTGCTCTCCTAACTGCTCTCCTAACTGGTCTCCTAACTGGTTTCCTAACTGGTTTCCTAACTGCTCTCCTAACTGGTCTCCTAACTGGTTTCCTAACTGGTCTCCTAAATGGTTTCCTAACTGGTTTCCTAACTGGTTTCCAAACTGCTCTCCTAACTGCTCTCCTAACTGGTCTCCTAACTGGTCTCCTAACTGGTTTCCTAACTGGTTTCCTAACTGGTTTCCTAACTGGTTTCCTAACTGGTCTCCTAACTGGTCTCCTAACTGGTCTCCTAACTGGTCTCCTAACTGGTTTCCTAACTGCTCTCCTAACTGCTCTCCTAACTGCTCTCCTAACTGCTCTCCTAACTGCTCTCCTAACTGGTTTCCTAACTGGTTTCCTAACTGGTCTCCTAACTGGTCTCCTAACTGCTCTCCTAACTGCTCTCCTAACTGGTCTCCTAACTGGTTTCCTAACTGGTTTCCTAACTGGTTTCCTAACTGGTTTCCTAACTGGTTTCCAAACTGCTCTCCTAACTGCTCTCCTAACTGCTCTCCTAACTGCTCTCCTAACTGCTCTCCTAACTGGTCTCCTAACTGGTCTCCTAACTGGTTTCCTAACTGGTTTCCTAACTGGTTTCCTAACTGGTCTCCTAACTGGTCTCCTAACTGGTCTCCTAACTGGTTTCCTAACTGGTTTCCTAACTGGTTTCCTAACTGGTCTCCTAACTGCTCTCCTAACTGGTCTCCTAACTGCTCTCCTAACTGCTCTCCTAACTGCTCTCCTAACTGCTCTCCTAACTGGTTTCCTAACTGCTTTCCTAACTGCTCTCCTAACTGCTCTCCTAACTGCTCTCCTAACTGCTCTCCTAACTGCTCTCCTAACTGCTCTCCTAACTGCTCTCCTAACTGGTTTCCTAACTGCTCTCCTAACTGGTTTCCTAACTGGTTTCCTAACTGGTTTCCTAACTGCTCTCCTAACTGGTCTCCTAACTGGTTTCCTAACTGGTCTCCTAACTGGTTTCCTAACTGGTTTCCTAACTGGTTTCCTAACTGCTCTCCTAACTGGTCTCCTAACTGGTCTCCTAACTGGTCTCCTAACTGGTTTCCTAACTGGTTTCCTAACTGCTCTCCTAACTGCTCTCCTAACTGGTTTCCTAACTGCTCTCCTAACTGGTCTCCTAACTGGTTTCCTAACTGGTTTCCTAACTGGTTTCCTAACTGCTCTCCTAACTGCTCTCCTAACTGCTCTCCTAACTGCTCTCCTAACTGCTCTCCTAACTGCTCTCCTAACTGCTCTCCTAACTGGTCTCCTAACTGCTCTCCTAACTGGTTTCCTAACTGCTCTCCTAACTGGTTTCCTAACTGCTCTCCTAACTGCTCTCCTAACTGCTCTCCTAACTGCTCTCCTAACTGGTTTCCTAACTGGTTTCCTAACTGCTCTCCTAACTGGTCTCCTAACTGGTTTCCTAACTGGTCTCCTAACTGGTTTCCAAACTGCTCTCCTAACTGCTCTCCTAACTGCTCTCCTAACTGGTCTCCTAACTGGTCTCCTAACTGGTTTCCTAACTGGTTTCCTAACTGGTCTCCTAACTGCTCTCCTAACTGCTCTCCTAACTGGTTTCCTAACTGGTCTCCTAACTGGTCTCCTAACTGGTTTCCTAACTGCTCTCCTAACTGGTTTCCTAACTGCTCTCCTAACTGGTTTCCTAACTGCTCTCCTAACTGCTCTCCTAACTGGTCTCCTAACTGGTTTCCTAACTGGTTTCCTAACTGCTCTCCTAACTGGTCTCCTAACTGGTTTCCTAACTGGTCTCCTAACTGGTTTCCTAACTGGTTTCCTAACTGGTTTCCAAACTGCTCTCCTAACTGCTCTCCTAACTGGTCTCCTAACTGGTCTCCTAACTGGTTTCCTAACTGGTTTCCTAACTGGTTTCCTAACTGGTTTCCTAACTGGTCTCCTAACTGGTCTCCTAACTGGTCTCCTAACTGGTTTCCTAACTGCTCTCCTAACTGCTCTCCTAACTGCTCTCCTAACTGCTCTCCTAACTGCTCTCCTAACTGCTCTCCTAACTGCTCTCCTAACTGCTCTCCTAACTGGTTTCCTAACTGGTTTCCTAACTGGTTTCCTAACTGGTCTCCTAACTGGTCTCCTAACTGCTCTCCTAACTGCTCTCCTAACTGGTCTCCTAACTGGTTTCCTAACTGGTTTCCTAACTGGTTTCCTAACTGGTTTCCAAACTGCTCTCCTAACTGCTCTCCTAACTGCTCTCCTAACTGCTCTCCTAACTGGTCTCCTAACTGGTCTCCTAACTGGTTTCCTAACTGGTCTCCTAACTGGTCTCCTAACTGGTCTCCTAACTGGTTTCCTAACTGGTTTCCTAACTGGTTTCCTAACTGGTCTCCTAACTGCTCTCCTAACTGGTCTCCTAACTGCTCTCCTAACTGCTCTCCTAACTGCTCTCCTAACTGGTTTCCTACTGTTTCTCACCCCTTCGGTGTATTTTTCCTCTGTTTCTCACCCCTTCGGTGTATTTTTACTCTGTTTCTCACCCCTTCGGTGTATTTTTACTCTGTTTCTCACCCCTTCGGTGTATTTTTCCTCTGTTTCTCACCCCTTCGGTGTATTTTTACTCTGTTTCTCACCCCTTCGGTGTATTTTTACTCTGTTTCTCACCCCTTCGGTGTATTTTTACTCTGTTTCTCACCCCTTCAGTGTATTTTTACTCTGTTTCTCACCCCTTCAGTGTATTTTTACTCTGTTTCTCACCCCTTCAGTGTATTTTTACTCTGTTTCTCACCTCTTCGGTGTATTTTTACTCTGTTTCTCACCCCTTCGGTGTATTTTTACTCTGTTTCTCACCCCTTCGGTGTATTTTTACTCTGTTTCTCACCCCTTCAGTGTATTTTTACTCTGTTTCTCACCCCTTCAGTGTATTTTTACTCTGTTTCTCACCCCTTCAGTGTATTTTTACTCTGTTTCTCACCTCTTCGGTGTATTTTTACTCTGTTTCTCACCCCTTCGGTGTATTTTTACTCTGTTTCTCACCCCTTCAGTGTATTTTTACTCTGTTTCTCACCCCTTCAGTGTATTTTTACTCTGTTTCTCACCCCTTCAGTGTATTTTTACTCTGTTTCTCACCCCTTCAGTGTATTTTTACTCTGTTTCTCACCCCTTCAGTGTATTTTTACTCTTTTTCTCACCCCTTCAGTGTATTTTTACTGTTTCTCACCCCTTCAGTGTATTTTTACTCTGTTTCTCACCCCTTCAGTGTATTTTTACTCTGTTTCTCACCCCTTCAGTGTATTTTTACTCTGTTTCTCACCCCTTCAGTGTATTTTTACTCTGTTTCTCACCCCTTCAGTGTATTTTTACTGTTTCTCACCCCTTCAGTGTATTTTTACTCTGTTTCTCACCCCTTCGGTGTATTTTTACTCTGTTTCTCACCCCTTCAGTGTATTTTTACTCTGTTTCTCACCCCTTCAGTGTATTTTTACTCTGTTTCTCACCCCTTCGGTGTATTTTTACTCTGTTTCTCACCCCTTCGGTGTATTTTTACTCTGTTTCTCACCCCTTCAGTGTATTTTTACTCTGTTTCTCACCTCTTCGGTGTATTTTTACTCTGTTTCTCACCCCTTCGGTGTATTTTTACTCTGTTTCTCACCCCTTCAGTGTATTTTTACTCTGTTTCTCACCCCTTCAGTGTATTTTTACTCTGTTTCTCACCCCTTCAGTGTATTTTTACTCTGTTTCTCACCCCTTCAGTGTATTTTTACTCTGTTTCTCACCCCTTCAGTGTATTTTTACTCTGTTTCTCACCCCTTCAGTGTATTTTTACTCTGTTTCTCACCTCTTCAGTGTATTTTTACTCTGTTTCTCACCCCTTCGGTGTATTTTTACTCTGTTTCTCACCCCTTCAGTGTATTTTTACTCTGTTTCTCACCCCTTCGGTGTATTTTTACTCTGTTTCTCACCCCTTCAGTGTATTTTTACTCTGTTTCTCACCCCTTCAGTGTATTTTTACTCTGTTTCTCACCCCTTCAGTGTATTTTTACTCTGTTTCTCACCCCTTCAGTGTATTTTTACTCTTTTTCTCACCCCTTCAGTGTATTTTTACTGTTTCTCACCCCTTCAGTGTATTTTTACTCTGTTTCTCACCCCTTCAGTGTATTTTTACTCTGTTTCTCACCCCTTCAGTGTATTTTTACTCTGTTTCTCACCCCTTCAGTGTATTTTTACTCTGTTTCTCACCCCTTCAGTGTCTCTTCTTGCCCTCGCGGCTCTTCTTTTCCCTGCAGAAGACGAGCTGTGCAAGGAGCGGGATCTCATCAGCAGGGAGGCCGAGTCGAGGCGTGTGGATCCCGTGACGTCGTCCCCGCCGGCCAAAGCCAACCACTGGGCCGATGATGCTGTCAGCCAGCAGCCGCCTCACCCCCCCGCCCCCCCGCCGCCCTCCCTCCCGCCTGCTCAAGTCCCCATTGCCGTCATCCCAATGGTCCCGGTGGTCACGCCCTCTGTCCCGCCCCTCCCGCTCACAACGCCGGTGGCTGCGGCGGCAACGTCGCTCAACAGCCCCCCGCCGGTCAAAAAAGAGCACGCTTCCCCCCCCCCGCAGCTGCTGCTGCAGCCGGCGGCGCCGCAGCACCTGCTGTGCACCTCCCAGATCAAAGTGGAGCCGAGCCAGCAGCTGATTGACGTAAAGCCTCAGCTTCAGTACCCAGCCTCCATCAACACTAACGGCTCCCATCATGCACTGGTTCCTCGGCAGGCTCCGCCCACGCCGCAGCCGCGGCCCAACGGCGTGACGATAGAGGACCTGAGGGGGATGGAAGGGAAGCGGAGGCCCGGAGGGTCAGTTTCTGCACGTGTTGGTAGGGCAGCAGAGCGGCTCAGAGGGCCTTCATCTGATGCTTGTGTTCTTCTTCTTCTGTTTCCAGCGCCGGGACCAGAGAGGTGCACAACAAGCTGGAAAAGAACAGGTGAGACATGGCGGCAGGAAGCTCTTATTGTTGGCTGAAATAATCAGGATTAACCTCACTCAGAGGGGCGTGGCTTCAGGCCGTCTCAGCCAATCAAAAGTGGAGTTTTAAATGTTTTAACAGTGACTTTTGGCCAAAGAATCCCAAAACGTGTGACTTTATCTCTGACTCTTCAGGCGAGCACATCTCAAAGAGTGTTTTGAGACTTTGAAGAAGAACGTTCCTAATGTTGATGAGAAGAAAACCTCCAACCTCAGCGTTCTGCGCAGTGCGCTGCGTTACATTCAGGTAAAAGCCTCCGTTACCTCTCAGTGTTCCCAGCAAACGGTAGAAGCAGAGCTCCTGCTTGTTTTAATGTGCTGTTTTCTGGTGTTTCCGAGCCCTCTGTCCCGGCCGATTGATCCAGGTTACCTGCTTTGTTGCGTGCCGTGGCGCCGTGGCGCCGTGGCGGCGGGACGGCGGTGAATCGGCTTATGATGAGGAGGTGGTGAATGAATGCAGTGTTCTGTGTTTTGTGCAACACTTGGAGGGCATGTTTCTGCGTTAGTCTGACTTATCAGCCCCTATTAGCCCTTTTTAGCCCCTATTAGCTCCGTGCTGAAGGGGTTGAGCTCCAGGAGGCGTTCAGGGACAGTTAGAACAGGCGGAATTATCCAGACCCAGCATGAAGGGGAAAGTGTGAAGCTAAAAGGTGAACGTTTCTGCGTTAGTCTGACTTATCAGCCCCTATTAGCCCTTATTAGCCCCTATTAGCCCTTATTAGCCCCTATTAGCCCTGTGCTGAAGGGGTTGAGCTCCAGGAGGCATTCATGGACAGTTAGAACAGGCGGAATTATCCAGACCCAGTATGAAGGGGAAAGTGTGAAGCTGAAAGCCTGAAAGGTGCACGTTTCTGCGTTAGTCTGACTTATCAGCCCTTATTAGCCCCTATTAGCCCCTATTAGCCCTGTGCTGAAGGGGTTGAGCTCCAGGAGGCATTCATGGACAGTTAGAACAGGCGGAATTATCCAGACCCAGTATGAAGGGGAAAGTGTGAAGCTGAAAGCCTGAAAGGTGCAGGTTTCTGCGTTAGTCTGACTATTAGCCCTTATTAGCCCTTTTTAGCCCCTATTAGCCCTGTGCTGAAGGGGTTGAGCTCCAGGAGGCGTTCATGGACAGTTAGAACAGGCGGAATTATCCAGACCCAGCATGAAGGGGAAAGTGTGAAGCTGAAAGACTGAAAGGTGCACGTTTCTGCGTTAGTCTGACTTATCAGACCCTATTAGCCCTTATTAGCCCCTATTAGCCCTGTGCTGAAGGGGTTGAGCTCCAGGAGGCATTCATGGACAGTTAGAACAGGCGGAATTATCCAGACCCAGTATGAAGGGGAAAGTGTGAAGCTGAAAGACTGAAAGGTGCACGTTTCTGCGTTAGTCTGACTTATCAGACCCTATTAGCCCTTATTAGCCCCTATTAGCCCTGTGCTGAAGGGGTTGAGCTCCAGGAGGCATTCATGGACAGTTAGAACAGGCGGAATTATCCAGACCCAGTATGAAGGGGAAAGTGTGAAGCTGAAAGCCTGAAAGGTGCAGGTTTCTGCGTTAGTCTGACTATTAGCCCTTATTAGCCCTTTTTAGCCCCTATTAGCCCTGTGCTGAAGGGGTTGAGCTCCAGGAGGCGTTCATGGACAGTTAGAACAGGCGGAATTATCCAGACCCAGCATGAAGGGGAAAGTGTGAAGCTAAAAGGTGAACGTTTCTGCGTTAGTCTGACTTATCAGCCCCTATTAGCCCTTATTAGCCCCTATTAGCCCTGTGCTGAAGGGGTTGAGCTCCAGGAGGCATTCATGGACAGTTAGAACAGGCGGAATTATCCAGACCCAGTATGAAGGGGAAAGTGTGAAGCTGAAAGCCTGAAAGGTGCAGGTTTCTGCATTAGTCTGACTTATCAGCCCTTATTAGCCCCTATTAGCCCATATTAGCCCCTATTAGCCCTGTGCTGAAGGGGTTGAGCTCCAGGAGGCGTTCATGGACAGTTAGAACCAGCAGAATTATCCAGACCCAGCATGAAGGGGAAAGTGTGAAGCTGAAAGCCTGAAAGGTGCAGGTTTCTGCGTTAGTCTGACTTATCAGCCCTTATTAGCCCCTATTAGCCCATATTAGCCCCTATTAGCCCTGTGCTGAAGGGGTTGAGCTCCAGGGGCGTTCATGGACAGTTAGAACAGGCGGAATTATCCAGACCCAGCATGAAGGGGAAAGTGTGAAGCTAAAAGGTGAACGTTTCTGCGTTAGTCTGACTTATCAGCCCCTATTAGCCCCTATTATCCCCTATTAGCCCTTATTAGCCCCTATTAGCCCTGTGCTGAAGGGGTTGAGCTCCAGGAGGCGTTCATGGACAGTTAGAATGGGCGGAATTATCCAGACCCAGCATGGAGGGGAAAGTGTGAAGCTGAAAGCCTGAAAGGTGCATGTTTCTGCGTTAGTCTGACTTATCAGCCCCTATTAGCCCCTATTAGCCCTTATTAGCCCTGTGCTGAAGGGGTTGAGTTCCAGGAGGCGTTCATGGACAGTTAGAACAGGCGGAATTATCCAGACCCAGCATGGAGGGGAAAGTGTGAAGCTGAAAGCCTGAAAGGTGCAGGTTTCTGCATTAGTCTGACTTATCAGCCCTTATTAGCCCCTATTAGCCCTTATTAGCCCCTATTAGCCCTGTGCTGAAGGGGTTGAGCTCCAGGAGGCGTTCAGGGACAGTTAGAACAAGCAGAATTATCCGGACCCAGCATGGAGGGGAAAGTGTGAAGCTGAAAGCCTGAAAGGTGCACGTTTCTGCATTAGTTTGACTTATTAGCCCCTATTAGCCCTTATTAGCCCCTATTAGCCCTGTGCTGAACGGGTTGAGCTCCAGGAGGCGTTCAGGGACAGTTAGAACAAGCAGAATTATCCAGACCCAGTATGAAGGTGTGAAGCTGAAAGCCTGAAAGGTGCAGGTTTCTGCGTTAGTCTGACTTATCAGCCCTTATTAGCCCTTATTAGCCCCTATTAGCCCTGTGCTGAAGGGGTTGAGCTCCAGGAGGCGTTCAGGGACAGGTAGAACAAGCAGAATTATCCAGACCCAGCATGAAGGTGTGAAGCTGAAAGCCTGAAAGGTGCAGGTTTCTGCAGCCTGGAGGCGAAGCTTTGATATGATTCAGTGTAAAATGCAGTGGAAAGGAGTCTGTGGAAGGAGCTAAATTAGGCCGCGAGTTGAAGGAATTTGTTCCAAACGGGACTGACAGCGAAGTAACCATCTGAGAAGCTCACGGCGATTTAATGCTGCGTTCAAGGACATTTCTGTTCAGACCTTTAGTGAAAGAGTCAGGATGTGGACCATCAGAGCGATCTGATCCTGTGTTTAAACACGGTGTTTACGTGTATTAAACTTATATTATATTATTAAACTTATAATTATTATATTATTAAACTTATAATTATTATATTATTAAACTTATAGTTATATTATTAAACTTATAATTATATTATTAAACTAATATTTATATCATATTATTAAACTTATAATTATATTATTAAACTTATATTTATATTGTATTATTATATTTATATTATTAAACTTATATTATTACATTTATATTATATTATTAAACTAAAATGATTAAACTTATATTTATTTTATATTTATATTATTATTAAACTTGTATTTATATTAAATTTATATTCTATATTATTATTATTAAAGTTAAATGATTAAACTTGTATTTATATTCTTATTAAACTTGTATTTATATTATTAAACCTGATTAAACTTGTATTTATATTCTTATTAAAGTTAAACAGCCTCCCCCCTCCCGGCCTGTTTCCTCTCCTCATGTAAACCTCTCCTCTCTCTGAGCCATGTGAGCTCTGAGCACATGGCGAGAAAAGGCCCGGTGCCCCCCCCCCCGCTCCCTCAGAGGGAGGGGGCCGGCGACAGGTGCCGTCTCCATGGTTACCACGGTGGAACGGGCACAGATCAGCAGCATTTACGTCGGCTGCTTCTTGCTCTGTGTCACCCCGCTGTCTCCAGCACCCTGAACGCTCGGTAACCACGGTAACGGGCGGCAGGTTGCCAGGGCGCTGTAGTCGGTTGGTTCCTGGTGTCTCCGTCAGATGTTTTGGACGCCGTGTCGCCGTCCTTCTGTCCTCGTGCCAGACGAGAGACGAAGGCAAGGACACCCATCACAGCAAATATCATCTGGCTGCAGTTCACCTCTGAATTATGAGCAGGACGGGCTGAAAGGGGGAGGATAAGAGGGGAGGGAGGGGGGAGGAGAAAGAGGACGCTGGCAGTGACATCATCCCTGTTTGGACCCGTGCGCCTCAACCAATTAGAGGACAAGATCCTGCTCAAGCAGCCAGATCCTCGCATGTGAGGTTGCCAAGGAAACGGCTACAGGGGGGCAGCCGTTTCCTTGGTGATGTGCTGCAGCAGGAGAGGTGTCTGGGTTGGTATTGGACGACCTTGTGTTGGTGTCGGTGGAGGCACACGTGCGCTTCAGACGTGCGCTTCAGACGTGCGCTTCAGACGTGCGCTTCAGACGTGCGCTTCAGACGTGCGCTTCAGACGTGCGCTTCAGGAGCAGCTGGGTCAAAGTTATGCAAGTTTAGACAGAAAGGAGGTGAGATTTGGGTGTCTGAGGTCAGCGAGCTGCACAGTTACTCTCAGAGTTACTCTCAGACTAAGACGATGCTGCGTTCGCTGTACCTCTGACGTAGGAATTTGGAGCTCTTTGGCTCTTGCTTTGATATTCACATGAAAGCTCAAACCTGGGCTTTAGGGGTTAGGGGTCACTGAACTACATGTTATTAATCCTGAAGGGGTTAGGGGTCACTGAGCTACACGTTCTCCTCCTTCCTTACAGCCTTTCCTCCCTCTCCTCCTTCCTTACTCCCTCTCCTCCTTCCCTCACCTCCTTTCTTCCCTCCTTCCCTGCTCCCTGCCGTTTGGTGTTCAGCTGACTCAGAAACACAGAGATGGTTGGGGGGGGGGAATGTGTCGAGGAATAACGACAGAAATAATGTCAAAAAGCTTCTTTTTATTTTCAGTAGGTTTTTACAGCAAATCAGCCCAACAGCATGTTTGAATTGTTCTAAATTAGCGGTCCAAGTCCTGTTTGATGCTCTGCTGATGAAACCTACCCCCCCAACATGTTCTGCTGCCCTGCCGGGCCTCTCTAACATGTTCGGCTAACATTAGGCAAACAGACTCTTTTTGACCCTTTTTTTGACCCGTTTGACTCTTTTTGACCCTTTGACACATTTTGACAGGTTTTTTTTACCCTTTTGTTTACTCTTTTTTGACCCTTTATGACTCGTTCCTGCCTCAAACGCGCTGTCGTTTCGTCCCAAACGCCCCCGTTAGGCTGCGTGACCACTTTTTGACTAGTTTTTTTTACTCTTTTTGACCCTTTTTTTTTTTTTAACTCTTTTTTACCCTTTTTGACCCTTTTTGACTCGTTTTGACTCTTTTTGACCCTTTTTGAGTCGTTCCTGCCTCAGACGCCCAGCTTTCTGCTCTGGCGTACCGCCGTTTCGTCCCAAACGCCCCCGTTAGGCTGCGTGGCCACTTTGACTCGTTTTGACTCTTTTTGACTCGTTTTTTTTTACCCTTTTTGACCCTTTTTTTTAAACTCTTTTTGACCCTTTTTTAAAACTCTTTTTTTTACCCTTTTTGACCCTTTTTGACTCGTTTTGACTCTTTTTGACCCTTTTTGAGTCGTTCCTGCCTCAGACGCCCAGCTTTCTGCTCTGGCGTACCGCCGTTTCGTCCCAAACGCCCCCGTTAGGCTGTGTGACCACTTTTTGACTCGTTTTTTGACTCGTTTTGATTCTTTTTGACTCTTTTTTTTTTTTACCACTTTTTGACCTTTGACTCTTTTTAACCCTTTTTGACCCTTTTTTTTTTTAAACTCGTTTTGACCCTTTATGACCCTTTTTGACTCTTTTTGACCCGTTCCTGCCTCAGAC
The DNA here is from genome assembly GCF_036924035.1 of Leuresthes tenuis. Lineage (NCBI taxonomy): Eukaryota > Metazoa > Chordata > Actinopteri > Atheriniformes > Atherinopsidae > Leuresthes > Leuresthes tenuis. Next base: position 818,205 of record NW_027325375.1, on the reverse strand, counting down.
GCTCAGCTTTCTGCTCTGGCGTGCCGCCGTTTCGTCCCAAACGCCCCCGTTAGGCTGCGTGACCACGCTCTGATCTCTGTCAGAAGTGGCTCTGGCCGTGCACTCACGTGCGCTCTGCTGCCTGTGTCTCCCCCGCAAGACGCTGAAGCGCAAGGAGAAGGAGTACGAGCACGAGATGGAGCGCCTGGCCAGGGAGAAGATCGCCACGCAGCAGCGTTTGGCGGAGCTGAAGAACGAGCTGAGCCAGGTGATGGACGTGGTGGAGATGGAGCGCGTCCTGCGGCAGACCGTCCAGCCGGAGGACGACCAGGCGTCCACGTCCACCGCCTCAGGTGAGAGACTCGGCACGCCGTGGGGGCGGGGCTTGTGTTGCGTGTGCTGATGACTGTGTGTTCCCCGCAGAAGGAGAAGACAACTACGAGCAGGAGGACCCAGATGTTCCCGCCCCCCCGGCGCCAGCTCCCCCCATCTTACAGGCCCAGGCGCTGCTCACGCCTCACCTGTCCATCCAGCACGCCGCTCTGCCTCTGTCCGGGGTCCTCGCCACCTCGGGTCCGCCCCAAGCCATCGCCCCAGCCCCGCCCCCCCCACATCCTGTCCCAGCTGTGCAGGTCCAGCCCACGGTCATCGCTCACGCCGCCGTTTCCCACCCTTCGGTCATCCAGGCTGTCAATCACGCCCTTCCAGCCAAACACCTGACGCACATCGCCCCCTCGCCAGGCCCCTCCCCCTCTGCCCCCCAGCCCATCGGACACATCACCGTCCACCCGGTGGCTCACCTGGGCGCCCCCCACCTCCCGGCGCTCTACCCCCAGGGCGTGTCCCAGCCCACCGTGGTGGGCCACATCACGCACACCTTCACCCACGTGCAGCAGGCTCCTCCCCCCGCCAACACTAACGGCGCCCAGGTGAGCCAGGGCAGCCCGTCGCTGGGGAAACCCACAGCCGTGCTGGCCCCCCACCCTCAGCTGGTCGGACAGGCGGCTGTGCTCAACCCCGTCACCATGGTTACGGTGCCGACCTTCCCCGTCAGCACGCTGAAACTGGCCTGAAACGCAGGCGTGACTCACTGATGAGCGGCGAGCTCAGAGCGGCGAGCTCAGAGCGGCGAGCTCAGAGCGGCGAGCTCAGAGCGGCGCATGCTGCCAGCAGCTGGACCTGAACATCTGGATGTTTGAGCCACTTTAAAGCAGCGGCTCAGTGTGGGAAAAATGAGACTTAGTTTGACCTCTGCTCCTTCTTCCTCCTTCCTCCTCTCCTCTCCTCCTTCCTCCTCTCCTCTCCTCCTTCCTCTCCTCCTTCCTTCCTCCTCTCCTCCTTCCTTCCTTCCTCTCCTCCTTCCTTCCTTCCTCTCCTCCTTCCTTCCTCTCCTCCTCCTCTCCTCCTTCCTTCCTCCTCTCCTCCTTCCTTCCTTCCTTCCTCTCCTCCTTCCTTCCTTCCTCTCCTCCTTCCTTCCTCCTCTCCTCCTTCCTCCTCTCCTTCTTCCTTCCTCCTCTCCTCCTTCCTTCCCTCCTCTCCTCCTTCCTTCCCTCCTCTCCTCCTTCCTCCTCTCCTCCCCTCCTCTCCTCCTCCTTCCTTCCTTCCCTCCTCTCCTCCTTCCTTCCTCTCCTCCTTCCTTCCTTCCTTCCTCCTCTCCTCCTTCCTCCTCTCCTCCTTCCTTCCTCTCCTCCTCCTTCCTCCTCTCCTCTCCTCCTTCCTTCCTCTCCTTCTTCCTTCCTCCTCTCCTCCTTCCTTCCTCCTCTCCTCCTTCCTTCCTCTCCTTCTTCCTTCCTCCTCTCCTCCTTCCTTCCTCCTCTCCTCCTTCCTCCTCTCCTTCTTCCTTCCCTCCTCTCCTCCTCCTCTCCTCCTTCCTTCCTCCTCTCTTCCTTCCTCTCCTTCCTCCTCTCTTCCTTCCTCTCCTTCCTCCTCTCCTCCTTCCTTCCTCCTCTCCTCCTTCCCTCCTCTCCTCCTTCCTTCCTCTCCTCCTTCCTTCCTCTCCTCCCAGAAGCACTAACATGAGAACCTCGGCTCCCTCTCAGGCCTCACGGATTCACCTTTTATTCACTCTGAGGGACGGGTTCTGCTCTGGTTCTGGTTCTGGTTCTGCTGCTGGAGCAGCGGCCAGGGGGGCTCGGTGGGATCCAGGGGGGCTCGGTGGGATCCAGGGGGGCTCGGTGGGATCCAGGGGGGGCTCGGTGGGATCCAGGGGGGCTCGGTCCAGGCAGGAAGATTGTTGCTTTATTCGCAGGTTTTTTCCGCTTTGATCCCAGTAAAGTGTGTTAGTTTGTGGATTTTAATGCAAAGTAAGCGGATTCTCAGAAACAGTCGGTTCTGTTCACACGAAGAGGTCAAAGGTCAGAGGTCAGGGTTGGTTCATAAATATATTTTTGTGATTAAAAGTAGAAGAACTTCACTCCAGCTTCGCCCCGCAGTGAGAAGCTCTGTGGCTTCATTTAATCTGTGATCCTTTCACATCATTCCACTGCTCAGTGGAACCAGAACCTGCACAGAACCGGACCGAACCTGCTCAGAACCTCCTCAGAACCTGCACAGAACCGGACCGAACCTGCTCAGAACCTCCTCAGAACCTGCACAGAACCGGGCCGAACCTGCCCAGAACCGGGCCGAACCTGCTCAGAACCGGACTGAACCTGCTCAGAACCGGGCCGAACCTGCACAGAACTGGGCCGAACCTGCCCAGAACCGGGCAGAACCTGCTCAGAACCGGGCAGAACCTGCTCAGAACCGGGCCGAACCTGCTCCCTGACATTCAGCGACGGGTTTGCTCTGAACCTCGTGTTGTGGCACTGAAGGAGTTACAGGTTTCCGCCATCTTTTTAAGGCACAGCGCCCCCTGCTGGACTCGGCCCGTGTGACCGCGGTCCTGTGATGGGAGACGGCTGCAGGGAGCTCATGAGCACTTCGGTTCAGTTGGTTTGGATCCAGCAGACCCCCCCCCCCAAACTAAATCTATGAAAATCTCAGACAATATTTTCTACTTCAGAACAGGAAGCGTGTTGTGAGCCCAAAGCTGTGTTTCCGTGCACATTCCTGTCCGTCTGCGTCTCTCTGGTTGAGCCCGTACTGTCCCTGCTTCACGTGCGCTTCACGTGCACGTGCAGGTTATTTTTTTATGGCGTGTGCCTACACTCAGTCTCCCAAACACTGTGACCGCCCAGCTGACCATGAACACACCGCGGCTGGAAGAGGCTCCTCCTCCTCCTCTTCTTCTTCTGTTTTAATGACAGCTGACACATGGAGAGGAAAGAAAGTAACAGAAAAAGTCTCCGGATAGCGTAACAACGATATTAAATCTGAGTTTTGTAATCTTTGTACGTATGAAAGTTTTGTAGATCTGTGATCGTACGCATGTGAATGCATCTTAAACCTTTTACTTTGCATGTAGGTTGCAGTTTTGTTCCTTTTATTGTTTGTTTTTGGGACCATGTACAATACTGTATAACGTGGGCAGACTCTTGGACCTCATTGATATTATATATGAATATAAAAACATGTTTTCCCTATGGAGAAAGTCTTAAGTTATATATCGCCTGTACACTCTGGCTGCCTTTTAGAGCTAACTGTCCACCGTTTAAGATAACAATGATTATGGATAAAACATATTAATGATGAAGAATTATGCTGATGGAATAATAAAGATTCTTAATAAATCTTATTACCTTTACAACACGTCTTTGCTCCTGAGTTTTCAGTCAAACTTTTAATAGTTTTCCACTTTCTGCTCCTTACAAAACAAACGGCACCAAAGATAGAAAATGACAAAAGGACCCGAGCAGCAAAGCGTTGAAGGTGAAGTCCGGCATCATGGCTGCTGTGGCCGATAACCAGCACTAATATTTACACTAGTTAAGAGGCTGCTAACTAACCCACTAACTCAGAGTCAGCTGGAGTGAAGGTTTGAGCTTTCTTATCCCGGCTGGGACCAGCATACGGCAGCATGGGGGGCTTCTACCGGTGGTCAGGCTCCTCTGGCGCCCTCTGGTGGTCAGGCTCTGCTGTGGGGGATCATGGGAGAATCAGCAGCTGCCTCTCTGGCTGTGTTGCATCTGCTCCTGAATCCTCTCCAGCACCTCCTGCATCTTCCTCAGCTACAGACAAGGATGCACAGAGTATTGATTACCTCAGAGAGGGAAGGAAGGAAGCGAGTGAGGAACGGAAGAAAGGAAGGAAGCGAGTGAG